>NW_021621003.1:6639046-6675242 GCF_004785775.1 Grammomys surdaster | reverse complement strand
ATGTTATTCCTAAACTGGGTAACCTTAGGGTCCCAGAACTTCATACACTAGTACTCTTAAACTGTATAAAATTAAAGTGTGTTTAGGACTCAGCAAGCTCTAGATTAGAAAAAGAACTGCTTGTTGTGCAGTTTAGAGATTCCGTTTGCAATAAAGAAAGAAATTGCAATATTGGAGGACATTGAGGGTGAAGGGGCAAAGCAAGCTGTCCCAGTATAAACTGTTTTGCTTGTAATGACTAAAACTTCTGCCTTGGTGATCTGAGCCTTCAAAGACCTAAAAGGATCTATTTCCCCAATAACTTGATACCAGCTTCGGTCAAGGCACCAGGCACAGCAGCAGCTGCTGTAAGCCATGGACTCCCACATGTTATTTTTATCTCAGAAGCTTGCTGGGACTCTCTTGCTCACCAGTGTGTTGAGGGAAGGATTGGGAGGCCTAAATCCTACTGTGTGCCCCACAGAGATAACTCCCACATTCGCAGTGAAGATGTGCTTTTGTTAAACGGCTGAGGAAGACTCCTGCATCCTCAAAACAATGTTCTTTACTAAAAGCTGACCCAGAGAACTCAAACTTGGCCAGCAAGAACTCCTCCTCCCCTCCTTCTGAGAACTCACAACCTACCTCACTTCATGGAAGCGATGGCTGTCCTGCTCCTGGAGACCAGGTACTTCACAGCCACTGTAAGGAGGTAGGAGGCAGGAGGCAGAAGGGAAAGAAATGAACCCTTAACTTCTAACAGTAAAGCATTTCTCTCAATAGTCTTGCCCCTCAGTGCCAATCTCAGAACAACTTCTTAAACTCCAAGTGTGGCATACATAGCTTTGAGTTAAACCGATCCCTTCTCCAAGTCTCTTTCCACCTAGGGTGCTCTCACAGTGCCATTCCACTCAGTCTCTCCTGTTCCAGCCAGTGGTGTAGACACCTTCCTATCCACTGTCACATTTCACCAGCAGCCCAGCAGAGGGCGCCAGCGTGACGCAGATGAAGCCAGCGTTGGGAGAAGCTGTGAAAACCAGGGCCCAGGAGCAGGCAGAACGTGTAAAATTTCAGATGTTCTTGGTCCAAGTGTCCAGCTAGGCCAGGCACTCTGATATCCTCTTTGAAGCTCCCCCCTTACCCATATTAGAGAAGAAAACAAGGCCAGACTAGTTGTATTACATTATTACTAGATATTAATATAAATTATATCATAATTTATATAAATTATATATTATATAATGCATCATTTATAACATATAGTATTGTAATATGTAGCACATAGTATACATTATATAATATATGTCTTAATATTCAAGGCTCTGGATACATTTGTTAAGTACCAGAAAAGATCACTAAAATTAGGTGAGTGAAGATGACTGGGGGTGGGGGGAGGGTCATCTTTCCACCAAACCTGATGGCCTGAGGTTGATCCCCAGGGACCCACACAGTAGAGAGAACTGATTCTTGCATATTGTCCTGTAACCTCTACACATGTACCTATACAGCCTCCACAAACATACATACAGACAAACATACATACAAAAATTATTAAAGTGGTAGTATATTTTAATTGTTATTGTTAGCAAATTAAAGTTGTAACACAAACACACACTACACCTACATAGTTATATATATACTTGGGTGTCTCTCCACATATGTTGTTTTATAACATAATAGGGCAACTTATAGACTGTATGAAAATAATATAAAATTGTAACACAATATAGTGCTGATAATGGGACCAGGTTTAAGATATGTATCTTCTGTGGATCCCTCTGAGTACAGCTTAGTGGAGCTCTGTGATCCAGGCTTGATCTCACACATGTGTGGTCAAATTATCCCCTATTTAAAGGCTGATTGTTAAATGGTCTTCCTAGTGAATTTCTCATTCTTCACTACCACATCTTACGGCCTAGGCCACTGTGAGATGGTATATCAACTGCAGAATGAGGAAGAGGAAAGAAGAGGATTCGAAAGTTAGCTGTCATCATAAGAAAATAACTCTGTTTTGTTTGCTTGGGTTGGATTTTGCTTCTTAAGACTCTTCCTATATTTTACAGGTTGGTCTCAAACTCCTAGACTCCAACGCTTCTCTCAGCCACTCTCCAGGGTATCTGGGACTATAGGCATCTATTATGACAGACTTGGAAAATGATCTAAGCTGCTTAAAAGAACAGATTAAGGACTGGAAAGATGGATCAGCAATTACTAGTACTTGCTTTTCATCTGGAGGACCCTACTTCAAGTCCAAGCAGCCCACAACCTCCTGTAATTCCATCTCGAGAGGCTCCTGCATTTCCTGCATTGACATACACATATCCTCTAATACACTTAAAAATAACAATAAAAATAGGTGGTGGTGCCTTGCGTCTTCAATAGCAGCACTTGGGAGGCAGTGGCACGTGGATCTCTGAGTTCAGGGGTAGCCTGATCTACAGAGTGAGTTCCAGGACAGCCAAAGGTACACAAGAAAATCCTATCTTGAAAAGTCCAAAATAAATAACTAATAAATAAGAACAATAACAGTAATTTTTTTCCTTTAAGCATCAGGACAGAGAGAGGGAGAATGCTCTCCCCTGGGGCTACTCTCTGTACAAGCCTCCATCACAGAGGTATCCCCTCTTAGGCTCCAGAGCTTTTCCCTGTGTTTGTAGTGTTTTTGTTAAATCAGGAAGTCTTCCTGGAAATCCTCCAGGGAGACACTGGCCTTAAGCCAGCACTCCTCCCACCCTACCTCAGTTTTGGCCCAAAACAACAGGAAGTTATTTTCCCAGGAGCCCAAGGTCTTGCTCTGAGGATGAGCATCTGCCCTGGTCCTCCCTCCCCTGAAGAGCAATCACTTCTTAGAGCTGAAAACAACAGTAAAAAAGAAATAGAGAGGTTTTTCTTGGTTGTTTTTTTTTTTTTTTTAAAGATAGTCTCAACTACATAGCTGTAGATGGCCTGGAACTCAGATCCAACTCCCTACACCTCCCAAGTGTTGGTATTAAAGGCACATGCCACCCTGGCCCAGCAAAGTTTGTAGTTTTTAAAGGGTATCTGAAAAACTGAAGGAGTACAAAAAGGAAATCAGCCGTGAGGAACAGGATGGGCCAGTGGCTGAGAGCACTTGCTGTTACTGCAGAAGACCAGGGTTTCTTTGCCATCACCCACATGGTAACTCACAATCATCTCTAACTTCAGTTTCAGGCAATCTGATACCCTCTTCTGAACCATGAGCACCAGGCACACAGATATTACACACATATATAGGCAAGCTTAACACCCATACCTATAAAATAAATAAGTCTAAATTTTTAAACTCTTATAAGAAAACAACAATAACATGTATTTATTTCCAAAACATTGTTCTTTATGTCCCTCCTTTTCACCTGCTGCCTGCCTGAAGGCTATGTAACTCCCCAGCCAGATCTGCAGCTTCATTTAACAATCTAGGTACTCAGCTTTTCCCTATCCGTCAACCACCAGTATATCACCTCACCTAATCAACATGGGAAAGGGCAAAGGGTAGTGTTTGAGTGAGGGATTAACTGTGCAGATGCAGATTCACTCAAAGGTCCGTGAAATTTGGGCTAGACATAACTCCATGGTAGATCACTTGTCTAGCATGCATAAGACCCCTGGCACCCCAAGAGAACAAAACAAAAAGTGTCCATTAGTCTTGCTAGATGCTTCTGGAGAAACACCCAATGCAAGCTCACCATCTTGTATCCAGAGTTGAGCTTCAGACGGGTCTAAAAATGAAAGTAATTATAACTCAGAATAAAGTTGATATCTTCTGTCTGGTGTATTCAGACTCTACAGTTAAGCTTCTTAGGTGAGTATCCATGTATTTGCTGGAGAAGAATGTGTTTGATTACAGGGCCTTCCCTCACTCTGCTGAGTGCTATGGAATAAATTGTACATTATCACTATTACCTTTTTAAGATCGGGGAAAACCCTAAATTCCAAATACTCCTGGCCACAGAGACTTTTAGTACTGAGTTGTGAGCTATATAAATTCCTCTTCTGGACATCTAACCTATCCATAGGACTCTGGACAAGCTCCGAGAATTCTCTGTCGTAGTCAAGAAATCAACCTCACACAACATCCCCCGGAGTAACTGGCACATACCCTTTTGTTCCACATGCTATTTGTTAATGTATAACATTAACAAAGCCTTGGGTAGGGTTTTTGTGTGAGCAAGAATCTCAGCAAAACAACTTGAGGGCAGAGGATGTTTCCTTGGCCTCAGAGTTTCCAGCCTATCACAGGAGGAGCATAATAGGACACAAAGTCTCACTTCATGATAATCAGAAGCAGCATACAGAGATCTTCCTTGTCACCCCCTTCTATCCCATTAGGTCTCCAGCGTATAGGATGGTGCCACCATTTACAGAGCAGATCTTCCCTGTTTGGTGAGTCCTCTGGAAACACCTTCACAGAGATGAACTTAACTATTTCCTAGTAGCTTTTTAATCCAATCAAACTGATGATCAAACTGACCACCACAAGTCCACTCATTGTCAGCCTAACATGCAAACATGTCTCCCTAAACCATAGCATCCTACCTCCTGCTCCCCAAAACCTTACCTTTACCTCACAAGAAAAATGTATTTAGTGTCTTTTTAATATTCCCACATAGTCTCAACAGTTCCAACATTGCTCAAATTTCCAGTCCAAATTTTCTCTGAGACAAGGCAAACTTAGCCATGAGCTTAGGTAAAACGGAAAATACCATCCACTCTCAAGGTACAGTGGCACAGAGTAAGCATTGCTTTTTCAAAAAAGAAGGATGGGGACAGAGAAAGGAAGGATGGGGTAAAAATAAGAATGAGACAGGGCAAGCATTACATGCCACAGCTCCATGTCCAGCCACCAGAGCCTTGGCAACGTGATTGGAGCTCACAAGGACTTGAACAACCCTACCTACCCCTCTGGTCTTCTTGGTTGCAACCTACATAGCTTCTCTCTTGAGCCAGTTCTTCTCCCTGCTTGCAGCTTAAAACCAGGGTGGACTCTTGGATGACTCTGTGACTCTTCCATTCTTTGTGTTGTTATACATGTGGATGATAGGTCTCTTGACATCTTGAATGCCAGGATGGTTGAACATGAGGGAGATTTCTCTAGATAGTCTTTTGTAAGCATGATTCTCCAGAGCTTGTTCTCAATAAAAGAAAAACTTTTTACAGCCTTGGGCTCAGAGTATAGCTCACTTGATAAAATACTATCTAGCCATTAGGAAGCCCTAGATATGATCTTCAGGACTGCTATGAAACTGGGTGTGGTATATACATGTAGTTCCAGCACTTGGGAGGCACCAGCAAAAAGATCAGAAGTTTAAGGTCAACTTGAGTTCAAGGTCATCTTGGACTACACAAGATATACCCTTGAACCAGGAATGAGTGAAGTCTAGCCAATTCCAGAAATATCTACAAGGCTTCTTTTCTGTTATCCCAATGCAAAACACTAGTGTCTTTTTTATGGTACTAATGTCTTCAGCAACACACTCTCCTTGTTCACTACTTTCAAAGAACTCCTTTGCTGGTCAGATTACACAGTTTAAAAATTCTGCTCTGAACAAAATACTCAAGGGAGCAAATATGGAGACAAAGTGAGGGACAGAAACTGAAGGAGGGGCCATTTGAAGACCTTTCCACCTGAGTATCCATCCCATGTGCAGTCACCAAAGGTAGATGCTGATGTGGAAGTCAGGAAGTGCATGCCGATAAGGGCCTGATATGGATGTCTCCTCAGAAGCCTTCAAGAGTCTGACATATTCAGAGGCAGATGCTCACAACTAGCCATTGAACTGATCATGAGGTTCTCAATGGAGGAGTTAGAGTGAGGACTGAAGGAGCTGAAAGGGTTTGTAGCACCATGAGGAGAGCAACAATATCAACCAACCACAGCTCCCAGGGTCCTAACCACCAGCCTGGGAGCACTTATGGAGGGATCCAGGGCTTCAGCTGAATATGTAAGAGTGGAGGGCCCTGCCGGGCACAGATGGAAGGAGAGATCCTTGACCTCATGAAGGCTGGACGCCCCAGGGGGTGGGAATTTTGAGGGTGGGGAAGTGGGAGTGGGGGGGTAGGTGGGGATTACATCCACTGAGAAGAAGGAGGAGGGGTAAGGGGATGGGGGGGTTCCCGGGTGGGTGGGGGATGGGGTAAGGGGATAACATATGAAATGTAAATAAAATATCCAATAAAAAAAAAAAAGAAAAAAAAATTCTGCTCTGTTTCTTGCTCACAATTATCGCTGTAAGCTTGGCTGAACATATCCATGATCCAGGCTGATTCTGTGCTGCTTTGAAATTTTCTTCCTCAGATTAATTAGCCCATTGCTTTTTAATTCAACCTTACTCAACGTCTTATGTCACAGATAAAATGAAAATAAAATATAATATTTTTGTATATATTTGTATTATATATATACACAATATAATATATTATACACATAATACAATATAGTATCATATAATACAAATGACCTCTAATCCAATTTCAATAAAGCCCTTCATCCCATTTGAAACTTCCTGAGGAGTCTTTACTATCCAATATGAGAAACCTGATCCTCTGAGTTTCCATATAGAATCACCCATTAAAGCCAGGCTGGTGTTCCCTGCTTATAATCCAAATACTCAGGAGGTAGAGGCAAGATGAACGCTGTGGATTGGGCTGGCTGGGCTTCAAGTGAATTTAACATCAGCTTGGGCTACAGAGTGAGACACAGTCACAAAACAAGACAACACGAACATAGAATTGTCCACTGAGTCCTGATACAGCATGCTGAGGTTTCTTTAGCCTGCATCTCAAAACCTTTTTAAATCCTTCCTGCTAACCATCACAGAGGTTTAGACACCATGTGGTTAGGTAGTCCGAGCAATGACCCTACTTCTCTGGTACCAATTGTTTATATTAGTTAGACTTTTTATTACAGTGCCAAATCGCCTGAGAGAAATAATTTAAAAGGAGGACTATATTTATTCTGGCTTGCACCGTCATTCCACCATAGTATGCAGAGCAGAGCAGAACCATTCACCCAAGACAGCCAGGAAACAGAGCAAGAATTCCTGTGCTCCAGGGTCTCTCTCCTCACCTGCCTTGTGTTCAAGCCCCTAGTCTATGGGATGGTGCTTCTTGTATCAGGGTGAGTCTCACCTCCCTTAGTTAATACTTTCAGAAAACACGTCCTGGAGAGACCCAGAGGTGGGCTGTACCAGCTCTTATGTGTTTCTCATTTCAATAAAGTTGGCAATGAAAATTGGTCATCACAATTCTCACGTGGACATGTAGGAAACAGGATATTTAGAAGACTTTAGCTCTCTAACTGTGCCTTTTCAGATGTTGGGAGAAGGGTGGATGCCTCTAAGAGTGCTAAGACTTTAGGTACAAAGGTCAGTTTGTCTCTGTTCTCAGGGTTAAGACTGTGGGCAAGATGGGAAACTCCAATGCGGATGACTGAGTCAAGATGTTCATAGCTTTCATGGTCTGGGACTAGAACCACAGTCTGTTGAAAATACAATTAAAATAAAGTAGCAAATGGAAGTTAAATCAGAGACCCAGGCAGAAACCAGTTAAAAATTGACCCCAGGACCTGAAAGCAAAGGTCTGCAGGATTTGAATCTCTCAGGAATTCAAGTGTTCAGTAACAAAAAAATTCCTGAGATGAAGGCAACCCTTTGCCCCATCCTGTGGTTCCAAAAAAGGCCTGCAGCCATCCAGGGTTTATAAGTAAGGTTTTGGCATTCCAGAGCTTCTAGCCTGCCAAACCAGGAAACTAGGTGTGGGGTGACCTAGTGTTCTCGCTTGACCTAGGCAAAGGTAGTATGTTTCAATAGAATACAGAGGCTGTGAGAATAACAGGTTGAGGCACTGAGCTTTTAAACATATCTATCACGTCTCTGATCTCCACGCTACTGGAGGTTACAATTCTTTGAAATTATCCATTGATCAAAAATGTCAAGCATGGGTGCCATGTCTCAGATTTCAGGACATATGTGTGAAGAGGTAGTTGGTTTACTTGACTTCATAGCCACGGGACTCTTAGATGGCAAGGGGCCCTTTAGAATTCGCTCTGGGTAATTCCGGGCTTTGTTTTCTTTGAGCTCTTATGATACTCAGGACCTTATGGAACACATTGGCAAGGATCGGTGCAGTCCATCCCAGACTTTGCTGTATTTGGCTACCTTGCGTGTCTGCCCTTTGTAACTGTGTCTCATATTTTCTCACCCTTGACACTTTAGTTTTGAGACCAGTCATCCTTTGCTCTATGCCGTGACGTGATGCATTATAATAGGGTGCTAGTTACCCACTAGATGCCAGTAGCTTACTCACACTTCTGACAACCCCAACTCACCACCCCTATTGGAAACCACCAGTGGAGGCCACACAGTAAACCGAGCATGTGAGCACTCTGGCTCTGTCGTGGGCTGGCTCTGTTCAGACATTTGTACTATTTTTTTTATATGACCCTAAACTATTTCCTGCTGAATGTTATTAACTTCCCTGAGGCCCAGTTTTCCTACTCATAGAGAAAAAGAGTCTTAGAGCCCTGGGAAAAGATGATAGTGCACCTGAATGATCCAATCCTGGTGGGTCATTCTTAATCCTTGCCCCCTAGGTCTCAACACTTGCCTTGAAGGTGACTACTAACTGCCCTTAAGCCAGCTTATAAAATATTTTGTGATCTGACCTTACCTCCCTAGCTTTACTTCTTGACTCCAAACTTGACACTCCAGTACTGTTGACCGCTTGCAATTTCAGGGGAGCAGCCAAGTTTTTTATGGCTCCTGTGGTCTCTGAATATATTATGTAGTTCCCTTCATCAGGAACTCTCTTTCTGTTCCTTGAGTGACTCCTCCACACCCTCTGGGACTCAGACTGGGCATCATCAGGTCCAGAAAGGTTTCCCCTCCCCAGGTCTGGACCAAAGGATCACTTCTGCAGCTCCCCAGTGTCCACACTTCCCATCATCACGCATCTGACACAGCGTGGTCATTGCCCGGTATGTCTGAATCACTCTGCGAATTTTGATCTGTGAGACAAAGGATGCAATCTTGCACAATATTGAGTCTCCATAGCTAAACTCAGTGTTGGACATCCAACAGAGACTCTGTAATATTTGTCTGATCCATGATGGAATTTCCAAATGTATTAGCACTCATATAAAGAGAGACTTTTTCTCTTATAGATAGTACTTGCAAAATCAATGATATTTCAAAGTTATCAAACAGTATATAGAGAAAAATAGATTTCCCCCTAGTCTTCCAGGTACCTAGTTTTCCTTCTGAAAACAACTGTTCTCACTCATATAATTTTCTAGTGGTGATCCAACTGCCCATTTTTAACTTTTTTAAAAATTTTATATCTTGGCACTATCATACTTGGCCAACTGTGTCTTTTATTAATATTGATTTATTTTGGAGACAAGTTCTCATGTATCCCAGGCTGACCTCCAGCTCACTATGTAGCCCATGATGTGTTTGAACTTAGCCTCATACCTCCACCTCCCCAAGTGCTGGCTGTACATCAGCACATCTGGTTTATGCAGTGCTAACGATCGAACCTGGACTTCCATCATGCTATGTAAATATTCTACCAACTGAGCTATGCATTTTTAAAGGATCCTTTGTAATTGGGTTTCTGGGCTTTCTTAAGTGCCATCCTACTATCAGAATTCCAGTTTAGACAGTGAGCAAGAGTCTTCCCTGTTGTCCAAATCAACTCTTCCTTAGTCATTAGCATAGATTCATTGGAACCTAAAACAAACTCTTACTCTCCTTAATGGATACCTCAAAGGTTGGAAGTGGCAGAAAACAGGGATGACAGACAGCAAAGGAAGAGTTGGGTAGATCTCAGCATAGTTACCTTCAAATCTCTTAGCCTAAGTACATGTATGCTCAAAATAAGTGGAGACATACCCAGGGCAGTGGTTCTCAACCTTCCTAATGCTGTGGTCCTTTAATACAGTTCTTCATGTTGTGGTGACCCCCAACCATAAAAATCATTTTCATTGCTACTTCATAACTGTGATTTTGCTACTGGTATGAATCATAATGTAAATATCTGTGTTCTTGGATGGTCTTGGGCGACCCCTGCAAAAAGGTCATTTGACCTCCCACCCCCAGGTTGAGAACTAATGCCCTAGGGAATCTGGGATCTGCAAATTCTCACCCTATCCCTTACTACCTTGAGAAATCAAAGAGAAAGGCAGATCAAGTTTAAGAGGAAGGAAACTTCAATGCTTAGTCATTTCCCACTGGGTTGGGCTCTACCTGGGAGTCTTAGTCACTGCACAGGTGCCTAGGAGGGAGAGGTGCTGCTTTAAATGACACATTGCTTGTCCAGGAAGGAGATTACACCCTAGGGGTAAGATGTTGGAGGTTCCAGGGACTATTCCAAGGCATGCCAAGAACCTCTGATCCCAGGTAGGTTTTGGAATCCCAGGCCTCCGAATAGAGAAATGAGCCCAGGCCTCCTCTTCCTTCCTTCTTCCTTCCTTCCCTTCCCAGAGAACCAGACATCTCAGTCTGTGTCTCCCTTTACCAAAGTGGACTAAATTACTCAATTATCCTAAGAGGACTTGAGTAAACTCTCTAATAGTTCTGGACTAATAAGTATATGAATAACAACAGTTTTATTATTTCCCATCTTCTCAGTTGAGGGTAAAGTCTAGGACCTGAGAAGCACCAATGAGAGAAGAGAATCTCAGGAGAGTCTCAACTGCTGACCAAATCTTTTAGCTATGCCAGGGGCTTCCTGGAGCTGGCCAGAACAGCCCAACCCTGGATGAGCTGGACTTTAAGCTGGGGATTCCCCGTCTGCTGGGTTTTCACAGTCCCTCTAACAGCTATGTTCACTTCTGCTGCTCTGCACTAACTGTGGTAGGCTGGATAATGTCCCCTCAAAGACGTCTTTGTCCTAAGCCCTGAGACCTATGAGCACATTGCCTTGCACAGCAAACGAGATTTTTCAATATTTAGAGTACTGGATGGGCACATTATTTGAGACTATTTAAGTGACCCCAATGCAGTCACAGGCATCCTTCTAAGAGGAAAACAGAGGACTAGAATGAAGGGGGCGTCATAATAAAATCAGAAATTAGAGTAATGTGAGCCAGGGAATACAGACAGCTAACAAAAGCTGATTCTTGCTAACGTCTTTCTTTAACCCTTTTATTACATTTTTGGACTTTTGACCTTAGAAATATAAAGTAATACATTTGTGAGTTGTTTTTAAAAAAAAAAAATCAGTGAGTTTAGGGTGTGGATTTCTTTGAGGATCATTCAGCCTACCACAACAAAAAGGGGAAATTAATATGGATGTTCCTATCAAGAATAGGGTGTTTATGTAACAAATATCTTTTAAAAAGCAATAGTGGGGCCAGGCCATGGTGGCACATGCCTTTAATCCCAGCACTCTGGAGGCAGAGTGAATGTCTGAGTTTAAGACCACCCTAGTCTACAGAAGGAGTTTCAGGACAGCCAGGGCTACACAGAAAAACCCTGTCCTGAAAAAAAAAAAAAAGAAGCAAATAGTGGGATTAGGGAGATAGCTTAGCTAGTAAAAAGAACTTACTCTTACAAAGAACCACATTGAACAGCTCACAACAGCCTGTAACACTGGTTCTAAGGGATCCAATGCACTCCTTCTAACCTCTGAGGACACTTGCATGTACATGGTATACATACATAGACTCTCTCTCTCTCTCTCTCTCTCTCTCTCTCTCTCTCTCTCTCACACACACACACACACACACACACACACACACACAATTAATTAATTGCCTTTAAAAAATGAAATAGCAGTATACACAGTAAATAGAAAGTTTTTAAGGGGTGAAATACAACAACAACAAAAAACCTTATAGATGTTAAAAAAAAAAACTACTGCTGAGCCAGACAGTGGTGTCTGTACAGCTTTAATCCCAGCACTCAGGAGACAGAGACAGGTGGATCTCAGTTCAAGGCCAGCCTGGTCTACAGAGAGTTACAGGACAGCCAGGGCTCACAGAGAAACTCTGTCTCAAAAAAACAAAAACAAAACAAAGTCTGCTGGTGAGAGATGGAGAAATGACTACAGAAGACAACCCTGTATCATCCAGTGTTATTAATATTATTACTTTAACTGTTGTTGTCTCTGTGCATGAGAGGAGGAGCACTCTGTGTGGAGACCAGACAGGACAATGTTTGGAGCGTAGTCTTTCTTTCCAGCTTGTATGAGCCAGGATCTCTCTTGTTTCTGCTATGTTGCTGCTTATACTAGCTTCCATGAGATTACTGTATCTCGGCTGCCCATCTCAGCCTCACTGTAGGAGGACTGAGATTACAGAAGTCCAATCTTACCACCTTACCCAGCTTTTTATGTGAGTTCCAGGGATCAAATTCAGATTGCTCAAGTTTTGTGGCAAGTACTTTTACCATTGAGCCAGCTCACCCCACCCTGTTTGGTTTGTTGTTGTTTGAAACAGTCTCAATGTAACCCAAGATGACCTCAAAGTGGATCTGCAGCCAAGGATGACCTTGAATTTATGATCCGCCTGCCTTTTCCTCTACTGGGATTACAGACGTGTACCTTCAGAAACAGTTTATGGGATCAAACTTCATTGCAGCTAGTCAAGCACTTTGCCACATTAGATACATCCTTATCCCAAGAAACTTATACTGCTGTGGACATTATTTAAATCATCACAAACAAAATGTGGGTGCAGATAGGGTCATTGAAAATTGTTCTGGCTAGGGCTTATAAGGAAGTGAGAAATGTTTTATCAGAAGCTGTAACAAAGGGATGGAGAGTCTTGTTAAAGAGCTAAGTAGCTGCGTTGTGTCTTACAGGTATATGGAAAGTAGAAGTTATAATCAATGAGGAAGAGATGGCAGGGGCAGAGCCAGGAAGCTGAGGTATGTTGGACAGCCTTTTGTTAGTACCTCAGAAGAATCATAAGGTCAGTGTGCTTAATCACATAAAGGGATCTTTGAAAAGACCAGGCCATGTCTAGTGGATCTTCGTAGCCATTTCAACAATGAGATTATTTTTTAACTCATAATGATGTCTCTTGGCTAATGAAGTGAATGAATTTTGTTACAGGAATGATCTATAGTCTTTGTTTGAAACAGTCTCCATTTATCTGTTATACTGTCTTTAGATTCAGGAGCCTCCTATATAAACCCCTAAGTGATGATTTACAGGCATGCCTAACTGAACCCAGTCTCATGAGAGTCTTAAGAGTTTAATGTATACATAAGTTCCAGAACAACCAGAGCCATATATTGAGAATCATTTTTATATGTTTAAAGTCAGTATAAACACCAACAGCTTGGACTGAAAGGAACAAAATCAGAAGGAAGCAAAAATAAGGCTATTTTACAGCATTTGAGAAAAGATAGGATCATTGGAGGCAAGTCTGGGAGAGATAGTGAGGCCCATCTCAAAAAGAAAAGAAGGCTGTCACATTTCTGTTGGTAGCAGGACACAGTCTATTTTAGTTAGGGTTTTACTGCTGTGAACAGACACCATGACCAAGGCAACTCTACAATGACAACATTTAATTGGGGCTGGCTTACAGGTTCAGAGGTTCAGTCCATTATCATCAGGGAGGATATGACAGCATCCAGGTAAGCATGGGGTAAGAGGAGCTGAGAGTTCTACACCCTGTTCTAAAGGTAAACAGGAGAAGACTGGCTTCCAGGCAGCTAGGATGAGGGTCTTCAAGCCCATGCTCATAGTGACATGCTTCCTCCAACAAGGCCACATCTACTCCCAAGAAGGCCACTCTTCCTAATAGTGCCACTCCCTGGGCCAAGCATATTCAAACCACCACACAGTCTGATAAACTTACTCTGAACAATGGTTGCAATGGTGTTCATCTGTGGTCCTGGATACTCCAAAGCTTTACCTTGAGCCCAAGAGCTTGAGGCTAGTCTCATTCCCAGCCATGAGAACTAAAGGAGCTTTTGCAGATGGACTTGTAAGTTGCTTATGACTGGTGGCTTCCTTTCACTTTACATTTTCCCCTTTTTGAATGGGAATGTCTGTAATATTATCCTATATCTGTTCCTGAGAGAAGATATTTTTTCTTGAGTTTCACTTGTTCACAGGTATAAAGGAAGAATGCCTTAGAATGGGGATCCTTCATCTCACCCACATTTTACTTAGACTATTTGTATCATGGAATTATGAGATTTAAGCCGTGCAGTGGAGCCACACGCCTTTAATTCCAGTACTTGGGAGGCAGAGGCAGATAGATCTCTGAGTTAGAGGCCAGCCTGGTTTATAGAGCAAATTCCAAGACAGCCAGAGCTACATAGAGCAACTCTGTCTCAAAAACACTCATCCCCCACCCCCACCTCCCCAAAGCAAAACAAAATTGTGAAATTTAAATGAAAATTTTGGACTTGGATTGATGTAATGGGTGAGCTTTTAGAGGATGCTGGAATGAAGTAAACATTCTAAGAAACAAATGTGAAGCTTTGGAAGGTAAAGGATAAAGTGTGGGAAGCCACTCCACACTCTCAGCTCCGAATCCCTGAAATCTGAGAATATGTCAGGGTATATGCTAAAGGGAATTTGAAGATGTGATTAAGCTTTTTCTTCCTTTTTTCTCTTTCATGTATATTTATATGTAGTGTGTGTGTGTGTGTGTGTGTGTGTGTGTGTGTGTTTGAGAAGAGAGAGAGAGAGAGAGAGAGAGAGAGAGAGAGAGAGAGAGAAAGTTTATATATGTGTGGTGTAAATGTTCGTGGGAGTGTGCATGCACATGTATCCATGCAGAGGCCCCAAAAGTCTTGCTCAATTGTTTTCCACTTTATTCATTAAAACAGGGTCTCTCAGTTATACTAAGAACTCACCTATGTGTCTAATCTGTCTAGCCATTTTAGTCTGGTGAATCCAAGTCTCAGCCTTCTGAACTCTGGAATTATGTACAGGCAGGTTCCTATGCCCACTTGGCATTTGCGTGGATTCTAGGAATACGAACTCTGATCCTCCCACTTAAATGGCAAGCACTTTAACCACAAAGCTATCTCCTCAAGGACTTAAGCATAGAGATAGCATTATAGATTACTTGAGTGGAGCCAAGGTAGTCACAATGTATAAGTTTGAGAGGGAATGAAGACCAGGCATGGTGGCAAGCGTCCATAACCTTGGGAAGGGAAAGGAAGATACAGAATTTTGCACTACTCTGGCTGCATCAGAGCTACGAGTTGAGACATTGTCTCAAACGGAAAAAATAAAGGCATGAAATGTCAAAGTGAGAGAAAGATGTAACAACAGAGGAAAGATTAGTGCTGTTGGGTCTTGAGCCAAGAAATTAGAGCTGTTTCTATAGCTGGAAAAAGGAATGAATTGATCCTCCCCCAAGAGCTCCTGTGAGAGAACCCAACACTGTTATCCAGTTAAATTTTTTGACCTTGAGAAATATAAAATAAGACATTTGTGTTATTTGAAGTCACTAAGTTTATAGTGATGTGTTACAGTAGCAATAGAAAATTAATATACTAACCTTTTCCCTTACCTTAATTCATATCATGGGCCAGCCTGCTTACACCAGAGATCCTTTCCACCTTTCTTTTATTTAATGTTTAGGCTTTTTTATTGAAGATCTATTTTTATTTTTTAATCATATGTATGTCGGTGTGTGGATTTGAGCACATGTGAGTGCAGGTGCCTGTGGAATCCAGAAGAGATGTCAGATCCTCAGGAGCTGGAGTTACAGGTAGTTGAGAGAACCACAATGGGGGTTCTGGGAACTGAACTTGGGTCTTTTGGAAGAGTGAGTACAAGCTCTTAACTGCTGACCCATCTCTCAGCCCCAGTATTTAGGTTTCCAAATGCTTATTTGTAGTTCTGGGAGCAGGTAGCATGCATGAGTGGAGGTTAAAGCCACCTTGTGGGAGTCAGCTCTCTCCTTCCACCACGTGGGTCTCAGGGATGACACTCAGGTAACCAAGCTTCAAAGCAAGCACCGGTTACCCACTGAGCCATCTCACTGGCCCCTCCATCTTTCTGTCTCCCCGGGCTTCCAAAAGGAAAATCTATGGCTACCCTCTCCCATAAGCCTCCATTAATTGTTCCCTCTTCTACTTCCTACTTCCCAGTCCTACTAATACCCGTCACTCCCTTTAGTTGATAATTTGAAACTCTATGCATCAAAATCACATGGGAGGAATTTTGAAAAAAATATTCACCCTCCAGCTCAGACCTAATGAAGTTAGACTTTCTTGAGGTGTAGCTTATTTTAGGTAATGTTTAAAAGCCCCAAGGTGAATCCTTATTCTTTTGTTTTGTATTTGTTTGTTTTTGGATGAGATGTAGTTTTACCATGTAGTTGAAACTGGCTTCAAACTCATGGTAATCTGGTCTTAGCCTACCTGAATGCTGGAATCAAAGATTTATACCTTCATACCCAGCTTCCTCTTCCTCTGCTAATTATTACTTTCCTCCTCTTCCTCCTCCTTTTTTCTTCTTCTCTTCCTCCTCTTCCTCCTCTTTCCTCTTCTACAGATTTGTTTATTTTGTGTGTATGATTATTATACTTGAATTTTTGTCTATACCACATGCATACCCTGTGGAGGTCAAAAGAGGCCATTGGATCACCTAGAAATGGAGTTATGTAGCCACTTGTGAGCTCTCATCTTGGTGCTGGGAATCAAACCTGGGGCCTCTGCCAGAGCAGCAGGAGCTCTTAACCACTGAGCCATCTCTACAGCCCTCCTCTGGCAATTCTGATGTGCAGCCAACACTGAAAACACATAAATACCTGTTGCTCTGTGTCTGACATTAACATGACATATCATCTGAAATACTCTGGATAGAGATGCCTAGGATTCAGGTCCAAGAGTCTTACTCAGTACATCTGATGCAGGCTCTTTCTCTCTTAACAAGCACCTCAGAAATTCAGATCATCTGACACGTGGAACACTGAGAGACATTACCACAGCCTTTCTGTCTGGCCCCCCCCCCCAATTCACATTGAGGTTCAGTTAATAAAAGTTAATATATTAACCATTCTCAACTCTTTAAGAATATCTGAATTACCTAAACAAGTTTCCCAGATATCAGTCCAGTTTTTTTTATTTAAAAAAAATTCATGTATGAGTGCTCTGTTTGCATATATTTCTTCTTACCATGTGTGTACAGAGCCCAAAAAGGCCAGGAAAGTATGTTTTAGATAACCTGGAAATGGAGTTATAGATGGCTGTTAGCCATGTGCTAGGAATTGAACTTTGGTCCTCTGGAAGGGCAGTCAGTGCTCTTACCCACTGAGCCACTTCTATAGCCCACCAGTTTGTTGTTCTTGTTTTGTTTTGATTTGTTTTAGACAAGGTTTCTCTGTGTAGCTCTGGCTATCCTGGAACTCACTCTGTAGAACAGGCTGGCCTTGATGCCTGCCTATACCTCCCAAGTGCTGGGATTAAAGGCATGAGCCACCACTGTCTGGCTCCGTTCAAGTTTTGTTTGTTTGTTTGTTTGTTTGTTTGTTTTTTAAACCAAGTTATGTTTAATGAGCTTCCCAGGGGGTACACTGATGCTCAACCTTTTGAAGAAGATCAAATGAAGTTCATTCAATGGTTGGGGTGCATACTACCAAAGTCTGAGAATTAAAGTCCAGAACAGTGGTTCTCTAACTTAGTGCAACAAAGTTTCCTTCATGGTTGTTAAACTATAAAGATTGCTGGACCCCACCTCTAGAGTTTTTAAGTTATGAAATCTATGGTAGGATCTGATAATTTGTACTTCCAAGTAACAGGTGGTACAGAAGTTACCAATTTGAGAATCATATTTGAAAAATTGATGACTTTTTTGTTTGTTTGTTTGTTTGTTTGTTTGTTTAGTGTGTGTGGGGTGTCTCAGTATATAGCCTTGGCTAGTCTATAACTCTCTATGTAGACCAGGGGGAACAAGAACTTATAGAAATCCACTTGCCTCTGCTTCTTGAGTCCTGGAATTAAAGGCATGCACCATCACACATGGATATTTTTTTTTTGAGGCTATCCCATGTAACTTGAGCTGGCCTTGAACTCTATACACAGCCAATGACCTTGAGCTCCTGCCTCTACCTTGAAAACGCTAAGATGATAGGCATGCACTGTTGAGGCCTGCTCCTTTTAACATAACTGTAGCCATTATGTATTTGGTCTCCATTTTGCTCATAAGATGAAATTAAATTCAGGTTCTCAGGCTTCACTTCTCAGAAGTAATTATCCATAGCTGACAATGAAAATTTTTCCTAAAGGTTCATAACAGTATGGGTGTAATACTCTGTCTCTACTATCTCAGTGTTCTGCAACTCCCCAGTTCATCATTTGTACACCACCCCTCTTACCTCATTTATGACCAATCAGCTTAAAGGTTAGCTGATAATACTTTGTCTAGTTAGCCAAAATGTAGTACTGACTCCACCCTTGCCTTCTGAACTTCTGAATCTGATTTTTCATATAAAAAGCCTTCTCTGAGAACCGACTGGTACCACATTTAGGTTCCTGAGTCCTGGTCAACCAGTCTTGGAGTGTGCGTTCAATAAAGTATTGTTGCTTAATCTGGATGGGTATTCGTATGGTTTGTGAGGCGATTCCTGAGCTTCATAATACCACCACGCATGGCCAGAACTACTGCCTTAGATAACTGCTAGTCAAAATGTCTCCATTCTGCTGTTTCTCCTGGTTTTCTCAGCCATGAGAGACATCAGTCAAAGAGAGAGAAGACTCAGAGAGGTACATAAGAAGGTCTTGACCTAAGGAGACTTTGAGAGAACTTTTGATACCTTTTACCTTGGAACATTCTGGGACACTTTTGATAGTTTTCTGGGGATAGCCGGAATGACAAGAGTGGCCACATTCCAATGGAGAGTGAGAATGTGATCATTTTGCCATGTTGACACTGACCTTTGCTTTACAAAGGTTTTCAGTTTCATGAGGTCCCACAAATTCATTGTTGATCTTAGTACCTTGCTATTGGTGCTATTGGAGTTCTGTTCAGGAAGTTTTCTCCTGTGCCAATGCATTCAAAACTGCTCCCCCACTTTCTCTCCTATTATTTTCATGTCTCTGGTTTTACATTGAGGTCTTTGATCCACTTGGACTTGAGTTTTGTGAAGGGTTATACATATGTGTCTATTTGCATTCCTGTACATGCAGTTAGAGCAGCACCACTTGTTGAAGATGCTTTTCCCCCATTGTATATGTATGGCTTCTTCATAAAAAAAAAAAATCAGGCATCCACAGGTATGTGAATTTATGTCTGGGTTTTCCATTCAATTCCACTGATCAACCTGTCTGTTTTTAAGCCAATACCATGTGGTTTTTATTACTAAAGCTCTGTAAAACAGAGTGGAAAAAGATCTTCACAAATTCTACATCTGACAGAGGGCTAATAGTAAAGAATTCAAGAAACTGGACATCAACAAATGAAATAATCCAGTTAAAAATGAATCTAAACACAGAATTCTCAACAGAAGAATCTCAAATGGCCAAGAAACACTTAAAGAATCATTAAACATCCTTAGCCAACAAAGAAATAAAAATCAAAATGACTTTGAGATTCCATCTCACACCTGTCAGAAATACAAGTGACAGCTCATGCTGGCTAAGATGTGGAACAAGGGGAACACCCCTCCACTGCTGGTGGGAGTATAAACTTGTACATCCACTTTGTAAATCAATATAGCAGTTTGTCAGGCATTGGAAATCAATCTACCTCAAGACTCAGCTATACCACTCCTGGGTGTATAACTGAAGGACACTCCATCGTATTACAAGAATACTTGCTCAACTATGTTCATAGTAGCTTTATTCCTAATAGTCAGAAACTGGAAACAACCTAGATATCCCTCAACTAAAGAATAGATAAAGAAAATGTGGTAAATTTATACAATGGAGAATTATTCAGCTGTTAAAAACAATGACATCACTGGGGGGTGGACACCTTTAGTTCCTGCACTTAGAAGGCAGAGGCAAGGTGGATCTCTGTGAGTTCAAGGCCAGCCTGGTCTACAGAGTGAGTTCTAGGACAGCCAAGGCTATCCAGAGAAATCCTGTCTCAAAAAACAACAACAACAACAAACCAATGACATCTTGGAAATTGCAGGCAAATGGATGGAACTAGAAAAAAATCATCCTGAGTGAGGTAAGCCAGCCCCAGCAGACAAACACGCTATGTACTCACTTATAAGTGGCTATTACCTGTAAAGTGAAAGAGTTTCAGGCTAAAGTCCACAGACCCAGAGAGGCTAAGTAACAAGGAGGGCTTAAAGGGAGGACACAAAGATCTCCCAGGGAAGGGGAAATAGAATAGATTTTGAAGGTGTACTGGGGGCATGTTGGGAACAGGAGGAATGAGGTGGAGGGGAGAGAGGAAGAAAATACTGGGAGAATCGACTGCAGTTGAGAGGCAATCTGGGGGCATCCTAATGCATGGATTCCATGGAATTTCTGAGAGTAACCCTAGAAAAGATTCCTAGTATTGTGGGATATGGGGCCTGAACCAGCCATTTTCTGTAACCTGGCAAGACCTCAAGCAGAGAGATTAGAACACCAGCCCAGCCACAAAGGCTTCAACCTGTGGTTTTGTCCTGCCTGCAGAGTGTGTTGGGACCACAACCTAGCAGAATTGTCACCAAAGAAACCAGGGAGACTTCATCCAGCAACTGATGGGAGCAGATGTAGAGTCCCACAGCCAAACATCGGGCAGAGCTCAGAGAGCCCTGCAGAGGAGGGGAGGAAGAACTGTAGGAGCCAAAGGGGTCAAGGAAAGTCACAGAAACAACTGACCTAGTTTCACAGGGGCTCACAGAGACTGAACTGACAATTGGGGAGCCTGTGGGGGTCTGATCTAGGTCCTCTGCATATATGTTATGGTTTTGTAGCTTGGTCACCTTTTGGGGCTCCCAAAAGTGGGAGTCAGGGCTGTCTCTGACTCTTTTGTTGGTTTTTCGAGACCCTTTTCCTCATACTGGATTGCCTTGTCCAGCCTTAATAGGAGGGAGGTATCTAGTCTTATTGCAACTTGATAAGTCATATTTGGTTGATATCCCTGGGAGGTCTGCCCTTTTCTAAAGGGAAACAGAGGAGAAACGGATTGGGGGACAAGGATGGGAGACTAGGAGGAGAGGAAGGCGGGAAACTGTGGTTGGAATGTAACATATGAGAGAAGAATACGGTAGATAGCTATTTGGGCAACTGGCAGACTGCACAAAGGAAGGATTTGGAGGATGGGATGAGAAGACAGTAGCTACAGTCCTCCTACAAGCTGCATTGCTGCAGCCTGCTGGCTAGAATCTGCTTATCTAATAAGTACATGTGATCTGCTGAAACACGCTTAACTTCTGTTTTAGGAAATCACAAGGCAACTAGAGCCAACATCTGCTGATCTCAGTATACATACCACAGTCTCATCCACTAACTTCCTGACAGTGAATCTCAGGACAGGAGGTTTTGAAGAATTCCTAGAGTCAGAACCATAGTCACAAGGCTGAAATGACCCTGGATATTTCTGAGACAAGCGTAGACCATGCAAGCTTGAGTAGCACCAGGCTTAGTGATCATAGTGTTGGAGAAGTTCTCCAATTAGGTGGGTGGTCAGAAATCACTAACCATGTTGGCTTTCCTGAGAGACTGGCCCCCAGCTCCACTAGTCATAACTCTACTTTGGCCTAGCACCTACTTAGCTATGACTTCCAGGAGACCACCTACAGTGGAGCCTAAGTCTCTCACTTGTAAAATAATAGAATGTCCTTATCTGTCTAAAGTCAGGATTCTAAACTAAAAGACAGAGAGAGCTCCTCCTCCCGCTCTGAATCAGTATCAGTTCTGCTGTATCTCCACAAATCTCCTTTATCAGTACCGTGCCAGCCTCCCCGTCACACCCCATAGTGATTAGTCACCTATTCAGCAGTTCCCCTGAAGCTAACTGAAATAGTCCCCAAACTGGTTTTGCCTGCCCGTAGACTCATCTAGGCCCAACAGTCAGACTGCTTCAAGCCCTTAGATGGACTCCTTGTCATAGTAAAGTCCAAATCCCTTCATGTAGCAGAGCCCTCTAGGCCCTCAAGATCCTAATTCCTCATTACTTCAACCTCCTCTGCCATGCCTCCATGTCCTAGCCCCCTGAGCTGCAGGCCCTGGATCTTCCATGCTTCCTTCTTCACCTTTGTACACGATGTTTCCTCGGCTCAGAATGCCATTTCTCCTTCCTGTGATTGTCCTTCAGTGCGCCATTCCAGATGTCTGTTCTCTCAGCCCTCTGTGCCCATCTTGCATGTCTTTCTCATGCTGAAGTACTCAACGGCTTCCATTTAGTGGTTTGTCTTTTCTCTCTCTTGAACTTTAGCTCAGCGAAGCTGTTCATTGCTATACCCAGTACACAGCAGAGTGCCCGGCCCTTGACCAGAGTGCCCCCTATAAATGTTGAGTGAGTAGGCAAAAGTGAAATCAATTAATCAAAAATCTTTGAGTCCCCTTTAAGATCCCAAACCATCATGCCTGGCTCTTTTTTCTTTTCTCAGCAACACACACATACATACACACACGGGGAGGTGGGGGGTGGGGGGCTTGGATTAATTAGTAAGACTTTAAAGTTAATGAGTTTTTAAGCCTTACCGGATCATCAAGCATAGCAAGGGCACAAGAAACACAAACAAAAATAAGAACAAGGAAAGTAAGTAGAAAGGCAGAAGTGGGGGAGGCACCAGAAAGAAACATAATCACATCATAACTTGGGCTAGTGATGCCTGCCTTTTAGCAGGATTTTATCATTGTTTAGAGAAGAGATTGTTTTGGTTTTAGGTAGAGCCTTGTAGCGGGATGGCCTAGAACTATTGATTTTCTTATTGGCTTTGCTTCAGGAATGCTGAGATTATAGTTGTGTGTGCCATCATACCTGAACATTTTTTAGCAACACACATACACACAAGGAGGGGGGGGAGAAGAAGAAGAAGAAGGAGGAGGAGGAGGAGGAGGAGGAGGAGGAGGAGGGGGAAGAGGAGGAGGAGGAGGAGGAGGAGGAGGAGGAGGAGGAGGAGGAGGAGGAGGGAGGAAGGGAGATATCTTTGGATAGTAAAACATTAAAGTTACTGAGTTATTTTAGACCTTACAGGATCATCAAGCAGAACAAGGGCACACACACACACACACACAAAAGGTGGAAAGCAAGGAGAAAGGCAGGGTGGAGATGGCACCAGAAAGAAATGAGCCACATTTCCTTTGAAATGCAAATGATGCTGTCTCATACATAGATATTTACAAAGAACTGTCACATGCTTTACCTATGATGTCTCAAAACTGAAAGCTAAATTGAATGAGTGTTATAGTCAGCTATGCTCTTCATATGCAGCTTGGACAAATCTCTCTTTTTTTGTTTGTTTGTTTGTTTGTTTGTTTTATGCTTTGAGACAAGGTGTCTCTACATAGCCCTGGCTGTCTTGGTACTCACTATATAGACCAGGTTGTCCTGGTGCTCACAGATATCTGCCTGCTTCTGCCTTCCAAGTACTGGAATTAAAAGTGTGTGCCACTAAGCCTGGCTTAGAGAGATTTCTTGTGCTAAAGGAAAAAGCTAGTGATAAAATAATTAAGAAAAACGATAGAAAATTGTGTGTAGAAAATGAATACAATTATTTTTTAAAAGTAGCATCTATATCAAAATGCATTTATTCAGTAAATATTAGCTGTCTGCCATATTCAGTGATGATCAAAAGCAGTGTGCTTGACCTCACGGACCATATCATTTGGTGGGAGAAAAGCACACATGTTAATCAACTAATGATATAGCAATAAAAAATTAAAACAGTGACTAGTGCATCAGAGAGGGGACATGGCTCAGTAAAACTATTGACACAGAGAAAGAAGGTTTTGTGTAGGTACAGGTAACCTAAAAAAAATCTTGGATATAATACAGTGGTGGCACACGCCTTTAATACCAGTGCTCAAGAGACAGAGGCAGGTAAATCTCTGTGAGTTTGAGGCCAGCCTGGTCTACATACCGAGTTCCAGGACAGCCAGGGCTACACAGAGAAACCTTGTCTTGAACTTCACCACCACCCCCCAAAAAAAGAGAGAGAGAGGGGGAAAGAAAGAAAAAACAATCTTGGAAGTATGAAGAAGAACCTCGGACTGTCAGGGAGACTGTCCCAGAAAGCAGAAGCCTCAAGTGCAAGGACCATGGTAGCAGGAGACTGATAATAAGACAGTAGGGGAGGAGACAGGGACTAGGAAGGAGGGAGGGTACTGAGTCAGAAGTACGGAGCTATGAAGAGCGAAAGTAGTCATTAAGCTAATGCACATTCGGGTGCTTCCGCTGTTTAAGTGAGCAGTGGAGGGAAGTGGTTGGGAGGCTGTGACATCCAGCAGACAAGCTGAGGGCAGCTTGGCCTCGGCTGATGGTGGAGTGGAGATGGAGAGAAGTAGATCACTTTGATCCCCAGCACCTCACAAGCCAGACGTGGTGGCACATGCCTGTAATCCCAGCACTTGGGAAGCAGAAGCAAGAGAGTGTCAACTGTACAGTGAATTCAAGACTAGCCTGGACTATAAGACCCTGCCCCCCCCCAAAAAAAAAAAGGAATGGAAAACTTCTAGAGCTATTAGGAAAATCCCTAGGATTTTGTAATAGATAAGGTTAGGAGATAGGAGCAGAGAGATGACAGCAACATTTCTGGCTTGCATAATTCTGCAGCTGTGGACTATCATGCCAGAGACATGGAAGAAGTCTAAACTGGAACTGAGAACAATGAATGCTGGTTTTGAGGGGGCTGTGTGTGCCAGTCAACCAGGGTACCAAGGAGACAACAGAGAATGGGGGATTGTCCTCTGGAAGTCTGGCAACCATGGTGAGTCAGCTGTTGGTGGAGATTTTAGCCTGAGCATGAGTAAGATGTCTCTAGAGAAAGTCGAGGTTAGGAACAAGAAAGGATAATTTAGTACCTGGCTTGGGGGAGCCAAATATTCAAAGTCAAGTACAGATGGTTAAATTGAAAAGGAAACCACCAAGCCAGAGATGTTAACAATGACTGAATACTATGAGATTATTTTACTTGTATAGTTCTGTTTACAACCAAATAAGAAGTCTTAGTTAATAAAAATTAAGAGCCAGCAGGATGGCTCAGTGGGTAGAGGACCTTCTTGCCAAGACTTGGGTTCAATCCCTGGTATCCACATTGGGAGAGAAGAGAACTGACTGTCACGAGTTGTCCTATGACTCCCCACAAAGGCTGTGACAAGCACGCGCGCGCGCACACACACACACACACACACACACACACGCAAACACAGAAAGTTATGGCACCTGGTCCTTAATTAGCTTTTGAGACTTTGAAAAAAAATAGTATCTGAAAACAAGATGTGCTGCTCAAAATGTTTAACTAGGTACCAGTGCCAACATTTTGGCAGATTCCTAGAGGAGGGAGGGCTCTCACAGGTGATGACCCTGGGACTATGGGTTTATTAGGTGGAGAGAGGAAGATGAAGAGGGGCCACCTGAAGGTGTCTTATGCCTTAAGACAGAAGCTACTGCATTTAAGCTTGAGGGTATGGTGTGCACTGTAGAACACCAGTCCTGGAGAGAACAGTCACCCACTGGATCCCACCAGCTCCTCTACCTACATCTGCTTCCTCTACCTATCACCACTCTGATTCTTGGATCTGCCACTACAGACTATTTGCATTTCTTGAGAACACCTTGCTTTTTTCATACCTCCGTGGTCTTCTCTAGGCCCGTTTCTTCTTTATTTGGCAAATTTTGTACATCTTTAAAGAACTAAGTGAAATATTATCTGCTCTGTAAATCTTTCTTGACTCCCAAAACAGAGTGAAGAGCTCTGTTATCTTATTGTCAAGCATTTTGCATTTTAAACATACTTTTGTTGTAATTATTTTCTCATTAGATTGTGATCAGGGTTCTCGTTCCTTTCTCAAGTTGCTAGCTCCTTAACCACAAGGATTGGCTTGACTGCTCGTATATCGCCAGCATCTAAGTGTGCATGGCATATATATGCTGAGAGAGCGAGAGACAGAGAGGGAGAGAGAGAGAGAGAGAGAGAGAGAGAGAGAGAGAGAGGAAGAAGAAGAAGAAGGAGGAGGAGGAGGAGGGAGGAGGAAGGAGGGAGGAAGGAAGGAACAAGAAGACAAAGGAGGAGGAAGGAGGAGAAGGAGAAAAAGAGGAGGAGGGGGGAGGAGGAGGGAGGAGGAGAAGTAGGAGGAGGAGCAGGGGAAGAGGAGGGGGAGGAGGAGGGGGAGAAGAAGAAGAAAGGCATTGGTACTCTGGAAAGGCAGTCCCTTACTTAGGAGATGTTTTTGCAAGGGACCCAGGTTTGGTTTCCAGCGTGCACATGACAGCTCATAACTATCTGTTTCAGTTTCATGGGGCTGACACTCCTTTCTAGGCTCCATGGGTACATCAACACTTACGTGTGTGTGTGCAGGCAAAAGATTCACACATGTAAAATAAAAGTAAAAAAACAATTTTAAAGAAAGACCCAGTACTTAGGAGTCAGGAGCAAAGGGTCTGAGTTGAAACCCAACCTGAGCTCCACCGTGAGTTCCTAGTCAGCCTCAACCACACAGCCAGACTGTGTCTCAAAAAAGAACAGGACCTAGGGGAGAAGAAGGAAGAAGGAGGAGAAAAGAAAAGAAGGAGGGCGGGAAGAGGGAAGGGAAGAAAGATGCTTGCTGAATCTCAATGTGACTGCAAGATCAGAAAGAATCCTAAACCACCTTTTCTTCCAATTTGTTGTTTAACACTTAGCCACATTGACACGTGCTTCGGGATGGATGAAGCCTGAAAGCATGGTGCTCACTGAAAGAGGCAAAGCTGTGTTTTATATAGTTCTGTTTATGTGAAGTGGCCAGAACTGGCAAACCCACAGGGACAGAAAGTAGGTAAGAGGATACCTAGGGCTGTGGACCTAGGAAAGGAAAGGAAAGGGAAGGGAAGGGAAGGGAAGGGAAGGGAAGGGAAGGGAAGGGAAGGAAGCAATTGACTCATTGGTTTAGGTTTTCTCTGTGAAATGATGAAAATGGACTAAATTGGTTGTTATGTTGCCCAACTCTGTAAATATGCCAAAAAATCACCAAGTTGTGTGCTTTAAATGGATGAATTGTATAGTGTATGCACTGCGTCTCAGCAGAGCTGTTCACTCAGACTCTCCTCAACAGCTTCACACTGTCTGTTCAAGGAAGAGCTCAGATGTTTCCTGATAGGAAGGAAGGTGAACTCAATGGGAATGAGTGTGCAGGGGTGTGGCTGTTGTAGGGTGCTGGCTTGGGAAAGACATGGTGTGTATGGAAGTCAAGTTGAGTTCTGATAATTGAATTGGCCACAGAATATTTCAAAAGGAAGGATTCTGGTGAAAACGGAAACCACCTCAGTGAAACTGGATTTCGGCAGAAAAGGCTGAGGTTGCTTTATCAGGGTGAAGTTGTTCTTTAAGCCGGCAACTGAGTGTGCCTTACTTATGTTGGGCCCATGAACTCTGGAGCCAGCTGCCTGAGTTTGAGCCTGACTCTGTGCTTGGAGTTGTGTTTGCCACACACAGGCTTGTCAGGGTCTCTGTGCCTCTGCTTTTTCTACTGTAAAGTAGAGCTACAGATAGTACAGTACCTTCTTCCTGGAATGAGGGAAAGGGTTAAATCAGGATCGAGAGCCCTAAAACAGTTGTTGGGGAGGTAACTACAGCTTCAGGACAAGATAGCAGAAGGTAGAAGTGGCAGCCGAGAAAGAATCTGCAGACTGTTAGCAGCCTCATTGCTCAACCAGCCAGAGAGGCTAATACTTCCTGTTTTCAGTGTCTGGGAGTCCTGATGCTGCTGGAGCTGCTCAAGTTTGAACAAGATCTTCCTTGGCCCCTGGGGAAGAAATGGAGAGGCTGAATAGGAGCTCAGCCTGGGCTGAGCCCCTAAATCCTAACCATGTCCTTTCTTTCTCAGCAAATCTCTGCTCCCACAAACCCTCATGTAATTCTCGGATGGGAGACAGGAAGGGATTCTATTAAACCCTGAGATATTTACTAAGCTTTGTGACAGCGCTCTCTCTCTCTCTCTCTCTCTCTCTCTCTCTGGAGGAAACATGGGCAGGGGTCACAGAGGCAAATGGTCTTTTCCAAGCCACATAGCTAGTGTGGATTCTAGTTCAAGCCACCTGATTGCAAAACCCATACTGAAACACAGCTGTACTGTGTGGGGGAAAAAAAGTGCTAGGTCATAGAATTAAAAACTCAGGGATCCACAGAACACTCAGGAGACTTCGTGTTCTCAAAAACTCCAATCAGAAAACTGGCTATTCATGCAAAGAACTCCTGATGATCAGGTCTTGAATTTTCTGGGTCCTTCACGGATTCTGACTGATCGCCGCCCGAGGTTCTCAGTCAGTGGTGCGTATCAAAAACACCTAGTGAGCATTTTCCTAAAGTCACAAGCCCTGGCACTAGCCCTGACCTGAATTTAACAGGTGGGGCATAGGTGTGTAGATATATTCTAAAGTTTCTCAGGTGACTGTTAAGAAACACTGCCAAAACTCATAAACGGGACTTGGAAATTCCAGTATTATGTGGTTTCCCCATTAGGATTTCATCCAGCTTTAATTTTTGAGTTCTTGCTCTTACAGACAGCAATGAGTGGCATCAATACACTAGAGAATGCAGCACTAGTCCCACGTGCAGATCAGGGGAAATTATATTTTGTGTTCCCTGGATGTCAGATATGTAGGGAGGTGTTGGGGATCAGCAGTTTTCACTGTTGCAAATGTTCTTGCCTGAGGTCAGCCCAAGGATTTTGGGGAGCAGAGTAAAGAGAATGTGGTACAGCTAAGCCTCAAGAGACTCGCTATGAGTGGGGCCTCGTAGAACAGGCCTGGATCTCAGTGCTGCTTCTCAGGAAGCTGAAGCAGGAGAATCACAAAGCTAAAGTCTGCCAGGGCTACAGAGTGAGTTTGAGGGCTGGCTTGTAATTTAGTAAGACCTTACTTCAAAATTAAAAAATAAAAGAAAAAGGTGAATGTAGCCTAAAATATAAGATTCAATTCTCAGTACCAAAATTAATAATAATACCATTGTATACAGCTATAAAAGAGACACACTGCCCTTAATTTTTGGTCTCAAGGAGGTGGAGATAAGCCTGGTAATCAAATTCTTATTGCGTTCCAAGCCATCCAGGGCTATACAGTGAGCCACCATCTTGAAAATAAATAAATAATAAAAGAGGTACATGACCCAATAGCACCTGGTGGAGGAAACAACTATGAGCTGAAGTTCAGCCTGAATACCACTTACCAAGCCATAGGTCTATGACCTGCTTTGTAACCCAAGCCATAGGTCTATGACCTGCTTTGTAACTTAGGTGTTATGAAGGCCAACCCTGAAACTCTCCTACCGAGCCTTCCAAAGGCCACATTAAGTACAGATATGCTCCATTAACAGAGAAAACGGCATCAACCTACACAGAGATGATGGAAAATTATATTTGCTCTTTCTGGAATTCCAGATTCACAGTGGTTTAGTGTTGTTGTTGTTGTTGTTGTTGTTACTTTGAGACAAGGTTTCTCTGTGTAGCCCCTGGCTGTCCCGAACTCACTCTGTAGATGAGGCAGGCCTCAAACCTCTGCCTCTGCTGGGATCAAAGGCATGCCACTACCACCCAACTTTGTGTTTTATATTGTTTGTTTGTTTTAAGACTCTGTAGCAAAATTGGCTTCAAACTTTTGCCTCAGCCTCTCATTTGCTGGCACGAGACACGATTCCCACTCACACTGTATTTTCATGTTTTCTTTTGTAAGATTTATTTTTAATCATCTGCATGTGTCCATGGGTGCAGAGGCCAGAAGAATTACAAGTAGTTTCAGCCACCTGAAGTGGGTGCAGGGAACCAAACCCCAGCCTTTGGCAAGAGCAGCAAGCACAAGTACTTTATTATCCGACAGCTGTTTTGTTTGAATCAGATTTTTTTCTTTTCTTTCTTTGTGGATTTTTTTTAAGACAATGTCTTGCTATGTAGCCCAGTTGTCCTTGAAATCATCACGTAGTCCAGGCTGACCTTGAATTTACACCAATCTCCATTTAGCCCTTAGGTGGACCAGGACGGCCATGTCTGGCTTGGATCAGCATCTCTCATCCAAGCATTCTTGTCCAAAAAGAGTCCAAGCAAACTCCAAATGATACTAAGATGCACGTGACCCTCATTATTTTCTTCTTTTTAATGCCCCCCCACCCCTCTCATAAAGAACCATGGAGAAACCAGAATCTTCAGAAAAATCACATTTTATTGATCACCTTTACTCAGAATTATAAAAATAGATATAAATAAAAATAGAAGAACATAATTATTAAATATTAAGGATATAGGAGTAGTCCTTACCCCACCCAGTGAGGATTGGATGAACTAGGCTAATAAAAAAAAAAAGAAAGAGAGAAAAGATAACTGGCCAAGAAGTGGACATCTATGTAAGAAGTGAGACAGATATTTAGTGCTAGTCATGGGTCACGCCCGGGAGTGACACATTCACGTGGAGCATCACATGGAAGACCAAATGGCCCCGCATCACAGTCTGGAGTTAGGGAAATACCTAGACTTGCAGTTAGGTACAGGAATACACCAGCTTTGCTCAGGTTTATACTCACAGCCTGTGCACAGTGAACATGCACACATATATAATATTTCCATCTCTGGGATGCTAGAGCTGTCCCCTCAAGCCCTTAGTGTCTCTACTCCTCAAACTACTGTTCTCATGTTGGACAAGCACCCTCAAAATACCTCAGCTGTTACACTTCCTAATTGGGAAATCATTTATTTCCCAACAGCAGACCTCATGAATGACCCATCAGGGGAACCAACTCTCCTCCTACATTTGCACAGGAGATGTTTTTTAAACTGCAGATGGCTTTAGTCCATAAAAACTCAACTCCTGATCTGTATCACCCTGAGTCAGGACCAACTTTCCATCCTGGTCGGGAGGGTCTGGATGGCCAGCACCCAGGCCCATGTCTGAGGGCGATGATATTTTGTGCTTACCCTGGTGGGCAGCACAAGCAAAGGAGAGCCTGTCTTTTTCAACGTCTTCCCTCCATTCGATGGAGATGACCCTGCTGCAGAGAGGACGGTCAGCATGGGAATGAGTGACCCATCAGCTACCTGGGGGCCATCAGAAGGCTAGGCCATTCTCTTCTCCAATGTGGGATTGAATCCAGCTCAGGAAGAATGAGACCCTCGTGTAGACACCGGGCTTGTTCTTCTCTGCACATCCTCGGCCCCAGCTCACAATCCCACTCAGAGTTGGGCGGCCATCGATGTTACAGATAAGAGGTCCTCCAGAATCTCCCTGGGAAGCCAAAGATAAATCGGTGAAGCCCTGGAAGAAGTGAGGAAAAGGCCACCACCCAGCCATGTCTGAGAGAACAGGGAGAGAGGTTCCTAGCGTCAGAGACATTTGCAGCTCTCCGTTTTCTACCGAATCAAGAGTAAAAGTCTTACTTAGCTTTCCTCTCCCACTCTTTCACGCTCTCCCAGATCCTGCATCCCTGAACACAGCATGCTCATCTCAGTTTTGGTTTATCCAACTGAAACATTCTTCCTTTTTCCTTCCGTCTCTTTATTTACCAATTTATATTCTCTTTAAGACTTCTCCTCCCTTTCCTACCTGATCTTTTGTAATGCACAATGATCCTGAAGAATGAATTACAGAATTATATTGATTTCACTTGTCTTAGCCAAAGGCCAGAAGTGATGTGAATAGTATCTGTATTTTGTTGTCGTTGGTGGTGGTGGTGGTTGGTTGTGTTTTTGAGATTGGGACAGAGTCTCATAATTCCATATATTTCCGGCTGGCTTTGAACTCACTGTGTAGCTGAAGAACGTGTAAACTGGCTCTGAGCAGGTGTGGGTCATTACACAGAGTGCTGGGGATTGGATCCAGGGCTTCATTCATGCTGGGTAAGCACTCTACCAACTAAACCATGTCCCCAGACTCTTAGTTTTTCTTATGATCTCCAATCCCTGAGTTGAGACTTGAACTTAGGACTTTGAGTATAGCAAGCAAGCACTATATCACTGAGCTAGGTACCCATCCCTTTGTTGTTGTTGTTGTTGTCCTGGTTTTTATGGTTTGTGTTTTCCTTGTTTTATTTGATTTTGGTTTTTTGTTTTTGGTTTTTTTTTTTTTTTTTTTTTTGAGAAAGAATCTTGCTATGTAGCACAGACCTTGAATTCTCACTATGTAGTTTAGGCTGGCCTTGAACTCATGATCCTCCTGTCTCAGCTTCCAAAATGCTAGGAATGCTAAGGTTATAGGTGTGCTCTACCATGTCTGGATTATTTTTTCAATGGTCTTGGCCCCTTTTAGTCTAAAGTGCATAGCACAGGGGCTCATGCCAAATGTTTGAACCTGTAAGTATTGGCACAGGCACCCAAAGACCTAAGTCCTTGATTCTTAGATTGTTGGCTGGAAAGAGACTCCCCGGGGCTGTCAGATCAAATCCAAGAGCTCTGGGGAGCTTGAGGGTAATAAAGATGCTTGGGAGTCTTACCATACAGGAATCCGTTTTCCACTCTGGGTCAGCAGCACACAGCATTTTATAATTAATTTCAGAGCCATAGTAGTGGGGCTGCTTACACTCTTCGTGAGAAATAAGCTTTACAACCGACATTTTCAGGTTCTTTGGATAGAGATAGTCAGCTAGATGGAAGAAACAGATGTTTGCATTGAGATGTGTCTATAGATGAGACTCTCTGTGAGGGTGAAGATGATAAAGAGCCCAGCTATGAAGATAAAGAGCCCAGCTATGAGCTCGTGTTCTTTTTTTCTCCACTCTGAGCCTTTTTCTCCACTCGTAATTGTTCACACCCTGTTTGACTCAGTTGCCCATCACCCGCTACTCTATCTCTGGACCTCCATAACGCTCCCAATCCTGTCTCCACAGTCTTCCTTTGATAATCTGCTGTTTGCTCTGGACCATAGAACTCCCCCAGACCCCTCAGTCAGCTTCAGCTGTCACTTACCGTGACTCTCTTGTCCAAAGCCAGTAATCTCACAGTCTGAACCAAACGGAGCATCACCAAACCTTGGGGGCAGGCAGATGGTCTGTATGGACCTGGATGGCTGTGCACATTGGCCTGTGCTGGTACGTATCTTCAGCAAGGCTGAGAAAGGGAAAAGATTATCACCAGGTCAGATGGTCATCATCTCTCTCCTGCAAATGCCGAGCATTGAGCTCTACTCGTGACACGGGAGTCATAGAGCATCCAAGATCTGCTGGCATCTGTTACCCAGAAGCCTCCCCTGCCACATTCTTCAAATGCTTTATTTCAACGGATGACAGATATTCAGGCAACAAATTCCACCATATACAGCTGAGCAGGTTGTTTCCTGCTGAGGGAGCTGAGCTGGAATCCAGCCAAGGCTTTGCTTCCCAAATTCTATACTCTAGTATAGAGAGAAGCAGCATCCATCCTACTTTGCACAAACGGCATTCCCAGCCTAAGCCACATGCCTATAGGATTCATTCTTTCCACTTAAAAGAATCTATCTGTTTGGGAAACTCAAGATCTCCACAGAGGAGCCCCACACCCCTCAGCTTCTCACGTATTTCACTCTGAACTCTTCCCCATCTGTCTCATCATATAAATCCAGGACTTCAAGGTCCCCCAACAATTCCCTTTTGTTGTCCCCCAGCAATAGCCTTTTGCTGGCCATCACCTTTCTGGTAACTAAGCTTTCTGCTCACCAATATCGTTATGGTAGGCCAAGGTGTCTTCCCTATAGTCTTCGTGCAAGATGAGCTGCTCCACCTCAAACTTCATCTCTCCAGGGTTATAGGAGTTCCGCTTCGACTGACCCAGGTAGACAACGTAGTTTTCCTTATTTGGGATATTACTGTAAGACATGACACATGTCAGCCTAGTCTCACAGAGTCCTGTTACTCTCTCCTCCCCACCCCAGGGGCCTCCAAGTATTACTTGTACCCAAGACCATGAGCTGCATGGATACAGGCTTAGCAGGAGAATGACAATGTAATCCTCCATAGAGAAGAAGAACGAGAGATTTTTAGGGTGGGGTGGAAAGGTCAGAGAGAAGAGACAGGGATGTACGTACATGAAGCAGTGTGTGGCACTGGCCACCCAGCAAGGACTGATGAGGCTCCCACCACATTTAAAGGAGGGAGGGCCTCCTCCCTTGTTCTTCAGGTAGATGGCTGCAAACCAGGGCTGGTTCTCCACGACAGTGAATTCTCCCCCAACAATCTTAAAGCGGGGCCTTAGAGCCTTCTGGCCACACTGGAAGCCTTGATGGTCTACAGAAGAAGGCTTTTTGCCTAGAAAAGAAACAGATACATGTTTGGGGGGAGACAGCAAAGATGAAGACTCCCACTATGCTAAACCTCACTTCTCATCCCTCCTGTATTGACAACATGAGCTTGTCTCTTTCTACTCCAATGTAAAAAGCAGTCAGTGATACTCACTAAGAGAGCAATCATGCACCATGCATTCTTGGACAAACTGCTTTACGCCAATCTGCACATAGCACCAGGGCCTCCTCTGATTGTCAGGGTTCCTGGTAACACAAAGAGATAAAGAGATAGGGAATGTCATTCCAACCCAGAATGTCTTCTCTGCATCCTCCCTTCCAGCAACAGCTCAACCAGAGACCTGGATTCTTGTGCCAGCATTCTCATCCCAGTATACCAGAGGATGATGGTATCATAGGTTTCTAAGAGGCCATGATTAGGAGAGGGATGTTGTTGTTGTTTTTAATGTGTATAAATGTTTTCCTGTATTCATGCCAGTGCATGCGTGCCCAATGAGGCCAGAAGAGGGCATCGGATCCTCTAGAACTGGTGTTAAAGACTGGTGTGAGCTGCCCTGTAGATGCTGGGAATTGAACCTGGGTGCCCTGGGAAAGCAGCCTGTGCTCTTAACTGCTGAGCTATCTCCCTGTCCTCCCTGGGAAGAGTTCTTGATACTCAGTCACCACCTACCTGCAGTAATTGTGTTTGCCCAGGCCTAGGCTAAGAGCATCAGGTCTGTGGGCATTGTAGATTTTCTGAAGGACAGCAGGCGCATTCCAGGCCAGGCAGGGCCGGCCTTTGGTATCAGTGTTGGCCTTTCCTCGGTAAGATTGACCGTTTCCATGATAGCAGGTTTTTGATGTATCTAGAAATGATTTGAGGAGTACGGAGTATTAGAAAAAAAGGAGGCGGTTTGGACAGGCATTTCAGATGTGACATAGTTTTGGACTCGTCAGATAACATTAGGAAGACCCACCCTTTTTTTTCACACTTGTATAGCCATTGTTTCATGAGACTCTCCGTGTGTGTGTGTGTGTGTGTGTGTGTGTGTGTGTGTGTGTGTCTGTGTGTCCCGACTTCTGCTGCCTGGTTTATTTATCTATTTGCTTACTTTATGTGTATGCTTGGTTTTCCTACATGCATGTTTGTGCATCGTGTGCATGACTAAGGCTGGAAGAGGCCAGAAGAAGGCATCAGATCCCCTGGAACTGGGGGTACAGATGTCTGTAGCCTACCTCTGTGGGTGCTAAAAATCAAACTACAGGCCATCTAGAAGAGCAGCCAGTGTTCTTAGTCACTAAGCCGTGTCTCTAGCTGCGCCTCACTCGCCTTTTGAGACAAGGACTTACTATGTAGCCCAGGTTCAGTCTCCTCCCAAGTGCTGGGCTCACAGACCTAGACCACCAAGCCCAGCTTCCGCCTGCTTCTGCATCCCACCCATCTTTCCCTGTTCTGAGATCTCTGGTCCTCCCCCACTTTCCCATTATGAGTCCAAATTCCCATACCTATCTCACAGTGCTCCCCTTGGAATTTCTTTGGGCAGCTGCATCGGCGAATGTTGGAGAAGTACTTGTAGGACACACATACACCTCCGTTCTGACAGCCACAGTTTGCTAGCAAATGCAAAGTGAGGGTAAGCAAGGATCAAGGCAGGAGCCAGCCTCTCAGCATGGACAGGGAGGCTATGTCTCCTAAGGGGTTTCCAGGGTGTCTGTGCAGCCAACTACTGTGCAAGGAAGCAGATACTCACATTCATCATAAGCTCCAAGTTCACTGCCACCCTGCAAGAGATGAAGGTGGGGGTCACCAGAGGTGACATGGTCTAGGGAATCCATGTTCAGGATAAACAGGCCCTCAAAATCTATCTATTCTCCTCTCCAGTGATAGTCATGATATTCTCATTCTCTCTCTCTCTCTCTCTCTTTCTCTCTCTCTCTCTCTCTCTCTCTCTCTCTCTCTCTCTCTCTCTCT
>NW_021621003.1:6612342-6639036 GCF_004785775.1 Grammomys surdaster | reverse complement strand
CTCTCTCTCTCTCTCTCTCTCTCTCTCTCTCTCTCTCTCTCTCTCTCATTCTCCCACCCTATCCCTGTTTGTCTCTCCCCTTATTACTAGCCAGTTCTCCAAATGAAGGTCATGGGTTTCCAGAACCCAGACATGGACTGACTCAAGCAAACTTCACACAAACCAAGTACCCCTGGGCTAAGGCACTCCCCGTGGCTTTTTCCTCCCTTGCCAGATAGTGCAAACCTCTTGGGTGTCCAGGCCCTCCCTCCGCTGACACATTGTCCTATTTCCTGGGAAAGCCTGGACCTGCCTTTGATGCCCAAGCTCCCCGTGCAGCCCCTCTTTTTCCCCTGATGCTGCTTAAGAGGTCCTGCAAGCCACATCCTGATGCTGCCAAAGCAGCGAGACCACTCACTTCAGAGTTTTTCACCACTAAGGCGCAGAGAAACAGGCTCGCCAACCAGACTTTCATGGTAGTGCCGCTGGGCTCTAGACAGCAGTTCTGCAAAGGAAGGAAAAGTCAGGGCAAGAAGCGGAGCAGCTGAAAGTGGCAGAGTTACTACAGGTCAATGGAAGACACTCCAGGTCCCCTGCGGGGCAGGCCAACAGTGACCAAGCTCCCCAGCCGGTCAGTCTCTCCCCTCTCGGGCTCTGAACCCGCACAACAGCATGGAACTTCTCTGTAGAGGGACACAAAGGGCTGGAGTGGTGACCTTGTCCACAGTTCGGCCAGCCAAGGCAGGGGGAAGGGAGACATGTGGGAGCCCTGGCTGCCTCATCCCGCCAGGCTTGCTTCAGACCAACAGCACTCACCGGTGACTGCAGCGGAAGGGCGCCGACGGACACGCAGGGACTGGATGGATGACAGACAGTGCTCTGGGGCTCCAGTCTCTACTCTGCGCTGCTCACCCTTTATTAGGGCCCGCCCGAGCCCTGGCCCCGCCCAGGTTTGCTGGAGGGCGGCTCTCTCTCTCTCTTCTTTTCCTTTTCCTGTATCCCACCGCAAATGGACCGCACTTGCTTCCCAACTTTGACGAAGTCACGGGATTTCCAGCCGAGCAAACTAACGCAGTCTGGACTGAGGGATCTGGCAGCTCGTACATTTTTCCCTTCTTTCGCCTAGTGCGGCCTCGGCCCCGGTGTAGCGTGATGATGACGCTCCAACCTTTGGCTCTCTGATCGCAAGCCTCTCTTCCTTGTGGTTTAATCAGTTCTTCTCCAACCTGTCCACCTTTGACCCTCCCCCCCACACACACACACACCTGCCTACGACACAGATTCAGATGTCTGATAGAGGGGTATAATTCGCAGTTCCTATAGGACAAAAAATACCTACTAACAAAGATTCCCACATATCAAATGCTGAGTCCCCAAATGTCATGAGCACAACCAGTGAATCAGAAGATAAGAAGAGTGAAGTTTGTAGTAAGGGAGTGTAATAGTGTCGTCAGTGGGTGAAAGGCAAGGTCAGATTCTATTCAGATTTGCTGCATGGTTTAAGGCCGGTCTTTGAAAAATGGTTTTAAGAATTATGGCGCCGGGCAGTGGTGGCGCACGCCTTTAATCCCAGCACTTGGGAGGCAGAAGCAGGCGGATTTCTGAGTTCGAGGCCAGCCTGGTCTACAGAGTGAGTTCCAGGACAGCCAGGACTACACAGAGAAACCCTGTCTCGAAAAAACAAAACAAAACAAAAACAAAAAAACAAACAAAAAACAAAAAAAACAAAAACAAAAAACAAAAAAAAAAAACAAAAAACAAACAAAAAAAAAGAATTATGGCAAGGGCCAGATATAATGGCACATGCCTTTAATTCAAACACTAGGGAGGAAGAGGTGGGTGGATCTCTGTGAGTTCAAGTCCAGCCTAATTTACATAGTGAAATCCTCAAAAATAATTATGACTAAAAAAATAAAATAAAAGTTACTATATGATAGGATTGTGGAAACAAAGTCTTGGGACACCAGCTACCGTTGGCTAGTTGAAGTGTTAATGGGCCTTTTGAAAAAGGCCTATAATGAACAATCCATTTATTTGACTGGGAAAGAATACAACCAATCCAGAGAAGCACCCTCAGATCATAGAACAGGGCTGAGTGCATATCTCAGTAGTATTATGGCTGCACACAAACACAAATAAGCCATCAAGAGGAGGAGTCTTTTTTTTTAAGGTTTATTTTATTTATGTCCTCTCTTCAGACACACCAGGAGAGGGTATCGGATCCCATTGTGGATGGTTGTGAGCCACCATGTGGTTGCTGGTAATTGAACTCAGGACCTCTGAAAGAGCAGTCAGTGCTCTTATTAATGTGAACAGTAAATTGTAACAGGATAGGAAAAAAAAAAGACAAGGGAATAGTCAAACCTCGTTAATGTGGGCTATCAACGTGGAACAGTGGGAGTGTGTTGTGTGCTCTCCCCTTGTAGTAGAGGGGCTGTGAAGACAAGATAAAAGGAATGTTTATTTCTCACTGAATGCTGTTTCACACTGTTTTAAAGACTTTAAACATGTCTCCATATTAACCATTCTAAAAAAATAATTACACATTTTATTTTTGGTTGTGAGTCTAGCCTTTAACAGCTGAGTATCTCTCCTGCTGCCAATTCCACACTGTAAGTGCATTTGTATTCAGCATTTTACATCATCACAGGACGCTATTATGTTAAGATAAAAACAATTATTTATCTAATAAATAGGCTTACATAAAGACAGGTCATGTGTAAATGAGTCCTGCACATCGTGAGGACAACACACTCTCATGAGCACACATGCACACATGCACACATGCACACATGCACACATGTACACAACCCTAAGGCATGATGGGAAGTGCACAGGAAGGATTCTAAGGTTCAGTCACCTTCACATGTGCCCTATAGACAAGGACTAGTGGTCATTTTGATACTTCTTCCATAGAAGAGGTACCTGAGTCCTAATAATTCATTAGTGGATTTGCTTTATTTCCGTAAGCCTACGCCTATAACATTTTACTGCCAACCTGGACCTTGGAAAAGAATGCCAGGAGGTAGGAAGGAGGAGGCTGCTTGACTTTACCCCAGCCAGAGGCCCAGAATGCCAACCTCTGGATAGGGAAAGTACACATTCACTACCCAGCTCTGGGTAGGCAGATGACCATCATTCTTCAGAATTCGTTTTCCTGCGCAGCTGAGCTGCCAGCAACCCATAGGACCACTGAGTCAGAGATTCCACAGATCTCAGAGGCAACTTGCTACTTCCTTTAGAAGACTGTGGCCAGTTATATTTAGGTTTAAGAAGCCACTAATTGTAAGCAAACGTGATCAAAATGTAAACAGAGATGTTACAGCCTGAAGATTTACCCCGAAACTCCAGTTTAGTTATTAGGAAATCCCCAGCAAGCTGTCGTGATTCACATGGCTCCCCCAACAGCTCTCATGACTCCGAATTACTTGGCTGGAGGCTGTCATGCTGATTCTTTGAGAGCTGGATGACCTCATTTCCTCCTGGACAGAGACCGCTATGCAGTGTGATAGCCCTCTTCCTCCGTCTGTCACTTCCTTCACCTGGGTGAACAGTCCTTGTGCCTCCAACTCCTCACAGAACTGCCTTTCTCCTGGCTAGTCTTTAGACTCTCTGAAATCTCTATTTTTGGTGCAATCTGTGTTAGACTTTCAACTCTTTGAGGGCAAAGAACAGGTCTTAGATATCCGCCCCTCCCTCATCATTTGCTACATGTCTTAAGCACAGAGGAGCTTTATTGTGTGTGAATCAGTGAGTGCAGAACAGAGAACAGGAACAGAGAACTTTGAGGCTCTCTCTCTCTCTTTCTCTCTCTCTCTCTCTCCCTCTCTCTCTCTCTCTGTGTGTGTGTGTGTGTGTGTGTGTTTGTGTGTGTGTGTGTTTTATACACATTAGTGACTAACTCCAAGTTACCAATAATGAATCGGTGTTGCATTAAGGAAAGATATAAATATAAAAGACATAAAGATGTAAAAGCACTCCCCCTTGAAGTCTTCTAACCACGAGCGAGTCTAAATTTGAATTCTCTTACTATGATCACTAAGTCGTACGACTGTCTGTTGTTGCATGAATCTGCATTTGTGCCTTCCTGAAGGCTGTCTTGTGAATTTGTTTGTCCCTGTGTCTATCCCTGTGTCTGTCTGTCTGTTGTATGAGCTGCATGTATGATGCTGTCTGTCCTGTTTTATCTATGTGTGTTGTATATGTCTCTATATGTGAGTGGTGTTTGCATGTCCCTAACAATGGGCGTTGCTATGATCAGCACAGAAAGCACCACATGGGGAAGAAATGGATACTTTACAAAATCTTTAATGGAGTTCTATCTACAAGGAATTAAGTCACTGGTTCCAACTGATCCCAACTACCAGATAACAAGTGTTATTGCATATCAATCAATATCCATAAATAGTTTCTCTCAACCTTTATGGTAGATTTTAGGAAGTTACATTTAACTTCTATTTGCTGCTTTCAACAAATGACTGCTATGCATTATCTGGGTTAGGGCATGGAAGAGTGCATAGCCAAGACCAAGCTCCGCATTAGCTTAGGTTGTAAAAGGTGATTATGTGGAAAATCCAAGGCAAGTAAGTTTGTTCTCTCTCTCTCTCTCTCTCTCTCTCTCTCTCTCTCTCTCTCTCTCTCTCTCTCCCTCAGTAGTACAAGCTTATATCTTTTTTGTCTGGTATTTCTATTTTGTGCTTAAATACATTTCTAGATACATCTTCAGTTTGTCTTCCAGTTCAGAGCTGCCCTATGATGTACACTGGAATTATATTCTCATTCTGCAGCATGTAAGGAAAACATGGCGAAACAATGACACATGGTTGATGCGTGCTGATGGCAGCACTTGCATCCAGGTACTCTCTCCTGTGTCTTTCTCCTGTGCTCTGGGTTGAACAGTCTCCAAAAAGTGGCAGAATGCTCCAAAGAGAGAGGCCAGGTAATTAAGATGTTCGGGTAGGTGGTATAAAATATTCCAGCCTGTGTTTGCCACAAGCCTTTCTATCTATTCTGGAGACCTCCTTCCAGAAACACTTTTTTTTTAGGATGCCCATGCTACATGCTATGCATATTACTTGCTTGCCTGAATTCCAGGAACTTCCTTTGTGGTCTAAACTGCCTGAAGTTTCTATTGTGAGAAATAAGGAAGCAAATGCATATGATTTCATTATTTTCTTGACTCTAAGTGGGAAGTCACCAACACTGGCTTTTGTATCTCAGGACCGAGACCTCCTGAATCAGATGTGGCAACGTGGACTAATGAGGGCTCTTTTGTAGGCTCTATTTATAGAAGAGCAGGGGATGCAGGACTACGGATACACTGAGCAGTGTTAAACCTAGCCTGCCTTCCTTATCCAGGGACAGAAGTCCTGAAAGCTTTTGTTTGGGTTTAGGTTTTTTGTTTGTTTATTTTTTATTTTTTTTGTTTGTCCATCTGGCTGGCTGGCTGGCTAACTGTTTTGTTTGAGACAGGGTCTCTTTATGTAGCCCTTGATGTCTTGGAACTCTCTATGTAGATCAGGCTGGCCTTGGATTCACAGATCCAATTAAAGGCATGTACTACCATGGCCAAACCAGCTAAACGTTGGTTTGGGATTTTGAGATAGAGTCTTATGTAGCCCAGGCTGGCCTTAAACTCACTCTAGTCTGCACTTCCCAAGTGCTAGGATTACAAGCCTGTGCAATCATGCCTAGCCTTTCAAGGCTATTTTCTGACTAGCTTGGTCTAGAAGGAAGCTCGTGTTGAGTCATGGGATATATTCTCGGGTTGCTATACTAAGAACACTCAGTATGGTCCTGTAGTTGAATGATTTTAAACAAGGCACTTAACTCTTTGGACTTTGGTTCTCCCGTCTGCAAAATGAAACAGCATTGGTCCCACCTGCGCCTCTTTTAGAGATTTGATGAAGTCATGCCTTTGTGTGAAAAAGTGCTCATTCATCCATTGGCTACATACATTAAGTATCAGAAGGGCTACTGTGTGCCAATATAGTTCCAGGTGCTAAAAACGAAAAGACGAATTTTGTAAACTACAATTCCTATCTAGAGTGCTTCCCTCCTTTGCTTGTCCATTTTGGTCCAAAAGACCAGCTCATGCTGGAGTCCATCTCAGGATTCCAGTTAAATGGGGATGCTGTGTCCTTGGCCCACAGTTCCTAGCAACTGGGCAGCTGGGAAAGACAGCTGCATGTGTGGCTCTCCCCCGCACCCCTGACTCCCACTCGCCCCCCTCAGCGGTGACTCTTTGCAGTATGGAACTTTTTTTTTAAACTCCTTCCTAACATGTTGGCAAACAGACTCCTCAGCCATGAAATAGATCATATTGCATCCTTGAGTTTGAGGCCCGCTCCCCTGTCCCACCGTGTGTTTAGTGGTAAAGGTGAAGCCGGCTGTGTCTGGGCCTGTAACGTGATAGGGGAGGTGGTGGAGCTACTGGGTCTCTAACGGCCTGTGGAGAGGGGTGGAGGGAAGCCACATATTTGCGTCCTTACTCATGGAAAGCAAAGTACTCAAGGGCTGAACCCTGAGGTTACACGATGTCGTCAACAACACAGAAACGCACAGGTCAACTTGGCTCATTTCTGTTCAATCTGTGACTCGCTAAACTTCCTTGTTCTTTCGGGGCTCTGATTCGATTTGTAGTTATACTCGAACCAATTATCTCAGACTCCTGCGTGAAATTCTTGAGCCCTGGCCAAATTTCTTTTGTCCCTAATTCAAACACAGTAAGGAAGAAATTTATTACCCTACAAGAATACTTGGGGGCCACAGTGATGGTTCAGTAGTTAAAAGCAATCGTTGCTCTTGAAGAGGACCTGGATTCAATTTCCCAGCATCCACGTGGTGGTTCACAACTAGCTCTAGCACCAGTTCCAGGGGATCCAAAGCACTCTTTTGACCTCCAAGAACAACCAGCGTACTATGCACATACATACATTTGGATGAAATACCCACACATAAAATAAAGTTAATAAATCTAATAAGATTTTCTTATTTATTTTTTATTTAATGTACATCAGTGTCTCGACTGCATGTATCTTTGTGTCAGATCCCCTGGAACAGGAGTTAGACAGTTGTGAGCTTCCATGTGGGTGCTAGGAATTGAACCTGGGTTCTCTGGAAGAGCCATCTCTCCAGCCCCCTAATAAGATTTTTAAAGGGTATTGGTTATAACTTTCCAAACCACCTGGATGCTGCATCTCTCTCCAGGGAAGGACTCTCCAGTCTCCTGTCCTGCAACTACTCTTCAGTACTCAGGTTACCATACTGGGGAACAACGGATGCTTAAGAGGAAGCTAAAGTCATACTCTAGAGAAAAGGCTCAAAGAGGAAATGAGAAATTGTTGGGTTTGCTAAAATTCCAAGAAGTTAGTCTTACTTAGTGAAATGTGTTCAGCTATGAGCTGAACTGCTAAGCAATCTTGTTCTGAAGAAAAGAAAGATAACATCCGTAGCCCATATGATGTATGTTTTCATGACTCTCTCAAACTGGATTCTGTATGCGCTTATTTACTTAAAGAAAATGCAAGCATCCCCCCCCCCATGACACAGAGAGGAGAGCAGCAGCTAATAAAGGGAAGTGAATCACCAGAGGTCATTCATTGAAAATGAGATTCATAACTTACGGATTTTGAGGAACCTCATGACACATTTCCACCCTCTCTCCTATTCTGGATCCTCACCTCCTTCCTTCCTTCCTTCCTTCCTCCCTGTCTACCCTCAATGCCTTTGTCTGTCCTGCCCATCTGCAGAAAATGTTCCTTTTCCCCAAGCTATGACAGAGATCAATCAGATGAGCCTCTGAGAAAGGTTTGAAAGAATGCATGGATACCTGTGCAAACAGAAAGAGTACACAAGTGGGCACACACATGGGGGGGGGGGAGAGAGAGAGAGAGAGAGAGAGAGCAGGGACCCAGGGAAATAGCAAACAGTAGCACAGTTGGGAGGAACAGGATGTGGATAATTGCATGGGCAGACTGTTCCTTCCTTACTCTGGGGGCTATGATTGTGGGAGTGTGGCAGAAACAAGAAAAAAGGAGGCCTATGTTCTTCAAGGGGATTTTATAATCCATCCCTGTTAAAGGGACAACAAAGCCAGGTACAGTGGCCCAAGAATTCAACACCAGCCTGGATAACATTACAAAAAATATTAAAATGTAAAAGATAGCTAAAATTAAAGTTAATTGTATGTTATTTGCTTTTAAATGATGTAGCTAGACTGTGATGGTACACACCTTTAGTTCAAGTACTCAGAAGGCAGAGGCAAGCAGATCTCTGAGTTCAAGGCCAGCTTGGTTTACAGAGTAAGTTCCAGGACAGCCAGGGTTACACAGAAAAATCCAGTCTTGAAAAAAGAGAAAGCCGGGCGGTGGTGGCACATGCCTTTAATCCCAGCACTTGGGAGGCAGAGGCAGGCGGATTTCTGAGTTCAAGAGTTCGAGGCTAGCCTGGTCTACAGAGTGAGTTCCAGGACAGTCAGGGCTACACAGAGAAACCCTGTCTCGAAAAAACCAAAAAAAAAAAAAAAAAAAAGAAAGAAAGAAAAAAGAGGAATAAAAACAACAACAAAAGAAATCCTTAGCAATGTTCTTTAAAGAAAATACTATCAATGTGATCATCTTATAGTTAATATAAATGAGAAACACAAGTTAGAACAAGTTCCCAAGGCCACACAGCAGATAAAGAGCAGAGCTGGTGCTCCCATTCAGACTTGGCTAATTATAGGGTTTGGGAAAGGCTAAGACAGTGTCCTAGTCAGTCTGTAGTAAGTCTGACTAGTAAGGGCAGGTACTTTTCCTTATATGGGGGAACATACTGCTTTTCTTTGTTGCTTGTTTTTGTTTGGCTCATGTAGCCCGGTTGTGGCCTTGAACTTGTTATGTAGCTGAGAATGATTTTGAGCTCCTGATTCTGCATCTAACTCCACAGATGCTATGCTTACAGGTGTGCAGCAGCATGCCTAGCCCATGCATATTTTACTTCAAACCCATGATGGTACCCAGGAAAGCCCCAGCTGTCCAAGCCCTGTCTGCTTTGGTTCCTGCTGTTCAGCTCTAGCCAGACTTTGATGAAAATATTCTTCCTTTTGTTTAATATAACCAGCCACAAATGTATCTTCTGGGTCTAGTCAGACAAGTGGTCATTGGATCTTGTGGCTGTACTTACACATATGTGTAGATTTCTGGAATCATCTCTCCCCATCTTTCTTTTTCACAAGCTCTGTTTACCCATGTTTATATGTGAGGACAGAGTTGGACTTCTGTGTGGGGAAATACCAACAGCACCTATTTACAGAGCATTTGTTGTTGTTTATGAGGCATTGGACTAAGTTCTATATGTGTGACTCAGTCCTCAGTGAGGAAGATACAGCATCTTCTCCACTCATGGTTAATGAAAGTGAGACTCTGAGAGACTAAATAACTTGCTCAAAATCCTGCAGTCAGTTCCTGGCAGGTCAGACCCACGTTTCTTGCCAGAAAGCCTGGGAGTTTGTTGGTGTTTTGTTTTTGCAGTGCTAAGGATGGAACCCAGGGGCTTGATTATGTTAGGCAAGAGAGATGTACCACTGAGCAACATACAGCTCTAGCCCCCACAGCCTGACGTGATAATTACTATGATAGTGTCACTTTTTAGTCCCTCTTCCCAAACCAAAAAAATGGCTTGTTGGATAAGTGCCTGGTAACCAAAATAATGAATATCCATCAATACTATGTTCACACATCTGGTCTGTTCGTGAAAACGACCTGGCTTGAAACTATATATTAAAAATATATATATGTTAAATATGGAAATTATATTAATATTAAATTATTATATATTATATATATTATATATATTAAAAATATATATTAAAATTATAGATTTTCAATTTAATATTGAAAATTCAAACTTATCAGATAGATACCTATGTATCTTCATTTTTTGTAGGCTTCTTGGGGGATTCTCAGGATCAAACATGCCCTGGACAAAGGGTATTTTCCTAATATGCCAATGAGTATCTAGGGAATTTTACTTGTATGTGTTTGTCCACCCCGCCCCGCCCCACCTCCGGGAGTTTGTATCTAGTGCCACTTCCACTCAAGCCACACCCTTTGGTTTGGAGGCCACATAAATGGGGGGAGGCCAGAGCTGCCCAGCCAACATGTGAGCAGCGCTTTCCATACGGATGAATCAAGGAAGGGGATGTACACTCCAGAGCCTGTGTCAACCAAGCCACCCTGAGGCAACTTTTCTAAAAAGTCTATTCTCAGGAAGTTCATGGCTTCAGCACTTTTGAACTTAGGCCTTTTAAAAGATTCCCAGTGATCACTTCATTTCACAAGCTTGCCAAGTGGATGGCTAAATGGACTTTTCCACGGACGGAACAAAAAAGAAAAAAAAATGCTTGAGGGATCAGTCATCACAATTGAGCAGGCAAGCAAAGGCACTTGCTGCCAATCCTAACAACCTGACGCTGGTCGCATGGACCCATGTCTTCTGATCATGACATTCATGTGCCCCTCACCATTAATTAATTAATTAAAATGAAGGGAAAAAAGCACAGACATGGATGAGAGGTTGACTCCCCCCCACACGCACACCATGGCCTCAAGAGAACTGGAGAAATGACGTATAAATCAGAATAAAGCAGAGCTGGAAAGTCCTATACTCCTCGGGATCGTTCTGTATGTCCAGTTTCCTCTCCGTTCCTACACGGCAATTTTTTCCTTCTTAAGGTCAGATCTTAATTATTTCATTTTAACTTCTAGGATTGATATTTGATATTGTTGTTGCCTGGTTGATTAGTTGGTTAAGGTAGGCTCTCTGACCCAGGCTGGCCTCAGACTCACTGTTTAGTATAGGAAGACCTTCAGTTTCAGATTCCTCTGCAGATTACCCGACAAGTTCTGGGATTATATGCTGTGCCATAGTGCCAAGTTTTGTTCCTTTTTCCTTCCTTCCTTCCTCTCTCTCTCTCTCTCTCTCTTTCTTTTTTTTTCCCGAGACAGGGTTTCTCTGTGTAGCCCTAGCTGACCTGGAACTTGCTATGCATACCAGACTGGCCTTGAACTCATAGATACACCTGCCTCTGCCTCCCAAGTGCTGGGACTACAGACATGTGCCACCACTCCTGGACCTTAATATTATTTTCAAGTGTGTGTGTGTGTGTGTGTGTGTGTGTGTGTGTGTGTGTGTGTAAGAGAGAGAGAGAGAGAGAGAGAGAGAGAGAGAGAGAGAGAGAGAGAGAGAGAGTTGGAGTTGATGTGGGTGCTGGGAACTGACCTCAGGTCCTCTTGAAGAGCAGCACACGCTCTTAACTACTAAGCCATCTCTCCAGATTTTTTAAACTTTTAAAATAACTTTTATATTGTTTTAATTGTTAGAAATATCATTTGTAATGTGTGCATGTCACCCTGTACATGTGGAGGTCAAAGGATAATTTGGAGGATTACTTCTCTCCTTCTACCGAGTGGCTCCCAGTAAGTGAACTCAGGTCATTCGGCTTGACAGCAAACACACTTTACAGACCGAGCCAGCCATCCCACTCAGCCCTGTTACTGGTTTGCTTGTGTACTTGCTTGTTCTGAGAACAGCGTGTCTTCACCAAACCTGGAGCTCATTAGTTGGCTGGACTAGCTGGTCAGTTAGCTCTATCAGACTTCCCACCAGCTCTCCCCACTCTTCCGTTACAGACCAGCAGGATGACACCTAGCCTTTTTATATGAGAGCTGGGATCCAGACTCATGCTTGTTATCAGCACTCTGCCCATTGAGCAATCTGCCCAGCTCCATACAGGAGCTGCTCCATTTCGGGGAGGGGTTGCTTTTGTTTTTGTTTTGTTTTGTTTCTGTTTGTTTTTGCTTTTGTTTTGTGCTGGGCATCAACCTCTACCAACTTAGCTATATCCCCGGGCCCAGTGTCTAGGGTCTTCTGATTTCACCTGAATTGCATTGTACCTTTGCTACGTCCAGCAGAAATAAACCTAACAGCTTATGGGATGAGTATATTATCTCTTTAGTAAAACAGAAGGCAACAGTGATTTTATCCTTATGCAGATCATCTGTTCCATGATGTAGCATGCTGGAGGTTTGCTCAGTCTGCACATGAGCATGTTCTATTTGTAAAGAAAATTCTACACCCCAACTTCTAAAAATAAAGTAACAAAACGCAACTCAAATTTTCCATTTTTGTTTACTGAACCAAAAGATACTTTAAAGCATTTAGAGGGTGCTAGCACAGATTACACTCTGAGGGCCCACAGAAGAGCAGGACAAGATGACTCTTCGGAAAAATGTTGAAATCTGGAGCTGAGGATGGAGGTAGCTCGTTTGACAGAGAACTTTCCTAACACATGTGAAGCCCTAAGTTCTATCCAAACTACAACATAAACCAGATATCAAGTTCAAGGTCATTTCTAAGTGTGTGCGGCCAGCCTGGGATACATGAAAGCCTGTCTCGGTTAAAGAAAAAAATCTGAAATCTATTTAAGACAGCAAACTCACAGGAAATAGTTAAAAACAGTTGAGGGAGATGAGGACTATTTTGAAAAGAAGGTAAGTTTGTTGACGAGGTGGAGAATTTGGAACTCTCATGCAGTATTACCAGGATTCAGAAAATTAGAACAAGCACATAATCCAAAAATCCTACTTCCAACAAGACTGAAAACAGAGTCTTGAGGAGATAACTACACCGGTATTCATGGTAGCATTAGTCATGATGACCATGAGTGGAAGCAACTGTTGATGGAACATTTATCAACACATGCATGAATAAATAAAATGTCTTTTACACACACACACACACACACAATCAGGGCTAACAAAATAGGACTTTTATTATATCTCAAAATAGAAAGAAATCCTGTCATCTTGTCCCATGTGCTACAAAGTAGGCAAATCTTGAAGATTTTATAAGTGAAACAAGCCAGTCACAAAAAAGGCAAACACCTTAAGATTCCAGTTATAAACGATACCTAGAATAGTCAAGTTCAGAGGCTAAGAGATCAGTGGTTGCCAGAGGCTACGGGAAGTGGAAATGGGGAATCACTATGTAGAGTTTCAGTTTTGCAAAATGAAGAAGGGTTGGATAACACCCATCCCCCTTTTAAAAATGTGAATATACTTAACACTACTACTAAACTGTACATTTAAAATTAGTTAATATATCTAGGCATGAGGGGCTGGAGAGATGGCAGAGGTTGGGGAGACTGACTATATTTCCAGAGGATCCTAGTTCAATTTCCAGTGCCCACATGACAGCTCACAACTGCCTGTAACCCCAAGATCTCACATAGACATACGCAGACATACATCCGGACATAACACCAATGCACATAAAAATAAATAATTTTTAAAACTCTAGGCATGAACCAGGTGTGGTGGTGCACGCCTTTAATCTCAGCACTTGAGAGGTAGAGGCAGGTAGATCTCTCTCTCTCTCTGAATTTGAGGCCAGCTTGGTCTACAGGGCAAACTCTAGGATAGTCAGGACTACACAGAGAAATCCTGTCTCAGAAAAAAGAGAAGAAAAATGTAGGCATGATGGTGAAGTTGAGGCAGAAATTATAAGAGGCCAACCTGGAAGTGACTATGAGATCAGCTTGGCCACACAGCAAGCCTGCCTACGAATGAATGAGGAATGAATGAATGAATGAATGAATGACAAAAATGGCTGATAACAAATTTTATACTATGTGTGTTTGCTTGCTTGCTTGTCTGTTTGTTTTGAAATAGGGAACTCCTTGTATAGTTTAGGCTGACCTCGAATTCATGGCCTTCCTGTCCCTACCTCTAGAGAGTTGGAATTAGAGTATGACCCACCATACCTAGCACTATGTATTAATTTTTTGCCAAAATTTTTATAAGCTGTTAATCATTAAGTTGTCTGACTAAACATAGTAAAATTTAAAGAACCAAGACACTAATGATAGTGATTTCTTGGACATGAACAAATCTTAAAAGCTACACTGTTGGATGAAGAGGTGGCTTAGAGGTTAAGAACACTGACTGCTTTTCCAGAGGACCGGGGTTCAATTCCTAGCACTCACATAGCAGGTCACAATTGTCTGTAACTCCAAGATCTGATATATCCTCACCCAGACATACATGCAGGCAGAACACCAATTCGCATAAAATAAACATAAATAATTTTAATTAAAAAGCCACATTGGGTTGGAATTGGTAGTAGGCAGGGAAAAAGAAATCTTAGGTGACTACTGGACGAATGATAGCAGGAATAATCAGCCAATTATGTGTAGTGAAGAAGAAACCTTGGATGTGTTTTACTGTGGTGTGTGTGTGTGTGTGTGTGTGTGTGTGTGTGTCCAGTTGAGAACCCTAGCCTGATTAAGGACAGTTTACACTGGGGAGTAATGAGGAATAAATATTATTAGGTGGGATGAGGTCAGATTAGAAACAGTCTTAAAAAACAAAAACAGATCATGGTTTGACATGCAGTTCTGATGGAGCATTTGTCTAGTTCGTGTAAACCCAAGGCTTATCTTCTATTCCATGAAAACGAAACCTTATAAGGAAAACTGAGTAAAAGTTGGATGTCTAGGGAGGCATATAGGTTTCTGAACAAAGATGTATCCGTTTCTTAGTAATACTAAAAATCCTCCCTTGTCTCAGCTGACCTGTTGGGAAGAAAAAGAATGACTTGCTTGTGGGCTGGGATGGAAAAAAATGGGGACACTGAAGCTGCAGGGCTGAGTCTAGCACTGGGAGTGAGAACTGAGGTGACACTGCATCTGAGGGGATGTATGGGAAGGGAGGGACTTGTTTGCTGTCATCCTTCCTACAGTTAGGAGCTCTTGCTTCTTCCAGACTTGGGAGGTCAGGTTTTGATTTAAAGTATTTTCTTTAAAGGGCTATATCATGAAGTCTATATCCTGTGGGTTAGAATGAGGGTACTCAGGATTAGAAACCTCACTACCCACCTTGGACTACTACACTCAAGTCTAGAGGTTGGGTACAAGCCGAAGCTTTCTCTAAGGAAGGGTGATTCTCTTAGTAAAAGCTGTGGTTCGAGAGGAAGAGAACCCCATTCTATGGTGGATGATTCTATCTGGGAACCTAGCTGAGTCACTTCCCTTCGTTTTCCTTTTTGTGCAATGCAGAAAGAACTTTTTTCCACCTGCTTCTGCAGAAAACAGAGATAGAATAAAGGAAGAGTACTGTATATCATGCCCCTTTTCTTTTTTTGAGATGGTGGAGGTGAGCCTCAGGTGATACAAGGCAAATTCTCTACCAGTGTGCTATAGTAAGCAAAGAAATAAGGCCCAAGGTACAATGCCCCGGATGTATGAAGCCCCTGGGGTCTCAGATTCCATGTGTACATGACAGACCAGTTTAACATACCCTACTCTTGACATCAGAAACCCACAGAGAAGATGTAAGTATTAAACAATATAAACAAAGATTGCTCCAGAGAGTCTAGGTTCTGGGAATATGAATGGAGAATTCTGACCAAAATTCCAGGTCTCCAAGTTCCCCTTGAGGAGTCATGACGATCATGCAGGAGGTGAATCACCACACCCAGCATCCATTCATCCTGAAGACCTAAGCCACCAACTATGAGTCTCAGCAAAGGAAGGGGCTAGGGAGAAGCCTGATTCAAATAGCTCAAGGGCAGTAGCAAAGGAACAGAACATGTTCCCCTGGGTTCCGATGGAACTCAGAAATAATTTTGCCCAAGGCTCTGGATGCCATTCTAGTTCTGAGGTCAGTGGTAGGTCAGAGCCAGGAAGGTCCCCGTGGAATTAGCACAGTTGCTTCTAGCCTGGAAAAATACATGAAAAAAGAAGCTCAGAGAATTGTAGGTCTAAATAAATTGACTATATCCTTCCCAAAGTCCTACTCTATATAACTAAAGGGCTGCTTGGGGTTGTCAACTCGCCTACATCTGGAGTTAACCATAATCCAAAAATGGAGGGCAAACCAGTGAAGGATTTTTGCTTAATCTGAAGTAGGAAGATCAACTTCTAATCTGGACCTTGATGAGGGGAAGACATATGCCTTTAATCGGACCACACTTTCTGCAGCCTATATAAGGATATGGAAGAAGGAAGCTTTTGCTCTCTGCCTGCCCGCCCTCACCCTGCTAGCAATTCAATGCCTTCACTGGCATGAGAGCCTACTTCTTCAGGAATTCAATCATCTACTGAAGACAAGCTGAGACATCCAACCTCGTGGACTGACTGACTTCTGGATTCTTGGACTTTCTGTTCATAGCCAGCCGTTGTTTGATTAGCTGGTCCACAGCCTGCAAGCCATTCTAAGAAATCTCCTATATACATATTTATATTTATGTTACTTATATTACATATTAGATAAATATATAATAATGTATTTTTATATATAATATATTATAATATATAAGTTCTGCTACTCTAGAGAACCCTAACTAATACAGACTGCTCTTCAAAGCCTGGAAAACAGACCAAAAGATGCAGGAGAAAAGCATGTTGGCTGCATGGATGTCCTGGTGGTTTCAATGCCACAGGGAGTTCTCGAAGCTGAGGGAGACCAGTGGGGTCTTTAGAAGGAGAAGCAGAGTCTATAAAACACTCAGACTTCTGGTACACTATGTTCTAAAAGCTCATGCATAAATTAAAAAGGCAATAGTGTTTGTTTTGCTGTTGTTGTTTTGTTTTTGTTTTTTGTTTTTGTGATGTACCTAGTTCAAACATAGTTGAGGAAGACCTTGAACTTCTGACTTTCCTGCTTCAGACCTCCCTAGTGAAAGGATTGAATGCCTATACCACCATATCCTGTGCCTTAGTCACTGTTCTATTCCTGTGAAGAGATACCATGACTACAGCAAGTCTTATAAAAGAAAGCTTTTAACTGAGGGTTTGCTTACAGTTTCAGAGGCTTAGTCCATTATCAACATGGTGCAGAACTTGGCTGCAGGCCTAGCAGGCAGACATGGTGCTGGAAAAGTAGCTGAGATCTACATCCTGATCTGAGGCAGAGAGAAAGACACTGGGCTTGACATGGGCTTTTGAAACCTCAAAGCCCACCACCAGTGACACACTTTCTCCAACAAGGCTGCACCTCCCAATCCTTCTAATCCTTTTGAATACTGCTATCCCTAGTGACTAAGCATTCAAATGCGTGAGCCTGTAGAGGCCTTTCTTCCCCAGTTTTGCCTGTTGGTATTTTTCCCCTTTATTGGAAATAAATTATTTTCTCATACAACATATCCTGATTATAGTTTTCTCTCTTTACTCCTCCCAGTTCTTCCCCACCTCCCCTCCCATCCAGATCTATTCCTTTCTGTCTCTCATTAGAAAAGAATAGGCTTCTAAGGGATAACAACAAAACATAAAATAAAATATGATAAGGTTAAAAAAAATCACATCAGAGTTAGACAAGGCAAACCAACAGAAGGAAAAGAGTCCAAGAGAAGGCACAGGAGTCAGAGACCCACTCACTCACACATTCTGGAGTCCACAGAAATACTAAACTGAAAGCTATACAAAGAGTACCTGGTGCAGACCTGTATAGTCCCCATGCTTGCTGCTTCAGTCTCATGAGTTCATAGGAGCTTTGCTCAGCTGATTTAGAGGGCCTTGCTCTCCTGGTGCTCTCCACCCTCCCTGGCTCTTACTCTCTTTCTGTCTCCTCTTTTGTGGGGTTCCTGAACTCTGACAGGAGGGATTTGATGGAGACATCTCATTTAGAGCTGTATGTTCCAAGGCCTCTCTGGCTGTGGGTCTCTGTATTTGTTCCCTTCTGATGCAGGAAGAAGCTTCTCTGATGATGGCTGAGTAAGGCCCTGATCTGTAAGTACAGCGGGTTATCGTTGAGTCATTTATTGTTCCTTTTTTTCTGATCAGTAGTATTTGATTTTAGGTTAGGTCTCCAAGCTATCTAGTCCCTGTTTCTTTGTCACCAAGCATTATAGATAAAGCTTTCATGGCCAGTTTGGTGTTTACATTTCCTTTTTGGTAGCCTACAGAGTACCTTCCCATACCAAAGATACTGGAATGTAGGGGGGAAGGTTCTAAGTAGACGCCAGCTTGACCTCTTCATGTTCAATGGGTATTGTCTTCAGCAATAAGTCCTTGCTGTCAGTTTTTGAAAAGCAATCTATTGTCTTGGTAACAGCCTGGGTTGCTTGGTGATTTCCATGGGACCCACTTTGTTCAACAACTTTAATTTGATATTACCAAGTCCCAGTACTGGAAGTTTCATTTGGTGACAAGAGATGGCCAATTGGGATTCCATCTTCCCATTATTTGGAGACTTCATGAGGACTGCCTTCACATATTTTATAAAGTTTCTACTGCACTGGGTTTCTACACCACCCCTCAGATGAGTCCTAATTCTAGCTGTCCCTCCCCACATTCCCTCTCTCAACCCTGTCCCCTCCCCACCTGATCCTCCTATTCCCATCCCCCACTCTGCCTCAAGTCTGTCTATAAAATCTATCTTATCTCATGGGGGCCATTCTTATTCCAGCAATCACACCCTGCTTATGCAGTGTTGAGAATCACACCCAGGGCCTGTGCACAGCAGCTAAGCTTCTTCTAACTGAGGTCTGTCTCTAACCCTAGAAGGACCATTATTTTCTAAGAAAGGGGTGGTAAGGAGAAGATGGCTTAGTCAGTATAGTACCTGCAAGCATGAAAATCTGTGCTTGGATCCTTAACCCACATAAAAGGCAGATCTTTAACCCCAGCACTGAGAGGGAGTGTGAGACCAGCATATTCACCAGCCAGCCTAGCCCAATGGGTGAGCTCCAGGTTCAGTGAGAGACCTGCCTCGAAGCATACAGTGGAGAGCAGGAAAAAAGACCCCTGAAATAGAACTCTGGCCTCCATATGCACCCCACACATGTGCACCCCAACATGCTTCTGCACACACCTGTATATGTGGTCACATGAACATCTGCACAGCACATATGCGCATATGTGAAAAGAAAACAAGTGTTATGTACTCTCAGAAAGCTAACCCTAGAATTACCACATCATAGAATGTATTCCAAAGAGCTGAAAATAGAGACTCAGACAGACATGCTCACAACAGTTTTATTCCCAGTAGCCAAAAAAGCAGAAGCAACCAAAATGTCTAAGGACAGAAGGGCGAGGCAAAATATGACATATGCACACATGGAATATCATGTCACCTAATATAGGAAATGTGTACATATGCGACAATATAAATGGCTTTCAAAAGCATTGTCTTAAATGAAATAACCAGACCCATGATTCTGCTCGTTATGAGAGTCCTTGAGTAAAGAAGTCAGTAGGATGGTGCTGCAGCTAGGGTGGGGTGGGAAGAAGATTATTATTTATGAGTGCAGATCTTCTATTTTCTATGGTGAAAACGTTCTATAACTGCGGAATGGGGATAATTGCTTGTATTTAATGCCAGTGAACTGTACATTGACTTTTGTATATTTATTTGTTTGTTTAGTTCATGTATGAGTGGCACTTTATGCCACAATATGCACTCACAATATCAAACATAGGTGGCTAGGCTTGGGCAACAAGGGCATTAACCACTGAGCCATCTCACTGTGTATATTTAAAATAGTTTAAAGAGGCCAGTGAGATGGTTCAGCAGGTTGAGGCACTTGCTACTATACCTGAGTGTAATCCCCAGGGCGCACAGGCTAGAAAGAGAGCGCTGACTCCCGTAAGCTCTGACCTCCACATGAAGTGATGTGTCCCATGACCCTCGAAGTAATACATTTTAAAATGAGATAACATTTTAAAAATGGTTTAAAGGTTAAAAAAATTTATTTTAGATGATCTCATAGAGCACTCCAGGCTCCCACTAATTCACCGTCCTCCTGGCTCAGCTTCCTAAGTGCTGAGCCACACCATCTACCTGAAAAGAAATGTTTTGTTGTTCTTATGTACCACTACAGAATAAACAAAGAAATGTGATTTAAATTATATATTATTCTATCGTCAAAAAAAACAGTAACAAACAAACAAAAGTCCACAACAGGAGCATCCACCAGGTTCTGAGAACGAGATGTAAGGACTCGGGGCAAGAGAAACCATCAGCAAAGACTCAGAAACATGACTTCAGATGGAGACGAAGAAACCTGTCCTGAACATGAAGGGATAGAGTATGAGGTCAGGCATAAAAGACAAAGAAGTTGACCCAAATGAAGGTCTCTGAAGAGATAAGGCTGGAGGGGGGGGGCTGGCAAGATGGCTCAGTGGTAAAGGTACCAAGTATAAAGACCTGAATTTGATCCCAAGGCCCACTGCAAGTGGTCCTCTGACCGCCAAACAGATGCTGTGGTGTGCTTCTCAGTGGCAGAGTGCTTGCCTCATGAGTTTGAGCCCCTAAGTTCAGATGGAAGCACCACAAAAAGAAATAAAATAGCTTTAATTTTCAGACTTTTTCTTGAGCATCTATAATGCTAAATTCTTCATGTGTTACCAAATCCCACACAGTTCTTGGGAATTCTGTAGCACTGACTTATAGATTGGAAACTATGCGCTGATAGAGGTCAGGGGACTTGACCAAGGTTGCACAGCAAGCGAGTGGTGACTCAGAAGTGAAATCCAAGTCTTTCTGATGATTAGTTGATTGACAGTTAATTTAGAGGCAGCATCTCAAGAATGCTAGGTTAGCCTGTAACTTGCTGTGTAGCTGAGGCTGTTCTGAAACTCCTCTTGTTTTTTCCTTCAAAGTGCTGGGATTACAAACCAACACCCAGTTTACAAGATATTGGGTTAGTTGGTGTTGGGCAACACTCTACTGAGCGAGTTACATCCCAGTTCTCTTGCTAACTTAAATGTGTGCATGTCAAACACACAGGCACACATACACGCATATACACAGACACACACAGAAAGAGACAGAGAGAGAGAGAGACAGAGACAGAGACAGAGACAGAGAAAGAGAGAGAGAGAGCGAGAGCGTGGAGGGGGGGGGAGAAACAACCATCAATCATGTTCCCACCATACTTTTAAGCCACAATGCCAAATTCTGGAGTATTGTGTTTGATCACCAAATTTAGGTCAAAAATGAGTCAAGCGTTGGTAGGACTGACTCACTGTGGTGTCTGTCAGCTTTAAAGACAGACAGGAAGCCTCAGAAGGCAACCGTGGGCTGACCACTGTGCAGTGGCTTAAGATCCTACAAGTGTCCCATCACATGTCCTTTGAGGGCTAAGCATGGAAATTCACGTGCCTGCGGAAGAAAATATCCATTTTAAGTCTCACCTATAAATCAGACTACAAGCCCTGCCTCTTTTCCTTTCTCTATACTTCACCGTATTTCCTTTTTATTTTTAAAACAGTGTCTTTGACCAGACTGGCCCCAAACTCTATATGTAGCTGAGGAAGACCTTTCATTTCTGATCATCCTGCCTCCGTTTCCCAAGTGCTGGGTTGTAGGCACACGTCACAATACCCATATATGAGAAGTATGGGTTTCCTGATTGCTGGCCATGATGAACTCTGCCAACTGAGCTACGTCCTCAGCCTTATCACTCTTAATTTTTTTTACATATTTATTTACTTATTTCAATGTGTGTGTGTGTGTGTTTGACATGTACACATGGGGTGAGGGTGGGGGAAGTTTAGACAGGATTTCACTATGTAACAAGGCTACTGGATTAGTCTCAAACTTGCAGCAATCCCCCTGCCTTTGTAACCTGAGTACTTGAATTATAGGTGTGTGCCACATGCTTGGCTGGGAACACAGTTGGAGAAAGATCCAGACACTGAGCTGCCTCCTGTCACCTCATTCTATTTCCTTGCAAAAGTTGAAGAGAGCTGGGCAATGGTGGTGCACAGCTTTAATCCCAGCACTCAGAGGCAGAGACAGGCAGATCTCTGTGAGTTCGAGGCCAGCCTAGTCTACAGGGTGAGTTCCAGGACTCTGAAATTGCATGACATTTTTTACAATAAGTTTTATTATCTCCCTTGTAGAATGAGGGTGATTATATAGTTTTAAGTGGTGAGATTACCCATGGAAATGCTCTGTAGCTGGACTGGGGGTGTACTTTAGTTAGCAGAGAGCTCAGCTGGCATGCATGAATCCCTCTGGTTCAATGGCCATCACAACATAAACATAAATGCAAGGATGTATGCCGTAATCCCAGCACTTAGGAGGTAGGGGCAGGAGGATCAGACGTTCAGGAGCATCATTGGCTACACTGTAAGTGAGTTTTGGGCCAGTCTGGAATATGTACATGTGTCCCTGTCTCTAAACAAATGAAAGAAAGGCCTTCCTTGCTCTCCAGCCATCTTGGCAGCTGATTGGGTTTGTGGGTTGTCCTGCACCTAAGGCAGGAAGATGGTAGCTGCAAAGAAGACGAAAAAGTCTCTGGAGTCGACCAACTCTAGGCTCCAGCTTCTTATGAAAAGTGGAAAGTACGTGCTGGGGTACAAACAGACTCTGAAGATGATCAGACAAGGCAAAGCGAAGTTGGTTATCCTTGCCAACGACTGCCCAGCTTTGAGGAAATCTGAAATAGAATACTATGCCATGTTGGCTAAAAGTGGTGTCCATCACTACAGTGGCAATAATATTGAATTGGACACAGCTTGTGGGAAACACTACAGAGTCTGCACACTGGCCCTCACTGACCCAGGTGACCCAGGTGATTCTGATATTATTAGAAGCATGCCAGAGCAGACTGGTTAGCAGTAAACAAGAAAGTCTGCCTTTAATAAAACGGTTTGTCAGAGCTCCTTTTGAAAAACAAAAACAAAAAAAAATGAAAGAAGGAAACAATCACAAATTAGTGAAAGTTTTCAAGTTGTTCAAAGTGGACATTGAGGCAGATTTTTCTTTTGGGTTAAGAGGTCTATTAGAAGAGTTAGTGATACCACAGATAGACAGGCAGACAGTAGCATGGCAGGTACCTGAGGAGAGGCTAGATCCACCTGACAGAGAGACAGCCTCTTATTACATCCTTCACAGGAAAGGAGAGGTGAGAAAGAGGTTTAAATCTTTCTGGTTTGGTCCTCACTTGGTCATTTCTTCAGGTTAACAGGGAGTGGTAAATTAGACACTGTCAGATGATAGATATCGTCTCTCCTGTATGGCCAGTACCAGAGCTCAAAGCATCTAGAGAAAAATGTTAATTTAATTCTGGAAATCAAATTGCCTTAGCCTCCAGAACTCTCATTGTCCAACCAAAATGGAGGTGCTATACAAAATGGTGTCACCCTGGCTAACACTTAGTAGAGTATATTCAGCATCAAACAAGGATGTACCTGGGTTAGCTAAGCCAGGGCTAAGTCAAGATGGGAACCAAGGTGGACATGGTTCCCATCACACAAGAGGCAGAGGCAGGCAAACCTCTGAGTTCGAGGGCAGCCTAGTCTATTAAGCAAGTCACCGAAATGGTGGTCAAACAGAGGGCTATCAGCAACCACGTCATGCAGGAGCTTGGATCAGGCTTTGTTTTCTGGGGTGAAAACTCAAGCTGAGATGCAGCACTGTCTGAGGCCAGAGGCAAACGAGCAGCTTCATGAGGTGACTCAGAAACAGCTGCCCTTCTCTAGGGAAGGCTCCCATCCAGTGATCTTGGTTAGAAGAAAAGGAGAACGTGGAGTTTAACACATTTTAAGAGATCTTCAAATAAATAGGGCCTTCAAAGAACAGTTTTATTACCTCGTCTCCTTCGTTTGCCTCCCCCACACTGGAAGATAACTAAGTTAGGATGACTGTCAGCATCTTGCACAAATCTGGTCCTTATAGCTTTGATCACGTGGACACGGACGTGGATTCTTGAATCTTGTTGGGCTGTTGTGATTCCCACGGCTCCAAGAGACTGGAGCTCGGGAGTCTTGACTAAGTTCACTCCACGCATGGCACTGGGCGATGCTATGGTGCCCCACCTGGTGGGAGGAGTTCTCACTCAGTCTGAAGTTCCACGGGGTCGTGGGGACACAGGGCTCTTGGATTGGGGATCCCCAGGCCAGGAGGTGGATGGAGACCAACTGGTCTCAAGCCCTTGGGCTCTCAGACACTGCTGAGAGGCTGTGGAAGGACCAAGACTGGGGGCATGTGGACGGCGGGGTTGGGGGGGGAGAAGAATGGGAGAGACTCAGTTACTGTACTTGCTTAGCAGACTCTGTGGCCTGGCTAGCTCACTTGAAAATATGGGTCCCTGTGGCTGGAACACAGAGAGGTCCTCCAGGCAGGAAGTTTGCGAGGTGGCTGAGGCTACAGCGGCTCCTTAAAGGCCTTCTCCACATTTTCCCATGGTGGGCCCCAAAGACACAAGAAAGTCCATGGTTCCAAAAGGGTTTATTTTCATGGTGGATGGTAGATGGATCTGGTTGTACCTCCGTGAAACTCAGGGCAGACCTGAGTTAAAAAGGAAGGGAGAAGGGGGGAGGGTCTGGGGAAGAATGCTTAATTGGCTCCGCACTCTGGCCTTGAGGTATCTCATTAGTATGTAAATCTCTCTAGGGCCTGAGGCCTGTAGTCACATCCTCTACCTGTGCTCTTTGGGAGGGGCTACATTGTTCTACATGACTGAACAGTGCAGGTCAATGGAGTTCCACGCCATTAGGAGCCCGGGATTCTGGGAGCACGGTGGAATAAATGCCCGTCCCTTGCAGGGTCTCTGGGCTACTTCCAGCCAGCACTTCTACCAAAACCCAAAACCCCTTTCACGGCCCTACAATCATCTCTGCTATATTCATCAACCATCCTTCATCCATCACCATTCATCCACCTATCCATCCAAGTACTTAATACTCATTAAGTATTACTATGCACTCTGTTATGTCTGACACTTTGCTAGGTTTTGGGAATTGCTTTAGTTTCTGTAACTGTCACAGTCCAACCAGAATGGACGTGCTTTACAAAACAGTGTCACCCCGGCTAAGAAAGAAGAGTGCTGTTTATCCTTTTGGAGCTTCCTTCTGCAGACAGACAATAAGATGGATTTCCAGCTGTACTTATATGTATTTGTGAGAGTGATGGTAAATTTTAAAATCAGTTTGAGATAAAAGTTGTGAAATTAAGCCAAGTATGGTGATACATGCCTATAGTCCCTGCCCAGGAAAAGATGGAAACAGGAAAATCAGGAGTTCAAGGTCATCTTTGGCCACAGAAAGATTTCAAACAGGGGACCTTGACTCAAAAAGCAAAAACTAATAACAACAACAACAAAAAAAGAAAACTATTCCTTTTTTCTTTCCAGAATTATCTTTAAATCTTTTAACATCCTAGGACAGCCGAACAGGTAATGCATCCCTATGACCCTGACACTAGGGAGGCTAAGCCAGGAGGATAAAGAGCTTCAGGCAAACCTGGGTTATGTGAGTTCCTGAAGAAACAAAGAAGAAAAATTATTTCTCTTTATACTTTGGGTATGATTCTGCAGCTGTAGATGTCGAAACCTGAATTTAATGTAACAGCATGATGGTAAAGCAGTCTGAGTCCCTGATTCAGGGCATCAGACTAGAGAAGTAGGAAGGATCAATCCATCCAATTTGGAATAATAGGACTAGTTATCCTGTGAGAACGAAAAACAAAATATTTGAAAGTGGGACTTGTATGTCTTATAAAGTTCCCAAGCGTATATGTAAGCCAGCAGTTGCACCTGCAAGCACCACAGTGCTGAAGCAGACAATGTAGGGAGGGAAGTGGGGGAGGGCACAGCGAAATGGAGGGTGACTTGTCTCATGAGGCAACTTCTACTCAACTTCTACTCAGCTGCAGAATTGAGCCCAAGGTCTCACAGATATCAGGCAAATTCTCTAACTTTAGCCTCTAATATCCCTGAATCTTTTATACTGGTGGCGGTGGTGGTGGTAGTGGTGGTGGTGGTTTGGTTTGGTCATCAGGTTTGCTAAGTTGCCCAGGCTAGACTTAATCATGCAATCCTCCTGCTTCAGCTTCCTAAGTGCTGGCATTAACATGCACCACTCTGCTTGGGTCTTCTGTATTATACCAGATGCTATCAATACCACCTTCCTTTGGCCTTCAGAGACCACTTTTTACTTCTGCATAACAGGTTGAATGGTCGCCCTTCCTCTCTTATACAAGATCAACCAGCAATCAATGACTGATGATTTTTTGTGGGTAAATGCTCAAGTGCCTTTGTCTCTTGGATGAGATATCATTGAGTAACATATTCTACACATCCCAGAGTTTCCAGATTTAAGTTACAAGATGGCAACTTCTTGGTAACTCTTATCCATTGCTTCCTTCCCCTCCTGGCCTTATTTCCCACACCCTTACTGTAGATTTCTAGGATTTACCTCCAAATAAACAATTTGACACAGAAGTCTTGGTGCAGAGTTCACTTCTGGAAAATATCTAAGAATGCAAAACATTAACAAATATTTGGGGATTTAGATGTAGCTTAATAATAGAGTCCTTATCTACTGAGTTCACTATCATGGATTCAATCTCCATCACAAACAAACATACAAACGGAAATCTGGATTTTAAAAACTTCCACTGTGGGTCCTGGGAATCAAACTTAGATGTTTGGTGGGAATGCCTTAACCTACTGAGCAATCTCACCAGCCTGAAATCTGGGTTTGTTTGTTTGTTTTAAGTTTAAACTTCCTAGTTGAAAAGTGTTCGTGTTATTGCCAGGCATGGTGGTGCATGCCTTTAATCCCAGCGCTTGGTAGTTTGAGGCCAGCCTAGTCTACAAGGCAAATTCCAGGACAGGCAGGCACATTACACAGAGAAACCCTATGTTGAAAACCAGAAACAAAAAAAAAAAAAAAAAAAAGGGAAGGAGGAAGGAGGAGGGGGAGAGGTAAAGAAAGCAAGCAAA
>NW_021621003.1:6450592-6611942 GCF_004785775.1 Grammomys surdaster | reverse complement strand
GGAGGGAGGGAGGGAGGGAGGGAGGAGAGGTCATATCAGCCAGGCATTGCTTCACATGCCTATTATCCTAGCACTAGGGAGGCTAAGACAAGAGGACTGTCAGAGGTTCAAGCCTACCTGAACAACACAGTGAATCCTATGACAGCCTAGGCTGTTGAGAGACCCTCTATACACAAAGAAAATTGCACATCAGTAAAACAATCCATGGGCCATCACTCGGGATTCTGATCTAAACTAAATCATTGTCTTTCTTACAGCACTGCCCCCACTCCCATGAAAGAACGTGTGTACCATGTGCACTGTGTGCACTGTGTGTACCATGTGTACCATGTGCACTGTGTGTACCATGTGTACTGTGTGCTCCATGTGTACTATATGCACCGTGTGTACTGTGTGTACCATGTCCACCATGTGTACCATGTGTACCATGTGCACTGTGTGCACCGTGTGTACCATGTGCTCCATGTGTACCATGTGTACTATGTGTACCATGAGTACCATGGGCACCATATGTACCATGTGCATCATGTGTACCGTGTGCACCATGTGCTCCATGTGTACCATGTGTACTGTGTGCACCACATGCTCCATGTGCACCATATGTACCATGTGTACTGTGTGCACTGTGTGTACCATGTGCACTGTGTGCACCGTGTGTACCACATTTATTATTTGTATCATGTGTACCATATGATCATGTTATCATGTATACTATGTGTACCATGTGTACCACGTGCTCCATGTATACCATGCGTACTGTGTGTGCCATGTGCACCATGTGTACGACATGTACCATATTTATTATTTACATCATGTGTACCATGTGCACCATGTGTACTGTGTGTATCATGTGTACCGTGTATACCATATGTACTAAGTATACCATGTGCACCATGTGCACCATGTATACCATTTGTACCATGTGTACCATGTATACCATGTGTACCATGTGTACCATGTGCACCATGTACACTGTGTGTACCATGTATATCATGTGTATCACATGTACTGTGAGTACCATATACACCATGTGTACCATGTGTATCATGTGTGCCACATGTACCATGTGTACCATGTGCTCCGTGTGCACCATGTGTACCATGTGTATCATGTGTACCATGTGTACCATGAGTACCATGTGTACCATGTATATCATGTGTACCATGTGCTCCGTGTGCACCATGTGTACCATGTGTATCATGTGTACCATGTGTACCGTGTGTACCTGGGGTAAGTTCTGGATGAGAATGTCCCAAGGATAAGACTCGTGCTGCCTGGAAGTGGCTGCTGGAATAAGGGGACTGAGAGCAGAGCTCTGAGTGAGCCTGCCAGAATGGCGGTTCCTTCCTGTGGCCTTGGCTGCAGACTTTTTCCTATCAGTCTAGCCTCAGCAGAACCATTCCTCCCTGGGTGAGTTATATGAAGTCCCTTGGGAAATCTCATGCATAATGACCCAAAGGGAGGCACCCAAAAAGCTGCATGCCAAACTGGTTCTGTAGCCACCGTGACATGCCAGGGCCAGCTGGCTGCTGGGTCTTCAGAATCACACTTTCCTGGTGCTTGTGCCAGCACTTCCAACAAGGCCACAACAGCTGCTGCCCTCCATGCTCTTAACAAGGCTAACCTGGCCTCTCAGCACAGGAGGGGGTCCAAGGGAGCAAGGGGACCATGCTGGTAGAAGGAGCAGTAATCTCCCTTCCATGGCGCTTCTAGCCAAGCCAGGTTTCCAGGTAGTCATCCAGTTCACCACCCATAGTGCTGACAGGAGACGTTGTCATCCTAGGACTACAAAAAGCAGGCAGACAAGACCCTGAGGGTGCAGGGCTGCACCTGGCTGGGATGCCCAGACAGGCCTATGGGTGACAGGCCACACACTCTGCCCAAGCCCAGTCTCCAGCAGTGTTTGCAGAGCCTGTGCTATTTTAGGTTCCTTTGTCATCCCTGCAGGCAAACTGGACTGCAGGAGTCTGACTAAAAGGGAAAGAACCGGTTCAGCAGAGCTGGGGTAGGGGGTAGCAGCTCGGAGCAGCCCTTGGTGCAAGGCAGCACCAGGAAGCTGCCTTGGTCAAGGCTTTTGGACCCAAGACTGGATTGAGATCTCAACACTTGCTTCAGAGCATCTTGAAAAAAAAAATCAAAGAAGAGGACTCCATGCTTCAGGGTTCAGATCTTATAATCCCTGTGTCAGGATTAATCATGTCAATAGTGACACCTTATTGGAAATGTGCTTTATAACTACACGGTGCCTCTGTAGACATTGTCTCATTGGATCCTTGCTGCAGCCCTATGAGGCAGGCAGTTGTTATTCATCCATCTGAAAAATGAAGAATCTTAGTCTCACCAGAGTAAGTGACTTGCCCAAGGTTAGTCTTTTAAACGTGGCAAAAACAGGCCCGAATCTACTGCTGAGTAGTGCATCTTTGCGGGAAGATGGGAATTTAGAGAATAGGGCCAGGCCCTTGCTGTCTGCTAGTGACCCCAAGCAATATGGAGGGTCTAATTTCATGAGACTATGTTCTTAAGAGTTTGCTGGTGGTCTGGTCTGGCACTACCGGGCTGTCACAGCCTTGTCTCTCCTCTTCTGGCCAATGGGTAGGAAGGGTTTTCTGTTCCCCTCCATGCCTCCCCCCTGAGTCAGCTCTCTGGCATTGCCCTGGCATGTCCCGGGCCCCACGCCCAGGCAATGAGGAGGCGCTGGCAGATTTCCCAGGGAATGATGCTGTCTTAACTCAAGCCAAATCTTAATTATGACCCCCTTCCCAGAGGCAGTCCAACAATAGCTACTTTGGGAGTTAGGACCTGTGGCCACTAGGTTGGTTTCTACCTACCTCTTGGACTTCCTACTACGGCTGTCCCTGGACAGGAATGCTTTCCCCACCCAGCTGCACCTCTAGAGGGGATGCAGAGACCAAATCCATTGTATAGACTTTGGCTGAGCCACGCTCCTGTCTCAGGTCTTTGCTTGGGTTTCTGGTCACATCCAAATAGCTAGGGAGAGAGTTGCTTTTGGATAGAAAGAGAGGAAAGAGAGCCAAGACTCTAGCCCGAAGCTGCCTCAGCTGTTTCTGGGGCTCTGACTCAGAAGTGCTTCTCAGGAATGTTGAGCACATGGTCCTCAGAGTCCCTTGTCCAAGCTCAGAAGAATGGTCACTAAGCAGGAAGAGATTTTTTACCCTCTTTTATCTCCTTGAGAATACCCCTTAGAGAAACCACCACAGGGTGAGTTGAAGGTTCATGTTGGAAGTTTCTACAAGGAAGAAAGAAAAAAGAAGGAAGAAGGAAGGCAGGAAGGAAGGAAGGAAGGAAGGAAGGAAGGAAGGAAGGAAGAAGGAAGGAAGGACCTTTCAGCCCTCAGACATCTTTCCTTAGCAGTAACTGTAGCAAATGACTTTTGCAGTTTGTGTCTCTCCATCTTATCTCCCTGTCTCTGCTCTGACTTCCTTGACCTCAGGCTTCTGGGTGAAAGATCGTGCCTCAGAGATATATAGGTTGACAGATAATCTGAGGGAAAGAGCAAAAAAGGTCAGAGGGGAGGAGGAGCTAGGAATGTATTTCAGTGGTAGGATGCTTGCTTTGCTTGTATGTGGCCCCAGGCTCAACCGCCAGCACTGCAAGAAAAAATAATAGTGAATAAAAATGAAAGGAAAAGAATAAAGAAGCCAGTCAGGCTGGACTACACCCCAAAATCTCAGAAATGTCCTTCTTTTCTCAAGAAAATCACCCAAAGCATTTGAAGAAAAAAGAACAGAGAAGCTACACTGGGACGGCCTGGTGCTTCTCATCCCCGGTGTCCATTACAGCCCTCGGACCTGCCAGGAGACCCAGGGAATCCGTTTACCTCCAGAGCAGCAGGTGCCCTGCGCTGATTTTTCCAACTGTGGGCAAATACTTTTCTTTGACTCTGGATTTTATTTTGTTTCTCTAAAGCCTGATGTCCTATAAAATAATCCACAGTGAAATGAGATCCAGTGAGAACCAACTGTGGAATAGAAACCATGTCAACCGCTTATCTCACGATGTAGAAATTAGAGGGCTGCCTGCGTCCCCAGTTAGAGCCTGCGAGCTGCAGTGAGGGTGCAGAGAGAGTTTGAATTGTTCACAAGCTAGTTTCAGAGTCTAGCACATTGCATTGTACACTGTATGTGTCAGTAGATCTATGATACAGATTGGTGAATTTTTTGCATGATGGAGGGGCAACAAGAAGTTGCTAGTACACTCTGGCTGCCATTGGCAACTTTGGCTCTTTACCCCATTCCAGATTCAAGAATTTGAGTGGAAGAAATCGAAGCTGGAGACATTCCTAAACAATCACTGGGCCATGGAATCTAAGAGAAAGTGGCTTTGTAAATGACTCTTTAAGGGGAGGTCAGCTGAGTTAAGTCTCCGGTCCTGCTGGCTCTCTAAAATCAGGCATAAAGCGCCCTCTAGTGGACAACAGAGTCACTGCGCTTTCATAAAGGAGTCTAGCTTCCTCACCTCTGTTGAAGGAGACAGGGTCTCTATGTCCTCTGTCCTTGGGCGGTGGGGGTGCGGGGGGGGGGATAAAAAGCAGTCAAATCATTCCACCAGTAAGATAAGCGGACCCTATCAGAATAATAGGCCATCCATTCAACAAATCAATTATTCAAAGGCTTGCATCATGTACAGTACATTGTGCTCTGTTGAAAGCTATCAGGAGTGATAGCTTTGCCCTTAAGGAACCTATGATCAGTGAGAGAGCTAAAAAAATTTTTTTTCAGTTTTTGTTTATTTCTTTGAGATGGTGGCTTGCTAAGTAGCTCAATGTTGGTCTGGAACTCCCAGCAATCCTCCTGCAATCGGTCTTCCAAGTGCTGGGATTCAAAAATAGAGCTGCACATTTGGCCTCAAAATAAAATGAACTATAAGAGTTTTTAAGTAAGCTTACAAAACAGACATGGTGGGTCGCTTTTGTATTCTTAGCACTTGAGAAGCTGAAGCAGGAGAATCATGAGTTTAAGGTCTACCCTAGGTATGCATCAAAACCTTGTCCCACGACTATAAAATGAGTTCATTGTCAGCTGCCAACTATTTTGAAGGCTGAGTTTAGAAAACCCAAGAGTGCTTTCTGTGCTTCAGGGTGCGAGATTTTTGTTTATTTTTATTTTTTTCTGGTTGGTTTTGGTTTTTCGTAACAGGGCCTCTGTAGCACAGGCTGGACTCAGTCTTGTGGTTGCTTTGTAGCCAAGGCTAGACTCAAACACTTTGCCCTCCTGCTTCACTCCCCTCAAAATGGGGATAATAAAATTCAGTTTCTCAAGTTGCTATAAAGACTAGGATAATATTTGAGAAATAAGTAAATATATACACACAGAAAATAACTCCATACTGAAAGCTGCCAATAACTACCACAACAAAAACCTCCACAAACAAACAAATAAGAAGCCTCCACTGTGGGTCAGTTAGATGGCTCAGTAGGTAAAGTGCTTGCTGTAAAATGCTAAGGACCTGAGTTCAGTCCCCGGAACCCATGTAAAAGGGGGAGGAGAGAACCAACTTCACACAAATTGCCTTGTGACCCCCCCATGAACACACCATGGGCACACACATGCCCTCCACACACTAATAATAAATAAAATTTATAATACTTCCTTGAAAATACAATTGACTGGGCACGGTGGGTCATGTCTGTAATCCTAACTCTAGGAGGCTGAGACAGGAGGATTGCCTCAAGTTCACCATCTCAGACAGCCATTTTTCGAAGACCCAGAGGTTGCTGGTGGTAACTATTTTCTTGTACCCTGTTTGTTATTTTCTTCTTGCTTGTGTTAAGTAAATCTTCTTTAAGGGAGGGTCTATTTCTGAGCCACCTTTCTGTCTTTCATAGTAGTTAGAATTAGAACTTGGCAAAACAGAGAGATGATTAGCAGTGGACTTAAGGGGACACTGCCTATCCATTCTGGAGGGATATCGCCCTCAGAGACTCTGAAGCCCTGCAATATTAACCTATACCTACATCTAACATCCTCCTTTGTGCTTGCCAAGTAACAGCAAAACGTCCAGCTTCAGGCCTAGATTTATGTCTGTCCTTGGTGGAGGAATCTTCTCACCTTGTGCTGGAGTTGCAGGTCTCATGGGTGAGCATGGAAGCAGTCTACCGAGTGGACTCCCTGGGAGCTACAGAGTTTTAGGCTCTGAAGGAACACAAGGTCTGCTGTAAACTGGCAGTGCAGTTTAACTTGGGCCTTTAGATGCTTTCTTCACCTCATCTCTCTTGTCACTCTACACCAGAATCTCTTTTCTACGCCTCAAATATTCTGACAGTTTTTAAAATAGTTTTTTTTGTGTGTGTGTGTGTGCGTGTGTGTGCCTGTATGAGTTTATGTGCAATGTGTGCTCGCAGTGCCCTCGGAGGTCAGAGCCCACTGAACTCCTTGGAACTAGAGTTAAAGGCAGTTGTGAGCTACCATGTGGGTACCTGACCAAACCCATGTCCCTAACACCATAAGTTCATTTTATTTTCTCAGCAGTAGGACTGAGTTTGAATTTTTTTTTGGTTCATTGCCTTCCTATAAAAATGTAAACTCTACAAAGGCAGGGGTTTTGCTGGATCGTTCTTTCCTGTGTTCCAAGTGAGAAGAGTAGAGGAAAGGGTTCGGATGGATGGATGGATGGATGTGTGGATGGTGGATAGATTTGACCTCTGAGTAAAGCCTGGATACAATGCCTTCATTAAAGCTAAGTTCACACTGAGTTTAAGGTTTCAATTTACATCCCATGAATTCATCCCCATTGGCTTTCTTTGTGTAGCCCTGGCTGTCCTGGAACCAGTTCTAGCTCTGCAGACCAGGCTGTCCTAGAACTCAGAGATCTGCCTGCCTCTTCCTCTCAAATGCTGAGATTAACAGTGTGTGCCACCAAAGCCTGGCTCTCTTTCATACATTCTTCCTAGTGACTGGCTTTCAGTTGTCAGTCTGTCTTGGTTGTCCCTCCAGTAGCTATTGCCCTCGGGCAACCTGTTTCACTTTTGCAGGCTTCAGCTTCCCCTTCTGTAAGACGAAGTACTTGGTAGGTTCTGTACTCACAAGGGAGCGGTGAGGTATGCATAACTGGTATAGGATGTGCAGAATGCATAGTGAGTGTGCTTCATAAGAAACAGCTTCTCCCTGAAAATTTTAGCTGGAGAAATGGCTCATCATCCTTACAGCTGTATCTATTCTTGTGACTCCCTGTGTGCCTCACACCCAGCCACCAGGGGGCGGCACACGCCATTCTTCCTGTCCAGCAGGGCTAGTGCAGGCAGTGGTTGATGGCTCAGCACCTTTCTTTAGCCTCTAATGAGGTGCTCTTAGGTCCCCGCTGTGTTCCACCTTCGTCTCCAAGTTTCTTGTCCTCACCCCACCCCCTTCCTTTATTCATTTCACAAATATTTAATGAGTGCCTGCCCAATGCCAGGCGCTGATTGCCTAATGAGAAAGATTAGATACTTCCGGCCTTTAGTGAACACCTAGTCTAAAAGGGGATGCCAGAGGGGACAAGATGCAGAGGACCTGGTGGGGAGGGGAAGAACAAGTCTACACTACCTTCTTATCTTGTCTAGAAAGTGCAAGGGAATCCTTTCTTATTTCTCCCTGGAGATGAACTCAGAGCTTTGCACACATTGATCAAGTACTTTCCCATTGGGTGACTCCGCAATCCCAAAAACATGGCTGCTCACGTTACCTGTTCTTCCAACTCATCAAATTTCTGAGTTCAGCTTTTCAACCTGGTGCCTCAGACTCTACCTGACACCTCAGTTCCTCATATCCATACTGAGGCTCCCACCTCAAATAGCCTCAACTTCTCACTCAAAAATTTCAGTCCCCTTTACCCAAATCTTCTGGAGCTCAATCCCTTACATCAACTATACGGGCTCTCTCCCTTAAAGAGATTCCACAGGCTGTCTGTTTCATTTGCATTTCTTAGCCCCTTTCCAGCTACCAATAGAGGGATGGGAAAATACTCTCACCCCAAACAGCGACTTGTCTGGGAGCATGGGCACTGAATGCAACAGCTTCTGAGCCCACTCTCCTGGTGTGACCTCCAGGAACAAGGACACCCCTTACTCCAGAGTTGGGGGTTGTCTGAAGGGTTTCCATTTTTACTTAGGGTTTCCTATACCAATTATCACATCATGGTCACAGTTTTCCAATGCTCCACCACTGCTTAATTCTTTCAGAGTTCTTTGAAGAGGGCTCATTCATGACCTTATCGCCTCTTCTGAAACTAGTACTAAACTCTTACAGAGTTGGAAGGGCTCAGAGAAACTACTCCAGCAGATTTTAAACTTCTTTTTGACCAAGAGTTACACACAAGGACTGGAGAGACGGCTCAATTGTTAAAGAGCACTGACTGCTCTTCCAGAAGACTAGATTTAATTCCCAGCACCAATATGGTGGCTCATAGGCTCTGAGTCCCTCTTCTGGCCTCAGAGGACACTAGGCATGCATGTAGTACACAGACATGCAGGCAAAACCCCATACACATTAAATAAAATAGTAATAACGATAATAGCCAGGTAGTGGTACCTTTAATCCCAGCACTTAGGATGCAGACGCAGGCCAGGTCTCTGAATCTGAGGCCAGCCTCATCTATAGAATGAGTTCTAGGGCAGACAGTACTACAGAGAGGAACTCTGTCTTGAAAAACCAAATAATAACAGGGATGATGGTGATGGTGATGATGATACATACTCTATAAATGAATTTACATACATGTGCACATATATGTGTGTATAATGGGAACATGACCATCTAATCCTTAGTATTTAGAGTACTATGGGCTGAGCCCTGTGTATCCTATGGACACAAGGCTGATTTAATTCTCCTAGCATTGATTTTACAACATCTCCCAATATGTGAGCAACTATGCTTTTGTTTTAATGGTATCATCTCCCTTGTACTTGCATTCGTTTATTTATTTGGCTTTTTTGAGGCAATGTCTTACTGTATAGCCCTAGCTGGCATAGAACTCACTAGATAGACCAGGCTATTTCTCAAACTAGTCACCATCTTGTGATTACAGGTGCGTGACGGCGCACCTGCCTCCCCTTTCAATTAAATAGCTCACTTCCAACTGCTCTGTTTTTCTTAGATTGGAAGAGTAAGTGTTCTCACATGCTCTAAAATCACATTCTGAAATTAGGGAGGGAAGTATATGTCATTCAGGGGGGCAATATGTAATTTCCAGTGGCTTCAAGATGAAAGAAAATCAGAACAAGGGAGGGGTACCACCCAGTGGGGTACCTCTGGTGATTATCAAGGCATCAATTTCCTGTGTTGTTTACTGTTCCAGGAGCTCTGAGCACTGCCTGAGTGCTGGTGCTGCCCAGGGGACTGGCTACAACCAGAACAGCGCAGCCTGTGGACCCCATGAGGTTGCCATAGATACTGATGCGCAGGGAGCTAGCGAGCTGGTTACTGTTTGTGTGCACCGTCCCTCTAATTGCTGTGAGGTAGCTGGGGGTTGTGTGGGTGCTGCAGTAGTGGGGATCAAGAAGGGTGTATGCGAGGGTGTGTTTGTGCGAGTACACAGAAGTGTCTCCAGTCTCCAAGCTGCCAGAGTGGACACGGCAGAGGTCTGGGCTATTAGGAGGAATAAATGAAGGAGGGAAGAAAGGAGTAAGGTAGAGATGTAAAAGAAAAACGGAGGCTTCGAATTGTACAAATTATAAATCTCCACTTTATTAGGACACTCCACTGAAAGGCGGTGACAGATAGGAGGTAACTGATGAACATTTATTGAAAACTGGGTGCTTCCATTTATACGGTAATATGAATCATTTCCAAGATTTCACCCAATATTTTCCTACATCATTTTCCATTTCACCCAGAGACTCAGAGTGCTTTGGATGGTAATCCTGAAGCATCCAGTGTAGATCCCGTAGGTGGGATGACAAACTGCTCACCACAAGCACGCTGGGCCAGTCAGGTTTGACATTTTCCCCAGGGTACCCCTGAGAGACCCCGTCTTAGCCCTAGCCTGTGGTTGTGACTCTCCTCCGTCCACCTTACATTTATCAATGTGTGAGTTTCAAGTATCAGCGCCTGGAGGTCAGGAACCAGGTTGCCTCGAGCACTCAGGAAGGGCACACTGAAGAAAAACTGATACGCTGCCTCCATTTCTGGAGCACAACTTGCAGCTGCTTCTGCTGCCAAGGGTAGAGGAGAGAAACTAAAGACTTACTGGCATCCTTGATTTTACAACCTCCTTACCCTACCGGGCTGAGACTTGGGACCTGCTGCTTTGAGGTAGGAAGTGGCCCTGTCCCCTCCACTTAACTTCCTGTTGCCATGTGGAAGGGTAGAGTACACATTGCTCTTGTCATCTCTGCTCCTTCCTTGGGTCTTCTCTGCTCTCAGGTAATCAGTTAAGGCTTTCTTCTTGGACCCCACTTCCCCCTATTCTCCACTGGGTCCCCCTCCCCATTTTGCTCCCTGGGCTCTGGGATAAGCCCTCCCTTAGCATCTTGCTCTTCCCACCCCTCCAGAGGGAAGCTTGGGAGGCCAGGATACCTCTCAGCTGCCTCCCCTGGCAGCACCAGCCTGCTGACAGAGGAGGCTGGATTCCCAGTGGGCAACCTGCTGTAATCAAGACTGAGAGGCAGCCGTTGGCTGAGCTCCATTCTGCACAGTTGAGAATGGCCTGACTTGGGGTACAGCTGCCGGGGCACGTCGGGAACTTGCCCAGCATGTTTCTCCTTCAGAGTCAGTTTGACTTGACTGTGTCCCATGAACTTGTAATACTGGAGACAGAGCTATTCTATAAACACTGAGTCTGAGCTGAGCATCCATTTGAGTGCACAGTTTAATGGAAGAAAAATACTAAACACTAGCTGCAAACACTGTTTTAATAAGGTACTGAGGATTATTCTAAGTACTAGATGTGATTTAACCCGGTAAATGTTCACAGCCCTATGAAGTATACTGTACTATTATTTCCAGTTCTCAAATAAGGCCCAGACAGATTTCATGAATTGCCTAATGTCTAAAGTCAATGAGTTGTCCAGACATCAAGCTAGGAAGTATAATCCAAGAGTTCTCAATAATGTGTGCTAGCACTCATACCTGCAAATGTATCATTACAAAATGTGATAAAGTGCCATAAAATAAAAGTACAGGATGCCCCACAAGAAAATGAGTATACTTTCATCTTTTGCTTTTACCCACCAATGCACAAAGCCGTTTCAAGACATTCTCACTTTTATCTTTTATTACTGACCTAGGAGAGAACATTTATCTCTAAGATTGAAATGCAGGAAAGCATCACACAGGCCCGCAAGACAGCTCCGTGAGTAAAGATGCTTGCGCTAAGCCTAACTACCTACCATCCCCCAGTGTAGTGAAAAGAGAGAACCAACTCAAGTTGTCCTCTGATCTCCACACGTGCGCTGTGGCAACCATAAGGCCACACGCATACATATACGAAATAAATACATGGAAAGAAAGAAAAGCAAGCAAACGTCTTGCCCCATGGCCTGGTTTCCCTGATAAAACCGTGGCTGAAGGTTTTTTGGTTTGTTTGTTTTTTTTCTTAATGATGCCCTTGATTCTTGCACTAGTCTAGAGTGTCGGCACCCTGAGGGAAGGCTGCTGTCAGCTGGCTCTGCAGTCTGGGGAGTGTACAGTCTCACACACGCTCTTTGACCTTGGCATTTTCCGGCTGGGTTCAGGCTGCAGGCTTGGGACCCACGTGTGGGGCCTCTCCCCAGACCTCGGTGGTCCAGACCCATCACAACTCAAAAACCACTTTCACACATTCGTTCCTGAGTTGTTGCAGGGTCCGCCCGGGAGAAGCCCGCTGGAGGAGTCTTTCAGTGCGGTCGCTCCCGGTGGGTGGCCGGGAGAGGGGACCCCACGTCCCTAGCCCTCGGGAGCAGGGGGCCTAGTTCGGGCGGCTCCCGGGGTGGGGCGGGGCCGACGGCTGGAGGCCCCTCCCCGGGGGGCGGGGCGGGGGCCGGCGGGGCTTGGGGGCGGGGCCGGCGGGCGGGCGCGGGGGTGTCCCTCCCTCCCTCGCTCTCTCCGGTAAAGTCTCGCGGTGCTGCCGGGCTCAGCCCCGTCTCCTCCTCTTGCTCCCTCGGCCGGGCGGCGGTGACTGTGCACCGACGTCGGCGCGGGCTGCACCGCCGCGTCCGCCCGCCCGCCCGCCCGCCCGCCAGTATGGCCACCACCGCCACCTGCACCCGCTTCACCGACGACTACCAGCTTTTCGAGGAGCTCGGCAAGTACGGCCCACCCGCCACGCGCGGCGGCCCCCCACCCTAGTCCAGGCGTCCCGGCGCTATGCGGCTTCTCGCCCCGCCCCCCCGGCCCTGCACCGGCCGCTGCAGCGCCCCCACGACCCGCCCCACCCCCAGCTTTTCCCGCGTGCTGCCTCGGGGCCCCGTGGCTCTGGGTTCCCGGTCCCGCAGCCCCCTCCGCGTCCTGCAGCAGCTGCCGGGCTGCTGCACCCGGCGCTGCCGCGGGAACTGCAGCCCCGGGACTGCTCCAGGGCGCCTTCCAGCCCCGCCCCTCCCGCACCCTTCAGACGCTCCCCTCCCTCGACCCCGCCTGCCCACCGCCCCCTCCCCACCCAGCTGCGGAGCCCACTCAGCACCCGCTCCCCAGTTCCCACGCGCCCGGCACTCAGGACCCTCCCCAGCTCTGCAGTTCCAACCCCGCTGCGGTGTCCGGGTGTGGGGAGATGTTTAGTGCCGGGCCCCGCCCCCCGCTAGTGCGGCTTCCAGGATCCCAGGCTCGCTGCTGGGCAATGCTGCGGCACCCCCGGCCCCTCCCCCCCATCCCTGCAGTGGTCCCAGGAGCCGTGCGCCGCAGCCGCAGCATCCCCCTCCCCTCCGCACTGAGCTGGCCGCCGCAGCCCGGGTCCTCGCCACCCCCACCCGCGGTGCAGAGCCTGGCCACTGCAGCCCCCGCTCTGCCCGCCCCCCTAGATATTTCCAGAGCCTGAGATCGCAGCCCATTTGGCCGGTCATGTAGAGGAAAATAGCACGGGGAAGGGGAGTTACTGCTGTCAGAATCAGAGCTGTCTTTCCTGTTTCCCTGCTGTCAGTTGAGCCGGGATGCTATGGGTTTAAGCCAGTTTAGCGGATCTTGACCCTCACTTTCTCTCAGGCTTAAGGGAAATTTCTCAGGAAACCGTACCTTCTGTTTAATCTCCTCTTTCCCTACTTTGAATTGTTTCTGCTGAGAGAAGGAACAAGGTCTCCCTGTTCTTCTCACTCCTGGTTGCCTTTGCTGGGACCACAAGGCAATCAGTGAGATGCAGCAGGTGTGTATTTGAAGCATCGCCCACCAGTCTGAGGTTGAGGCTGTTGCTTTGCCCAGGAACTAGATGACGGGTTGGGAGCCAGGTGGTGCTCCACCCACATCTGTGTAGGCCATGGGGCCTTACCATTCCTATGTTAGCTGTTGGTTGTCACTACAAGTCCGGTGGTGGGAGCATGGCTGTCCTCTTCTGAAGGGTGTGTGTCACTTTGCTTGGCTCCATGTCCCAGTTCTTCTCCCTTCTCCTTCCAGGGGTGCCTTCTCAGTGGTCCGAAGATGTGTAAAGAAAACATCTACACAGGAATATGCTGCAAAAATCATCAATACGAAGAAGTTATCCGCCAGAGGTGAGTATGCCCTGTCTGGGCCTCTCCTTGAGGATCTCTCCAGAGATTAGATTTCGGCAGGTGCCCTGGGAGGTGGAGGAGTATGTGTTTTAGCACTTGGAGATGAGTTGGAATTTCAAGGTGGGTGGACTTAGAAGCCAGACAAGGAGTATGAGGGAATTAGAAGTGTTCAGGGAGGGAAAAAAAAAAAAGTAAGGGATGTGAGTACCTGGAGTGGTCCCCAAAGGCTTGAGTAAGTTCAGGTTTTCAGTGGAGAATTGGGAGGCTGTATTTGGTATGGAATGAATAGCTCTTAATTTAGGGTACTTAAAGCCCCTCTCTTTAGGGCAGTGCTGGCTACTGCAGGCTTGTCCTAGCCCATGTGCCCTGGTGGTAACTTAGGGTGGGAATGCAGTAAATGAGCAGTTTTGATGAATCTAGCCTCCCCTGCCCACCAGGCGGCAGAACAGACTCCCAAGGGAAGGAAATCTGTAAACATCAGGGGAGGCTGCTACTGGCGAGGGCTTCTGGGGAACAAATTCTGCCAGATGAACTTGATTCCTTTTTTTGATCAAATTACAAACTTAATGGTGAAGCAGCAGATGCAGTCTGTCCTGGGCAGAGTGTGATGATACCTTGTGTTCTCTAAATCTCAGTGGTCTGGATGGAGCAGGAGTGGCAGTGCCTCAGTGTGCAGGACTCTACAGTGCAGGCCCTAGAGCCTTACCTGTGAGAGTCTAAGTACCTAAGACTGAGAAGCTAGAGTCTGTCTTTAACACTTCAGATGTACATCTCTGAAGCTGGTATTGGGTGTTTGCCAAACTTACCTCATCTGATAGGTGTAGACCCAGCAGTGTGTGAGGTGACTTGGTCTGGTTAATACAGAGGTCAGGTCCTGAGAGCTGCAGATACAGCACAGTGACAAAGGTTATACGACTCAGAGAAAGGAATTAGGGCTGGGCAATAGGACTCCCATAAATATATTAGGAGCCAGGACAGATGCCCTGGGGAAGATGTGGTCTTTGGCCAGTAGTGATGTGGGCATCGCTAGGGAGAGATGATAGATGTCCCAAGCACCCAGAAGCTCTAGAATTCCAGAGAGATGACCGTGGGCTTCTGTCCTGTTGGCAGTTGTTCTGGGACCTGTTCCATAGGGCTGTGTCTGCCTCCTGGTCTGAGTGTCTCTCCCTGTTCCTGTTACCAAGGCTCGTTTTGTTGTCTCCCACTGGCTGCATCTCCTGTCTCATACTACTCATGTACATTGGCTGTAAAGTTGACTTGTTTTCTTTCCATCGGGTACCTTGAGTCCAAGGCAGTGGTTGTCATAGAGATATGTGGGTGGTCAGATGCCCTCCTCCTCCTCTGGGATGGGGGGGACAGCAGTAATTGGGTTCTCTGGCAGACATGCTCTGACTAAGAATGGAAGGGGCAGGCAGGAATGAGGTGAAGATGGGTATCTCTCTGTGCCCACACAGCCTAGCCCTGCTGTATCAGAAGTGTGGCTGATAGCAGGTATCTCCAGCGGATGGTGCAGTGCTCTGCTTTGCTTCTCTCCAGAAACCCTATGGTCCAGGAGTAAGAGAGGGATAGGAAGCTGAGAAATGAAGACTGGGAAACTGAAGGTAGCTGGTTACTACCAACCTAGGGCTTTCGTATTCTATCCTAAGCCTATGGGATAGTGTCCCTTTTTCTTCCTCATAGACTTTCTGCCTTATCCTTCTTTCCAAACTGGTATCTTGGTATTCTTTCTCTCCTGAACTGGATGAGATTTAATTTCTCTGCTTTTCTTTTCAGCCTGAGAATTCCAGAATAAGATCATGTGTGTCAGGCAGCAACTCCCCCACTTGAGAGATGGCTATGCCAAGACTGAGGCTTTGGCTTATGTACCAGGTTAACTTTGGGACAGAGGCTCATGGCAGCTTGTGGATCTGCTCAGATGCCAAAAAGAGGGGTCAGGAATGTAGAGGTGCCATTGCTGTTTGGAGGTGGGAGAGTGGAGGGCGTACGATTGGAGATGGTGTGCTGGTCTGCCGATGTCGCCACAGGGGTTGAGTCAAGGTCCCCACCAGGCTGGTACCCATGGGGTTCAGGAGTGAAGACCATGGCTTCTCTGCAGCCTCTCAGTTTACGCTGTATATTTTATAAAGGTGCTGTAGCTGGGGCTGGGTTTCACTTGCTGCTGTCTGTCTGTCTAGGGCTCCGCAGGTGTTGGATTTCTGTGTTTGGGAATGTCATTGCCTGACTAGGGTCACCTATGTGAAGGTCTGAAGAGGCTTGCTGTGTGCGCTGGGATTCCGTGAAGATTTGCTTTCTTTGTGATTTGTCTGTGCTGCAAGCTAGAAGGCAAGAAAGGGTAGAGAGCTACTTTTCCCTGTTGTCCTAATGAGACGGCCCAAGAGGCCCTAGACAGGCCACTCTGGTGTTCTGGGTGTCAGATCTGGATAGGAAGCTTTCTTGTGGGCTGTACTTTCTTGTCATTGTGGCCTCTGAGGCCAACATTGGTGGCTGAGTTATTAGGTAGGCTGCTCATACGGGTGTGCGTTGAGCATCGTGTTGGTTTTTATCTGCACGCCTGTCCACATAGGCACTGAACGCTATGTCACACCGTTGTTTTTGCTTCAGTGCAGTGATGGGTAGGGACTTGGGACTTGTACGGGAGAGCCCATGGTTCTAAGCTTAGCTCTACTAGGCTGAAGGAGGCATTTAAAATAGGCTTGGATGCAGGATCTAGTGGGCCAGGTGACGGCAATGATAAGACGTTATTTTAAGATTTAGGAGCACCCCCCCCCCCCAAAGAGCCTGAGCCCTTATGTCTTTTTTTTATTTTTAAATCTTCATATTCCCTTCTTATCTTTATTCATATGCATACAGATTTTCACCTCGTAGAGCATAACATTTTATATCCTCCTCTCTTTGCTTATATCCAGAGCATTTCTCCATATTGCTCCAGTTGAAGGGCAGCAAATGGTTCTTTCTGATTTCTATGTAACTTAGGATTTATCCTTGGAGGCACCATAAGAAACCTCTGTATTTGGATTATTTATCTGGATTCCAGATCTGTTGATTGACATTGATACTGGAGTAACGCCCTTGGCCTTAGGAGGGATGCTACCAGAAACAGCGTTATGAAATCTGTTACAGCATTTGCTGTATTATTTATTCGTTTGTCCGTATACTTCATGTCAAGAGACTTCTGCTGAAACTAGGTATAAGAAAAGTCTTCCTCTCCATGAGGACTTGAGAGGTGAGGGAAAGTCCTTATTTTTTTCTTTGCTTTTGTGTAGGCAGGCCCTAGCAAAGTACTTGATCCACAGTGAGCATGTATGTATAAAGTGAATGAATTAAGAGGGCTAGATAACTGGTTGTGGTTGCTTTTGGGGTTTGGCTCCTAGGGAACTCAGAATCAAGTTTCTGGAGACCGTTGGGCCCTGACTGACCTGAGTTCCCCTATTTTGATTCAGTGGCCAGGCTGCTTAGGAGAGAACAGGAGAAGATAAAGACTTGTACTTGGGGCATAAAGCAGTTTAGCTTATGATTCCTCTTTTCTTGTCATTAATGGCCTTATAGGACCTCTTCTGGGACTTCCTCTAAGGAGTTGACTTTGAATTTCAGTGCCAATGAAGCTCACTTTGAGTACTGGTTAAAATAGCAGCTCCCTGGCTTCTATCCACACACATTGTGCTTTGAGAGGTCTGGGGTCCCCAGGCATGCTTCAGGTAACCTACGAGCCGCTTTTTAAGAAATCAGTAGATGGTGGCACAGGCCATTATTCCCAGTACTCTAGAGACTGAGACAGAATGAGTGCCACAAGTTCAAGGCCAGCCTAGGATATATATGTCAAAACCCTGCCTCAGAACGAACAAAACAGATAAAATCACAAAGCAGCACCACCACCATCAGTCACTCTAGGCATCTTCTGGGATTCACCACAGACACCTTTGCCCAGCCTTCACTGGCATCTCAGGTGGTCTCAGCTGTCACATGGCCATCTGTGCACATGAGTTGATCTGTGATTAGGGGCCTCACTCTCTATCCCTGTTTGGGGTGTCACTTTGTGTCTGAGGCCATGGCAGGCTGAGTATCTGATGTTGTGTGGTATGTTGGCTACCAGAAGGGTAAAGGCTGTCCCTTTCTGGGTCCAGCTGGCCCTGGGGACTGAAATGGGATCCCCTTGAATGGTGCCAGGTGAAAGTCCCCACCCCCTTGGTGTTGGCCTGAGTAGCCCCCATGACATTTGTGTCCCCTGTGGTATCTCCAAGTAAGATTTTCCTGTTAAGGATCTGGGTGAGGTGAGAGGAGGAGAAAATCAGGATGGTGTAGGAAGGGAAAGAGAACAGTTAGAAGGTGCCCTACACCTCTGGGTCTCGAGGGGAGATTTCAGAGGTTCTGTGTGAAAACAAACTTTTCAGTTGAGGAAAAAATAGGCTGATTTTTAGATATCAAGAAATGGTTTCCTGCATATAAGTGACGGAGTTCTGAATGCTTCCCTGCCATGCATGGGGGAGTAGGGTGGAAGTGCCACCTCTGTGCCAAGGCTTCTGCTTGGCTACTTGTCATACAGTTAGGCTGAGAGGTACGGAGCTTAGTTATAGAACACTGACCTGTCACCTAGTCCTCTTACCCACCTTCCCAGAAGGAACTGAGGTGCTGTGTTGGGTGGGAATGTGGGTTAAAATGTGTCCTGTTCTGTAGAAGAGGACCCTGATTTTTTTTCCTGTTGCTTGTCATCATATCCTTGTCAGAAGCTGTGCTGAAGCCCTGGAGGGAAGTGACCAGCCGGTCCTTTGCTGAAGCTGGAGCAGGGAGGGGGTTTGGTATGCTCACTTCCCACTCCCCATCCTGTGCTTGTTACTTTCTGAACAGCTTTGGCGGACGGACAGGGGCTGACCCCATGGGTGCTAGAGGATGCTGACAGAAAGAGATGGGTACTTTGCACTTCTTGAGTGCCTCTGTAGAGGCCTTTGTCACCCACACATGCCCAGACAGATGTGGCCTTGTGGACACAGAGGCATGAAAGATTGGTTTTGAGCCTTAGATATGTAGTTTCCCTGATGCTCAGATCTAGAAGTCTTTAGACTGTATGGTCTTTGAATCCCCTTGAGCTGTTTCAACCCTCTTTGCTAAGGAATACCACCCCTTCACCCTCCACCCTCCCCCCTCCAGATCTCTTGGAGCCCAGGCTGGTAGTTAGGGATGACCTTGACTCCTAGTCTTCCTGCCTCCACCTCCCAGGTGCTGGGATTTGTCTTTTTAAACACAGGTTCTAGTCCTTTGTTCTGTGATGAGTCTTGGTCATCCCTAAGCTCTTCATCCAGCACCATAGATAACTCTAAGCCCAACAGAATAAGCCTCTCCTTATTGCCTTAGTCTTCTGTACCCACATTTTTTGGACTCTGATGGGGACATTTCTAGCCACTCCCCCCACACATACATCATCTCTACTTCCTGGTCCCTATCACCATCAGCAACAGCACAGTCCCATCTGCTCCCTCTTTTCTCCTCCCTCTCTTTCCCCTCCCCCTCCCTTGCTGCTGCCCTGGGAGGAGCTATTTTTAGGGGCTGCTTCCTGGGATGTTTTACTTGGGGCTGGTTACCATGAAGGAAATGTCACCAAAACAGTGGGCAAAGGCTAGGGGCACCCACTAGGGGCATGGAACTGACCCCGTTTTGACCTTTAAAAGTAGCCAGAGTGTCCACAGGCAGAGCCTTGCCTTCTTGGGGCTTGCTAGCGACCCCATGGGGATTTTGTCCAGCGAAGCTGGCTTGGAGCTTGAACTTGAGGGCGCATCTTGGCGCCTCTTGCCTTTCTTTCCCTCCTTGGTTAGCCTTTCCTTGTCTTAAGAGCCAGAGGCCATGGTGAGGCTCAGGACTTTCTGTTGTCTGATTGGAACTGTTTGAGTTAAAACTGAAGGCAAGGCATTTATTTGTATATGTGCTATGTAAGGGACAGAGCCAGAGGGGCAACAAGGCTGTATTTCAGGTACTGTCCCCCTGTGTTTATAACCGTTAGCTAGTTCTAGTTATGTGCTCATTGACGGCATTAGAAGACTGTGCTTCCTTGGTTGACTGGCTTTGCCTTTAATCGGAGCTTCTTTGCACCTTCAGAGAGGAAGGGCTGTATTATCCTGGTGCAGGGGGAGGTCAGTGGGCCTGTGGCTGGAGATCCTCACTTGTTGGTGCCCACGGGTGATGCTGTGGATAAGCAGCAGGGATGGTGGATTACGACACCACAGCCCTGTGCCACCCTTGGTTCTGTTCCTCAGAGTGATGCCCAAGGAGTCAGAGCAGGGTCTCAGCTGTGTGTGAAGGGAAGGTGGGGGCACTCAGGAGAGCAACAAGATGAGACCACCTCCACCTGGGGTCAGAAATCGGTGGGGCTGCTGGGGGCTTCTCACAGCTGATGTTGAGGCCACAAGCACAGATTACAGAGGGAAAGGGAAAGATTTCATTGAGATTGGAACTCAAGAAGAGTCCTTGTAGCCATAACATGGCCATGTGTCCTTTCCTACTTGCAGAAGGTTGTATGTTTATGTGATAACAGACCTCTTATCTGAAGCTAGTGCTGGCTTCTGTGGTTTTAAAGAAATGTTTCAAAATGAGTGTGGAGGTCCTTGGCAGGGCCATGGAGATCCAGTGGCCAGTGCTTTTGGTCCTTTAATCCTTGAGAAACAAAGACAAATGTATTTGGAGTAGGCTTCTCTTGGACAGGAGAGAAGAGGCAGTTTGGGGTTCTGTGTGCCCCTGGCTGCATGCTGTTGCCTTACCATCTGATAACCATTTCTGCTCCCCTTGCTATATCCGGTCACTCCTTGCTGCCCTACCTGTGAAATTGTGGTGTCATAGACCAAGTCCTGAAGTACCTGGACAAAAGGCTGAAGAGGCAGTGTTTCCAGTTATCCCTGTTTCCCAGGACTTGGCTCTGCCCTAGGTTGACTGCTGGGGAAAAGCCCAAGCGAGGCCAGGAAAGCTCGGACAGGCTCCTCAAAAGGCTGCGTCTGCTTTCTGATCCTGATGCTACCTCTGCAATTAAGGGGGAAAACCTTGCAAGAGGGCTGTCTGTGGTTGTAGCTAGGCTGAAGGCCTGCAGGGTGGGTCTCCATGGCAATAGCACACAGGCGGGCAGGAAGTGGCCCTGTGCAAAGCGGGGAAGTGGCTGTTGTCAAACAGGAAGGGGGGGCTGGGCTGTGGGGTAGGAGGAGCCTTATAGAAAGGTGGGTGAGACAAGGGTCAGCTAGGGAAGGTCCAAATTACCCTGAAGTAGTCATTGAGGAGAGGAAGAAGGCTGGCTTTGTGGCTAGAATACCTGCTGGTTTGTCCTTATCTTGATATGCCAAGCCTAGGCCTGGTCCCACCACCATGGACTAAGCAAGCTCAATGGCTTCACCCCTTTTAATGTTGAGGATGCTGTGTTCAAGAAAGGTACTCTACAAATAATCTTCTGTTCCTGCAAGTGTAGAACACTTTGTGTTCTCATCAGTCCTGAGGAGACTATAGAACAGGAGGTTTGGGGAGAAAGAGATGAGAGATGAGACGTGACCAATAGGGAGGTCAAGCTGTCATGGTGTAAGGACTGTGGTAGGCAAAAACCACATGGCTCACTAAACAGAGAGCTCGGGGATGACAAGATGCCATAGCCAGCAGGACTGAGGAAGAGGAGGCATCTTGTGGTCAAGCACTCCTAGGATGGCTTGCTCTCTGAGTGCCCCCCTCTTGCTTGCCTTCATCTGCAGACTTTAGACATGCACAGGCTTCGGGATGGCAATGGAGGATCTCACGGGAATCCTAAGAAGTCAGAGGGTTCAGTTGGTGTGTTCAGATTCAGTGTCTGCCCAAATGGAGGGGAGAGTGGGTTTGACTCTTTTGTGATCACTGGCAATATGGGTGAGCATGTGAGCTGGGGAAACGGCTCCCTAGTTAGAGTGTTTGCCATGTAAGCATTCGTGAGGACAAGAGTTCAGATCTCCAGAAATTCACGTAAATGCTGAGTTGGCATGGTGGCCCACCTGCAATTCTAGCCTTGGAAGACAGAGATAGTGAATCCCCAGAACAAGCTAGCTGGCTGGCAAGGCTAGCCAAACCTACAAGCTTTGGAAGATTTGATCGAGAGATCAATCCTACCTTAGTATAAATAAAAAGAAAGAGTAACCTGTGGGGCAGTGTGGGGCACATGCCTTTAATCCCAGAATTCTGAGTTCGAGACCAGCGTGTTCATGCACATGTGTATGTGTGTGTGTGTGTGCTTGTGTGTGTGTGTGTATCTGTGGTGACTTAACCTCAGGCCTTCATATGCATGGTTCATATGCAAAAATGTATACATATGCCCATGTATATGCACATGCTAGTGTACACACACACACACACACACACACACACTGGACAAAGGGAAAATAAAAGAAAAGCTGTACGCACATGCCAGTTCAAGAGCCCTTTTTACTCTTTATCGCCAGACCCTTGGAAAAGAATATGCTAAGCACTCTACCATATTACCTCTTTTAAACTTCAGGAATTGCTGTTTCTGTTCTAGAAGTATGAAACTACAGACTGGGGTTGGTTGTGGCTCAGTTGGTAGGGTGCATATTGGGCAAGTATGAGGTCGTAGATTAGATCCTAGGCATATAAATGAGGTGTGGTATACCTGTAACACCAGCACCTAACAGGAACAGAGGAATCGGAAGTTTAAGGATAGTTTTGGTTACATACCAAGTTTAAGGACAGACCGTCTCACCATCAGTGATTGGATGAGTGGATGGATGCATCCTGTCCAAAAGGTAAGTGACTGGCTCATTTACCTCCTTTGGGTTTTAGTCAGATGTTATCTTGCTGAGGCTTCCCCTTTACCTTACTCAAACTTAGCCCTTTCTCCCTCCACACCCCTCCCCCCCCCCCGCCCCACTGCATAGCGCTAACTTCAGGTTTAATGAGTTTCTTGAGTCTGTGTCCCCTACCGCCATTTCCTGCCCCATAGACTGTGGACTCCACGAGGGTAGGGATTTTTGACCACTTTATTCATCATTGTTCTCCAGCCTTCAGAGCAGTGCCTGTCAGGGTAAAGGACTCAATAATTACTTTCTGAAGGCATGAATGAGGCTCAGGCACATTTAATAAGTTGGTGGAGTGGCAGCCCTTCCAAACCCAATGTGTTAATTGCTCTACCTTGTGACGTAGACCCAGAGCAAAGACCAAAGCATAACTCTGGGGTTCCAAGAAGCCATGAGTCTTGCCAAGAAAGTGAGGCTTGGCTCCTTGGGAATTAGGCTCTAGGACCTTGGGCAAGCCCCCTTCAGGAGCCTCTTCTCTTCTCTCTGCTCTGAGTCACTGGTAAAGCCATAGCACCCGTCCTTATTTTTAGTGCTGCTGCTGTTGTAGGGCTGTAACCATTAGCCAGTAAGAGACTTAAGAGAAGAGATAAACATTAATCTTCTGGGCCTTCCCTCAGCTGCCACCTCCGCATTACAAGATGCTGTTCTCCCACACCTGCCCAAGAGCTGTGGGTCAAGGGTGGTGAGCTGAGTGGTCAGAGATAGAGGGTGGTGGGTCTGCAGCTGGTGCAGTTGACTTGCTTGATGCCTTGGTCTCAAGACCAGGGCTGAGAGGAATGTGGTTTGCCCTGTCATATGTCCAGATTTGGGAGGAGCAAATACACCCCCATCAAGTAGGTTTATTGCGGCTTCCTTGAATGTTTGAGTTGGTGGAAGTCTGTAGCCATGTTGTTCTACCAGGGACCAAGGAACATCTTTCTCTCTGACACCAAGGGATACCAAGAAACGTTGGGAATTGGGAAATATCCAAGGTTCTCCTGGCTAAATCCTGGTCATTGGCCATGCTGAACCTGAAGGTGGGAAGAAAGGCCTGACCCAGATCTTGGGCAGCGGGGATGGATTAGCTGCTGCATAGCAGGAACTAATCTCTGCCTGTCCCCACGTCTTTTACAAAGCAGAGCTGTTGCTGGAGGGAAGGTTTAGGATGAAACTGAGGATGACTGGAAAACACTGTAAGGGAGGTCCTTCCACTCTGTCATCTTTGCATTCTCTCACAGTGACAGGCTGGCATTTGATGCCCTTCTTCCTGTTGAACCTCAAGTGACTTAACTTCTCTGGGCCTTAGTTTTACCACCTACAAAATTGAAGTAATCAAGCTGGGTGTGGTGGTACATACCTTTGATTCCAGCACTCAGGAGGCAGAGGCTGACCTCTGAGTTCCAGGACAGCCTGGTCTGTAGAGTGAGTTCCAGGATAACCAGGGCTACACAGAGGGACCCTGTCTTGAAGAACCAAAAACAAATAAGGAATAATCATACTTCGTACCTAGTAGGACCAGGTGGTTATAGGACACTTTAAGGAGACACTTTCCTGTAGAGAGTAGAGGTAAGATAGGAGGAAATACTGTCAAGAAAGGCAAGAGGGCTATGGGCAATAGCTCAGTTGGTAGAATTTTTCTAGCTTGTATGAGCCATGAGTTCAATCCCCAACACTGCATAAACCATGCATGGTAGTGTATAACTATAATCTTAGCACTCAAGAGATAGAGGCACGAAAATAAGGAGTTCCAGGTCATCATCTTCAGCTGCATAGTGAGTTTGGGGCCAGCTCTGGACTTCAAAAGGCTCTGACTTAAAAACAAGCAGAGGGGAGGAGTTGCTTATCCTGGAGAGCTGGATTGGGTTGGATTCTGTTCCCCAACTCCTGGGAGTCTTTAGGTGATGTCATCATCTTTCTCCTTTCTGTCATGGTGTAGCAGTGGAGAATGAGTGGTCTAAGCCTCATACCCGTCATCAGCTTCCTGGCTGTGTTACTCTGGGCAGGTTACTCTCTCCCTTTATGCCTCAGTTTCCTTGTTTATATAATGGAGCAAAACAGATCCCTTCCTCCCAAGGTTTCTGCTTGTTTGAGCTGTTGCGCATCCCTGACTCTGCCTGGCGTTCAGTAAAGTTCAGCGAGCGAGCAGGATGACTGCTGCTCTTAAGGTCAAGCTCTTACTGAGCCCTGTTTACATAAAGACCTCTGGCAAGTACGACTTAAAACCATGAACCCTCTTTGAAGAACTTACGATAGCAGTTGTGAGGTAGGATGTGAGAAGTCTGAGAGACAGCAGTGGGAGAACAGGGAGATGGTTATGAGAGAAGAAATCACATCCTGTCAAGAAGAGAAGGGAAGGCTTCATGAAAGATGTGACTTTGGCCAAGTTCTGGCAGGTAGAGATAGGAGGCCGAGTGGGGAGCTAGGCCTCCTTGCTCTGGGCATTACTCTTTGCTTCCTGGAGCTCTGGCTTCCTGTGGAAGATATCAACTCACTTGGATCTGAGGACTCAATAGATTCTGACCATTTCCTTGAAGCAGTAATCTTGGCTATGCATTGCTTTGGGACTTGGCTTCTCTGCAGTCAGACCTAAGAGTACCCCAAAGAGGAGCAAAATATGTGTCCCTTGCTCTCTCTGTGAACTGGTGTCCCAGTCATGCCAGTTTCCTGTGGCTGTATGGTCAAGGATGAAGGAAGACACACCTCAGGTGTGCAGCGAGCCTTTCTTAATTACACCTACTGCTGTTACTGTTTTATTTTAAAATATTTTCATTACATGTATTTGTGTGTGCACACACGTGTGCATATGTGCCTATGCCATAGCATGTGTGTGTGGTTATGGACAAGAGAATAACTGGGAGTTGATTCTCGACTTCTACCATGTGGGTTCCAGAGATCCCTCAGGTCGTCAAGCTTGTTGGCAAGAGTTTTAGACCCACTTGCTGAGCCTATAATTGGCATTATTTTAATTCATTAGTACCTTGATCACCCACATCATCACTGTCAGCATCATTGTGTTTAGGATTGTTACAAGGACCACATAAGAGAATCCATGTGGAGCTAGCATGGATCAGACTCAGTACACCTCAGCTCAGCCTTCCTGTATCCTTGATTTGGCTTTCCAGTTGCAGTTACCTATGATCAACTATGATCCAAATTTCTGGAAGATTCCAGAAATAAGCAACTAATAAATTTTAAATTGCATGTTGTCTGAGTAACACTATCAGATTTCTTGCCATCCTGCTCCATCCCACTCAGGACATGACTCATCCGCATATCCACACAGCATACGCTACTTGCCCGTTAGTCACTTAGTGGCCTTCTTGGTTATCAGATTGATCAGCTGCTGTGGTGCCTCAATGCTTTCTCCCCCTCTCTGTTCCTTCCACTTCAGCTTCTGCCTCCACCTCTGAAGGGCTGGGATTACAGGTGTGCCAAACACCTGTTTCAGTTGTGGGGTTTGTTTATTTTTATAATTCTAAGGATTGAACCCAGGATCTTCTACATGCTTAGACAAATTCTATAACAATGAACTGTATGCCCCCAGTCCTTGGGTTTGGAGACACTGTCTCAGTATGTAGCCTAGCCTGGCCTTGAACTGGTACTCCTCCTGTCTCTAGATCCTGATCACAGGAATTACAGACATGGCCACTATACCTACCTTTGTAGTGCTTTTGTGAAGTGTTTGGTACTATCTGGAATTTCATGTACATCAATTAAGAGTCTTCAAATACCCCCCCCCTTAGATAAGGAAGGTCTATTGCTACTCAGAACAACTCATTCTGTAGGCCAGACTAGCCTTACACTCAGACATCTGCCTGCCTCTGTCTCCTGAATGCTGAAATGAAAGGCATGTGCTACACTCTCCCCCTAAATTCTTAACACCCTAACTCAATGAAATATCTGTTCCAAAGGAAGGAGACCAAGGTTTAGCTAAAAACGTACATTTAAATTCTAGTGTGCCTTCACTGGTTTAAGGTGCTTAAACCCCACCCTACCCCCCGCCCCAGTCTCATTTCTTCACCAGGAACAGGTAGTCTCGTGTCCAAATTTCCTATGACTTGCTGTGTTAATTTAACAAATTGCCAGAAATGCCTAGATGGTGCCTAAAAGCTAAAGGAATATGAATAGCCAGGTAGCCAGAGCTAGAACAGATGGCTGATGACTTTTGTTTACTTTTGTCTCATTTAGATCATCAGAAACTAGAACGGGAGGCCCGGATATGTCGACTTCTGAAACATCCAAACATTGGTGAGTGGCCGGCGGAGTCAGCATTTCATAGAAGGCAGGGAGGACAGAGGTTGGCTTTGTGTTTGTGAAGTTACCTCTGGTCATGGAACTTCACCTGGTATCTTATTTGCCTGAATAGGACACTGGCTGTGTGTCAGAATTCTAGGGCTTTGTTTAGAGACCTGGCTGCTTCCTTGGCTATGGTGCCATCTCAGGGATGGGGTGTAAGGTTTTTGAATGTTTTAGACTCTCTTTCTCCTTCTGTCTTTGGGCTGACATTCAAAGTCCTCAGTGTGTGAGGTTCCGGGCTACCAGTCTGCCAGCGTCCCTCACCAGAGTCATCCATAGCCTTCATGAAAGGCTCAGGATTTTGTTCCTGAACCTAAAAGCGTTTTGTCCCTTTTGCAGTGTCCTGCACACTCTGGGGGTTTCCATGGCACTCCTGTTTGTGTTACTCAGAGCCAGGGAAGCACATTGCCTGCCTGCTTGGCTTCTCTGGAGAAGGAATGGCAAGGGCTGCTCAGATGAGGAAGGAGAAAACTTGAGAGGATCTCTCCCCACTCCCACCCCGGCTGGGGTACAAGAGCACATTGTTGGTTGTTCTAAAGCCTGAGAGACTCGCCTACCATAGCCCACTCTGGCTCAGTTTTACATTGTTCAGCTGAAATAGTCTTTGCCAAAAGTGTTGGCCCTGATCTCTTGCTCCTTACAGAAGAGACAGAATCTGGGCTGACTGCAGTGTTTGAGAAGAAACCCCAGCGTTGACTTGAGGCAGGGAACATCTCCTAGGTTTTCCTGAAATCTCTGAATCGTCACAAAAGACAACATGTGTTCTCCTCAGACATGGCCTGAATATCAAGGCTCCCATAGTGCCCCAGAGGCTGCCTGCTTAGCTCTTGGTGGCTAGGGCTGAGAGGTTACTAGCTGAAGCAGCTTGATGGTGCCTCTAGCATACCCAGCCTCTGGTTTCCCAGATCTCAGGGCTCAGTGTGAGCCTTTATGCGGAGGAGCTGAGGTCGAGCTCCAGCCCACTGAGAGAAGAGCAGCCCTGAGGTAACCAGAACTCCAACCATGCAAGGCTTTATAGATCACAATCAGCAACTTGGATTACACCTGAAGCTGATTGGCATCACCAGTGCTCTGCTTTGCCTGCTGCAGTGCGTTTCACAACACCAGCATCCTTAGCCAGGGAGGTTTGATGGCCTGAGAGCTACAGGAGCTCCTGGGTAGCCTTCAAGGTTAGACTTTACTTGAAAAACACAGCAGGGACCAGTATGCTGCCATGGATAGAGGGCAACAGAGAAAAACACTAGAAAAACAGTCAGGAAATGAAGCATGTTCAGTCACAAAATTTGGCTAGTTCAGTGATATAAATGGTATTTTTATTACCTGCAAATATTAAAAAATGAAATTTCACATGTTGAACCAAAAGGCTTGGCTCTAAAACTACCTACTGCCCACCATTGGGGAAGGAAGCATACACCTTTAATCGCATTACTTAGGGGACAGAGGCAAGCAAATACCTATGAATTTGAGGCCAGGGTGTCATAGATCCATTTCTCTTAAAAATAATAATTAAAAAAACAAAAACAAAAGGATAGTGAGCTCCAGGCCTGCAGAGCTATAGAGTAAGACCTTGTCTCAAAACAAAAGGGAACCAAAACCAACTAAAGCTATCTACTAGCTCAGGCAGTGACTTCCCTTTGTATTTCTTGTGATCAGCTCAGATAACAATGATGAATTGTGTGGAGGGGGACGGGGGGCTGGGGTCAGAGAGAGAGGAAGCTGACTGACCTCTCTTCATCTGGGGCATTCTGGGTTGACCATGAGAAGATGAGGCTATAAGAATCACAACTGAGAAGCCAACAAGCTGGGTGACGGGGCCTAGCCTAAAATGTGCCTAGCCTTCCTTGTATTATTCATAGAAATATGTTTATATAGTCCATGACCTCTCACTTTGTGTGGTTTAATACCTTTCCCCCTCTGCACTTAGCTCAGAATAAAGGCAGATGGAGGAGCCATGCATTCCCTCTGCCTAAACTATTGGCGAGCTGTAACACCCAGGATAAGCATGGTAAAGTCACTTTGGTGACTTTTTAGAGTGCCAGAAAGTGTTCCTCCATTTTATGGCTGCTCATGTGTCCTGAGGCATATGTTGGTCTGAAGACCAATTCCAGGGTTAAGAGTAGGCAGAAAGAAGGGCAAGCCAGGACTATGTTCTGAGAGCGTCGTCTGGCTGAACTCTCTGGCTCCTGGTGAGAACCAGGACTCTTGGAGATGTGGTTGAGCTCTTGGTCCAGGAGGCATGGTTGCCATGGATCCAAACCTGGCTTGTGGCTGAGAGGAGACTGTGCCCTTAATTCACTGTTCCTCTCTCCACTGCTATGTCCTCAGTCCTCAGACCGTTTAGTTCTGGCCTTTAAAACTCCATGCAAAGGGAGATATGCATCCTACCCAGTAGTTGCACAATTAAAAAGATCGACAGCAGAGATCAGATTTTCAGCCTCTTGGCTGTTGTCAGACTTGGTAGTGTTGAAGTTCATAAGCATTTGGTGCAAGAAGCCAGGCAATCTGAGTTTTCCCCCAGTACATATTCTGTGCTGAGTTAGAATCTGTTGGGAGAGTGAACCCTAATGTAAACTGTGGGTTCTGAGTAATGGCGTGTCCTTGTAAGTCCATCAGTGATAACAAATTCTGGTGTGGGATGTTCATAGTGGAGAATCTGTGCATGGGAGTTGGGGTATCTGAACCTTCTGTTCAGTTTTGCTGTGAACACAACATTGTTATTAAAAAATAGAATCAATTAAAAATAAGCAAACAATGACTATTTGGATGTAAGGTACACTGTTGAACTCAGAGAGTGCTGGGAGAGTGGCTAGTTGTAGGGAGTTATGCGGAGGATCTGAAGTCTGAATGGAGTGCGTGCTACCTGTGATCTGCTTGCTCTCTGTTCTAAATTCCTCTAATGAATAGACTGTCTTCTTGCATGCTGAGCTGCTCCAGCAGTTCCGATCACAGCCTAGCGTTTGTGGTTTAAAGCAGCACTTCTCAAACTTTTATGTGCTTATGAATCAGCCAGGGATCGTGTCAGAATTCAGATCCTGATTCAGTAGGTCTTGGCGGGTGGGGGCGAGGGAGTGGAGGCTGAGACGTCTTCCAGCTTCAAGGTCTCCAGGTGATGTCCATGCTTTGATCTGTGGTCCATCAGTTTGTGACTTTTCAGTCAGGTTCACTGGATTTGGATTCTGACTTCCTATTTAGAGGCTGTCACTCGAGCAAATTATTTAACCCTACATGTCTGCCTGCTTTGTCCTTTGTGTCCCTTTGTGAAGTCAGCAGAAGGTTCTAAAAGGAAGATACTGGGAGTTGGAGAACATAAACAGGCAAGCAGAGATTCTGAATCCCAGCTCCCCTACCCTTGCCCCAGCTCAGCTGTTAAATTATTCAAGCCTGGCCACAGTAAACCTTGAGCTCAGGACCCATTCAGCTGATAGTAAATGTAGCAAAAGCAATTGCAAAGAAAAAGGAAACATTGTGACTGAGCTCTCCTTAATCTTTCCTCCATGTTGGGAAGGCTGAGACCTGCCACAGCTGCCTTAGGGGGACAAACTGAGTTCTGTCTGAGATCCCTCTAGTAACAGCTCATTCCTGCTGGGTTATTATTGAGGACATTTGAAAAGCATACCTTATTTTAATTTTAAATTTGTATTTGTGTTCATGCAGGGGCAATGTGAATTCAGGTGTCCTCCTAGGCTTGAGGCATTGGATTCTCCACAGACGGAGTTTCAGGAGTTACAGGCAGTTGTGAGTTGCCCAGGGTGCCTGTGAGAACCAAACTCAGGTCCTCTGCAAGAGCGGTTGACACTCTCAGCTGCTGAGAGCCAACTGTATAGCCCCAGTTATAGACATTTTTAATAGATGCTTTTTCAATATTGTTTGTTGTTGTTGTTGTTATTGTTTTGAGAAAGACTTTTAAAGTAAATATGGCAGATTGTTGGTAATTTTTGAGGAATTGGAAATAGCCACTCACATAATTTAGGTTGTAGATTTCTTCATCCATGAGAGTGTATAATGGTGAGTAAGCCTTCTGTAGGTCGGTCCCTTTCCCACTGGTTTAGAGTACAGTAATTAGGTTTATTGCTGAACTGCAGTTGTGATTTATGCTTCTTCTCCAAGATTTCCTGTCTGTAGACTTGGTTTGGTCATCTTGGCCTTTGTGCCTTGTAATTACCATGAAATGGGCTGGGTGTCTGATGACATTATTTCATGTGTCCATAGTACCATTTATGTAACTAGTTACATATTTGTATAATTGTTAGTTAGAGCCTATCTTCTTCTTCATGGGGTAAGCTCTGTAGTGGCAGGCCCTGGCTTCTCTTCACAGCTGTATATAAAACAGCGTCTGCCTCAGGGTAGCCAACCTATGAATATGTTGAACCAATTAGAACAGCCAGAGCCAGCAGGGACAGAATGGAACTTCTTTAACTAAGAGGATGGACAAAATGTCGTTCTGTCATAGGAAGCATCTTGATATTAGTTTGCCAATTTCGTGGCTTCAAGTTCTGCTGTGTAGTGTGACTTTGAACATTTTTTTTTTAGCCTGTTTCCTCTCCCTTTGGTGGGAATGTCATACATAGTTGTCTGATAGAGTTAAAGTGGGGTTTCAGTAAAGTCCCCTCATAAAATACTTCACGTGGGCTGGGAACGTAGCTCAGTTGTTACAGAGCTTGCCAGTCATGAACAAGACACTAGGTTCAGTCCCTAGCACTGCGTAAACGAGTTGTAGCTGTGCGTGCCCATAATCTCAGTGCTCAGGAGGAGGAGAAAAGGTTCAAAAGTTCAGTGTTATCCTCAGCTACGCAGTGAGTTCAAGGCCTGCCTTGGTTACATGAGATGCTATCTTACACGGTGGTTGGCACATAGGAATAGCTTAATTAAATAGTAGTCACTTTAATTTAATCAAGAATTGGCTGTGCTTAACATGGCACAGTTAATTTTCTCTTCCTTGTCCTTAGTTCTTATTAATTTTCTTTACAAATTAAAAAAGAAAAAAGATAGCAGTGTCATTCAGAGCCCCCTTGTCTTGGCATGCTGGTGCTTGGGGCTTACATCAGAACCTTCAGGGCAGGGTGGCCTGGAAGGATTAGCTTTCACTCCTCTGCTAATCCCCACCCACCTGCACTCAGTGTGTGGCCTTCCTCCAGAAGGGCAAAGGCCTGGGTGTCTGTGCCTCTGGCCCTGCTCCTAGACCTGAAGTGCTGGGAGGGTTGGGGGTAGAGCATTGGGAGGAGGTTGTCCAGGTGAGGCCAAGCCCAGCAAGGCAGGGCACCTGGGCTCCCTTGGGAGTGGTTGTTAGCATCCTACCTGCTGTCCTGTCGGCTCAGCACCTTGTTACTGTTAGTCAGCTCCCTAATGAAACTGGTCTTTGGCTTCTGGGACAGCTGATTTCCAGGGGATTATTTGTATTACACACTTTAATGCTTTTTAATAGCAATTTTTTTAATTAAATGGAAAGTCCTTTTGGAGGCAAGGGAACAGCCACAGCAGGACTCAGGATGAGGCACTGACTGAGACCAGGGAAGTGAAGTGAGGGGGAAGAGGGAAGGCTATGGGGAGCTTGCTTTGGGAGGGCAGCAGGTGATCTAACTGTGGCTCTTCATCCTAAGAGCCTTCCCCTGCCATTTGCACACTAGAGAAGTGAGGAGGCTTGCAGAACCAGATGAGGTCTACAGGATGGCAGTGTGGCTGTTAGCCCTCGATCCGGCCCAGCAGGCCTCTGAGTCCTCATTCCTCGTGTGAGAAAGGGAGCTGTGATGATGTTCAGTACCTTGTGGCAGCCGAGTTGGTATTTTGCTTTCTGGCTGTTCTTGCTTCCTTGGTTGAAGGGGACACAGGAAGTGCCCAAGCCCTTTAGGGATGCTTTAGCACTGGAAAGGGCAGCAGTGTGGGCCTGCCAAGGAAGTGGCACCATGATTTTTTTCTGCCCAAGTACTTCACCAGTTGCTTTGTTGTCAGGCCATTCCTGAAATGCTCTGGAAGGTTTTCCTGTAACTGCTAAGGACTGGAGCAGAGGTGAAAGGCACGAAGGGAGTCCTTTGAAACCAAAGGTTCCCTGTAGGACGAGTTGGGTGAGGGCAGAGACAAGAACACCCACAAAGGTAGCCAGCGCAAATCCTGATTGTATTAGAGTGATCTCAGGGTTGGCATTTAACCCAGGGTTAGCTTTGTAGTCAGAGTCAGAAGACATCAGGTTGGTCTTTTGCCCAAGAGCCATAGAGGCAGGCATTGAAAAGGGTTGTGCTTGCCAGCCTTTTCCTTGCACTTGATGAACTGAACTGCCTTCTCTGTCTGCTGCCCTCTTGGACACATCTATAATACTGTTGTAGGCACACTGGTGAGTACTCACTCATTGGCTCTGTTTGCTATGTGGGCTGACCACATATCTTATAGGTTGTGGTCGAGTGGACTAGCTCTTGGAGTCTGGTTACCAGTGTAACTATTTAACCTTTGCTGAGAAACCAAAGCCTCTATGGTTCTGTTCTGTAAAATGGAAGTAGCAGTCATCTCAGGACAGTGAAATAAACTCCTTGAACACTCTGTCCTTCCTAAATGCCATAACCTAGCCTAGGATCTGGCACGTTGTATTGCTCAAGATATGCATATAAGATCACTAGTGTATGACATAAGTCTACCCCAAGGCTGGCACACAGTATACACTGAATAAATGGTTATTATGACAGGGTATGTTGGTACATGCCTGTAGTCCTAGTATTCCAGATAATAAGACAGAAGGATTGCCATAAGCTCTAGGCCAACTAGGCTACATAGCAATATTCTGTCTCAAAACTAAGTAAGGGCTAGGCATAGTGACATACTGCCCCTATAATCCCCAAACTGGAGAGGGCAGAGGCAGGCAGATCTCAGTTAGTGTGAGGCCAGTCTAGTCTTCATCACAAGTTCTAGGCCAGCCAGGGCTATATAGTGGGACTCTGTCTCAAAAAATAAAGGGAGAGGAGAAAGTGTGCCTCAGTGGGAAGTGTGGCTCAATAGGTAGTGTTTGCCTATATCCATGAAGTCCTGGATCACCCAGCACCACATTAACTAGGTGTAATGACATATATATGTGTGTGTGTGTGTGTGTGTGTGTGTGTGTGTGTGTGTGTGTGTGTGTGTATGTGTATGTATATGTATATGTGTATGTGTATGTATATGTTATTCTAGCATTTGAGAGATAGAGGCAGGAAGATCCCAAGTTCAGGATTATCCACAACTGTATATTGAGGTTGAGGTTGTATATACAAACCTTGTCTCAAAGCAGTTGCTGTATTGGTTGCCTGAGTATGTGTGTGGCCTGCTCCACATGCTTTTCTGATGGTTCCACCTTTTCCCAAACCCTTTCATCCTCCCGCTCCCACTTGCTCCTCTGAAAGAGCTGCTGGGCTCTCACATCTTGTCTGTGTCTATTCCTGTGCCACACATCGTGTCTTAGGTGCACCTTCTGTGGGACTAGCCCCTCAAGAGGTTCTTGCTTTTCTCCATCTGACTGATTTTCTGGGCCACGAAGCTTCTGTCTCTTGCCTTGGTCTGCAGTGGAAACCAAGCACTAGTCTCTTGCTGTGGCTGTGTACCCGTGGCCCAAGGGGTACTGGGCACATGGCCACTTTTCTCTGCAGCATCTTCAGAAGCAAGCCCTGTGAGGCTGACGAGATGGGGCTAGGTGGGGGTGCTATAGAGAATAGGATTTCTGAGTTCTTTTCCGCTAATCTCTGTTCCCATCTCCTCTCTTACAGTGCGTCTCCATGACAGTATTTCTGAAGAAGGGTTTCACTACCTCGTGTTTGACCTGTAAGTGCCACTTTCTGAGGGTATGGGGACCTTTCTCTCCACCTGACAGAGGATGAAAGCTTGGGAAAGACTAACCGAGGCCTTTGGCCTCTGCCAAGGGCTTCTTCCCATTGCTTGAGGAAAAGGACTGGTGAAGTTTCTCCGGGGATGAGTGTGCCTGCCCCAAGCCACACCCCCTCAGCGTCTCATTGTTCTGTCTCCTAGAGCCTGAGCCCCAGGGTGGCCTTGCTCCCACCTTTCTGTTCGGTGCATAACTTGTGCAGATGTTTGTTTCTTGTTTCTTGGTGTGTCTCCCTTATTGGAGAAATAAAATAATGACTCTTTGTATGTCCTTAAAAATTCTGGGAAGTTGGAAGTAGCTTTTAGGAGTCACAAACTGTGTTCCATTTGTCTCTCTTCCACTTTGGTTGTTCTTTAATGTCTTAGGAGTGGCTCTTTACTTCCTGGAAAGCCCTGTTGAGTATTGTCTTGTTTGAGCTTCTGTGTCTATAATCTCATTATTCTTCAACTCTAGCACTAGGTCTGCCTTTGCACTGCCGTGGATAATGTCCATAATGGTCTTAGGGAAAGCTCTGACTTTTGTAGTTAGAATATTTTTCATGGATCCCTTATATCTTCATCACTTTCTGAGTGTTAGTGATGCTGTTAGGTTACGGAGCCAGAACTGTCAGGAAGGAGGGGAGAGCCCATGGTAGCCCATGGAGAACTCCTGTGCCATTGAAGGATGAACATGTTCTGGGCTCCCAAAGTACATGGGGAGTTGGGATGGCTCTAGAAGCTGTTTTACTGTATGACTGTTACCTGCTGGATAGTGGAGTTGGCCAGTGGGCCCCACTTCTTCTGACCATTTCTTCTGTTGTTTACAGTGTTACCGGAGGGGAGTTGTTTGAAGACATTGTGGCCAGAGAATACTACAGTGAAGCTGATGCCAGGTAAGACGAATCTTGGTTATTTGAGTGAAGCCCTTTGAGTTAGGATTGAAATAAGTCCTGGCTCTGTGTGTGTGTGTGTGTGTGTGTGTGTGTGTGTGTGTTTGTGTGTGTGTGTGTGTGTTATTTGAGTAGTCTTTGGACTCTTGTCTGAACAAGAGCCTGTAAAGATGTGGTAGGGCTGCACTCTGTGCATAGTATCAGAAGTTAAATATTCAACACGCCTAGATTAATTTATTTCAAAGCCTCTTCTAGGTGGTCTTTATCCTGTCACCCTCCCAATACCATTTCTCCACTATTATGTACTCACAAGCATGCCCAGTGGTCCCGTTCTGTACCTCTTCCTTCTCTTGACAAATTCTAGTGTGTACAAGGTCCTTACATAGGGTCCTGGGGATCAGAGATAGGGAAAGCATCATTTTTGTCCTGAAAGGTATGAAACTGGAGAGCTTCCTCTGGAACTTTCAGCCTTTGTCGCTTTGTCACTTTGTCACTTTACCACCATGACCAGCTCAGCATGAGGACGTGTCTCCATTAAAGCCAGTGGCTCTCCTGTGACAGCATAGTCCACCTGCATCGAGGTGCTCAGGTGCCAGTGTGGCCTGCTTTGCCCACCTTCTCTTTTCCCCTTCACAGCCTGATTTTTGTTATCCTGCCTACAGCTTCTCTGGCTCAGGCTGCCTCTAGAGAGAGGGGGAGTGCCGCTTCCTCACGAATTTCTCAACCCTGAACAGCCGATGTTTGCTGATCAACTTCAGATGCCTCAGCCTGGGGAAAAATTCTCAAGTGGAGAGATGAATTCCAGTGCCAGCAGGGGAGGACCAGGCTGTGGGTGGGAGGAGGCAGGATAGCTCAGGGAGCTTGGGGGTGGGAGGACTGTACCAGTGGGCTTGGCCTGGCTCTGCTGGGACACTTCACACTTTTGCCATTTTTGGCCAGAAGGCTCTCCCTGCTAGCTGGGCTCTGTTCTAATTATACATTTCTGTGGAGACTCGCCTCTGAAGCTCAGTCTTAAAGATCCTTTGGCAAACTGTTGGGCTCTATGCTGTAGGAGGCCCTGAGTCCCAGTGTCCAGGTCTGATGACATCCATTGACCCCTTGACTCTCATTGGCGCCTCAGTACCAGATTTCAGAGAAACAAACTGTAAGTGCAGGCTACATAGGCTGGCACACTTGGATCTTCTGCAGGTCTGCCCTGCACACCTGCTGGCAGCTGCTGACTCGGCACATACCAGCATTCTTCAGCCTCAATGGTACTGACCTTTAGCACAGATAATTTTTTTGTTATGAAGGTCTCTCCTATACACAAAGAGAACTTAGAAGCATACCACTCAGCAGAGCTCTAGTAGAGTCCCCCATTCCAACTTGTGCCAACCAGAATTATTTCTAGACATTGCCAGATGTCTCTTGGAGGGTACACTCACCCTCCAAGTGAGTGGAAACTATAGCTCTGGAGAACTCAAATCTGCTGCCAGGAATTTGACTATAGGACTAGCAAGGTGGGCAGTGTGCTTTAATAAACGGGACCAAAATAGGGTTCTGAGCTAGGTTGGCTTTTTCTGTGCAAAATCATTAGAAATGCTATGTAGACATCCTATTTAGAGCACTTTTAAATATATTTCTAGAAGGAATCTATGTGCTTCTTTTCTCTTCCTACTAGATGAGAAACTTTAGCGCAGTTAATGTCTTAGGTAGTATAAGAAAACACTCAGTAAATGTTTGAACAAGTGCAGGCCTGTGCCCGCTGGTGCTGTCTTCCCAGGTTACCACATAAGCTGCTCTAAGAAAAAGTTTGCTTATGAGGAAAGAGAAGGAAGGGGTTGGAGGGTCTCACCTTCCGTAGGAATACTTTAGCATCTTTCAATCCCTAGAAAACAAATTCTAGCCTTTGCCTTAAGGTTTTGTCACGCTGGAGAGCCCACATAACTTTACCTGGGGCTCACTTTCCATCCCTGTGGAGAGTGTTGATGAGGAGGGAAGAGAGCTCCTAGCAGAATGTCATGACACACAGCCGTAATGCCAGCAGTCCTGAAGCTGAAGTAGGAAGATCATGAACTCAAGGCCAGCCTGGGTCACATAGCAGGTTGCAGGTCAGCTTATGCTACATAGCAGGAAGACTCTCCTTCAAAGCAGGAAAAGGAAAGGAAGGAAGGAAGAAAAAGGAACCTTTATATACTGTTGGTATTGTAAATTACTATAGCCATTTTTGGAAAACAGTATGGATGTTTCTCAGAAAAACTAAAAATAGAAGTACCATATGATCCAGCAATCCCACTACTGGGTAAATACCCAATGGAATTAAAATCAGGATGTTAAAGAAATGTCTGTACACCCACGTTCATCACAGCATTATTCACAATAACCAAGATACGGAAACAACTTGAGTGTCCATTAGCAGATGAATGGATTTAAAAAGTGTACACCACTGAGCCCTAAAAAGGCTGGGGAATTCTGTCACTTATGTCAGGATAGGTGAGCCTAGTTGACGTTATGTTCAGTGAGACAAGCCAGGTACAGGAAGACAAATACCACATGGTCTTACTTACATGTGGAATCTAAAAAGGATGATCTCATGAGGTAAAGAGGAATGGTGGCTAGCAGAAGCCAGAATGGGTGGGTGTAGGTGAGGAAAAGAGAGTTGGTGGTCAGATGGGAGGAATGGGTTCCCACATCTTACTTAAGCACATCAGGTGATTATGCTTTGCAATGTTTTGGTTGGTTGGTTGGTTGGTTGGTTGGTTGGTTGGTTGGTTGGTTGGTTTGGTTTAGCTTTTTCAAGACAGAGTTTCTTTATGTAGCCCTGGGTGTTCTGGAATTCACTCTGTAGATCAGACTGGCCTTAAACTCAGGGAGCCACCTGCCTTTGTCTCCTGAGTGCTAGGATTAACTGTGTGTGCCACCTACATCTGGCAATGTTTTAAAATGTACAGAAAAGGATTTTAAATGTTCTCACTAGAAAGAATAAACATTTGAGATGAGGTATATGGTGGTATACCTGTAGCAGACGATCACATTGTCCATCAGAAGTCAATAGTTATTTTTCAGTTTAAAAAATAAAAACAAAATGGGTTGAGCTGGATAACATCCGAAGCCCAGGGTTCTAGCTTCTTTTTCGGAGAGTGTGGTCCACACTGGCAGTGGTTGGTGAGGTGATTTACCACTGCACTGATATTGCTTTTGCTGCTCATTTCAGTCACTGTATACATCAGATCCTGGAGAGTGTTAACCACATCCACCAGCATGACATTGTCCACCGGGACCTGAAGGTACTCAACCAGACTGACTGCCTTTGCCTCCTGCTTGTGACTTGTTGGCGCCACCTGGTGCTAGGTAGTGGTACTGTGTCAGCCCAGAGTAGGCTCCCTTTGGGTTCCAGGAGGGATGCCTCATAAGGTTCTCCTTGTTCCTTCTGCAGCCTGAGAACTTGCTGCTGGCAAGTAAATGCAAGGGTGCTGCGGTCAAGCTAGCTGATTTTGGCCTGGCCATCGAAGTACAGGGAGAGCAGCAGGCTTGGTTTGGTAAGGGTGACCCTGTCTTCCGAGAATGCAGCCTCCGCCCTTCCTCCTTTTCCTGGTCTGCCTTCCTCTTTCAGAACTAGAAGTCAGGCCTTTAATGGTCCTGGCCTTTTCAGAAAGTGAGGGGGGTGGGGGGGGCCGGGCACTGAGGCCCTCATGAGTCAGTACAGTGGGTCTGGCTGCTGTCAGCACTGCATTCTTATTGCCTCTGGGGAGGTGTTTGAGTTCCTGGTAGGCACAAGTACTTGCCCTCTGATTTAGATTCCAGGCACTGCACACAGCCCAGCCTGTCATCTTTTGCAGCCTGGATGCTGAGAGCTTATATAGTAAAAGCAACCGGCATTAGAAGGGCTTTGGAGGAAGTTACAGATGTGGACTTATTGGGAGAGAGAGTGGGTTCATTTTGGCTCTCCCCTCTCTTCTGCTACAGGTTTTGCTGGCACCCCAGGTTACTTGTCCCCTGAGGTCTTGAGGAAAGATCCCTATGGAAAACCTGTGGATATCTGGGCCTGCGGTAAGCCCATTTCACACACTCAGCTCTTTGATGTTATGGGCCCCGGCTTCCTGTGATGACAAGAAAAGAGGCATGCATTCATTCCTTCTGGGTTCCACAAGTGCCTACTATATGTGAGATCATGGTGCTTGCTCTCCCTCCCTTATGAGAGCTGTTTCTGTCATGCCCTCCTCCCATGTAACTGCCTGGATTATGTTACATCCTTCTTGGAGAAGGACTTGTCCACACCTTAAAGGATAGACCAAAGAAGGCTCTGACACAGCTTGGTGCCGTAAGGAGTGAGGCACAGCAGGAGGAACTAGTGGTACAGCGTTATCCACTGGCACCCACCTTTAATTCTGGCCTGGCCTTGCCTTTCTGGGTGGTTCTGAGCCCTGCATGGCCTTTCTTGGTTCCTCAGGGGTAGGTGACTGACCCCAGTGACCTGTGTGTTCTGTCTCGCAGGGGTCATCCTGTATATCCTCCTGGTGGGCTACCCTCCCTTCTGGGATGAGGATCAGCACAAGCTGTATCAGCAGATCAAAGCTGGAGCCTATGATGTAAGGATGGGTTTTCTGAGAGCTGAGCAGTCACTCCTGGAAGGACAGATTCCCTGCCCCTAAGGGTCTGTCCAAGGGAGTAGTGTTACTATCATTTGATAACAGGGCGTCAGGGGACTTTGAGGACCCAAGGATGGGCATACAGGACTCAATTCTTGCCACCTTATATACAGGGAACAGATTTTTTTTAAAAAAATGCTCCTGTTAGCTATAAAATTAAGGAACTCAAACCCTTTGGTCTATTTCCACAAAGAATAGGGAAACTACTCTGTGTGTTATAGCATAGAGGGAGGATTTTAGAGGCTTCCTCCACTGCTTTGGTTCCTCGGGCACATTGCAAAGCCTGTTTGCTCCTTAGAAGAGAAAGAGAAAGGTGAAGCAGAAAATGTCAGCACTCCCTTCCTTCACTGATTGGATACATTAGCACTCTAACACTTACTATTCTGTCTTCCTTTCCGGGCCTTTAAATTGACACAGTGTATCCAACTCTTGGGTACCACAAAGCATCCCAGTTATAAGAGTTGAAATCGGACTTCGTTTCAGGGTAGAAGGCTCACAAATTTCCTGTCTCCCTTTCCCCTGTTCCCGCTCCTCAGTTCCCATCACCAGAATGGGACACGGTCACTCCTGAAGCTAAGAACTTGATCAATCAGATGCTGACCATAAACCCTGCAAAGCGTATCACGGCTGACCAGGCGCTCAAGCACCCATGGGTCTGTGTAAGTGTCTTTTCCCTGGTCTTGGAGATTGGGGGTGGCAGCCCTGGTGTACTCCTTGCACTTCTCACACAAGGATTCAGGAGAGGGGCAGAGGGAGGGGTGAGTGGAGTCCAAGATCAATAAATGTCATCGGGGGACTTGAGAGTTAAAAAGTGCTCATGGGTCTTTACTTAACTCTCATACATCTTGTTGTGAGGCTGTAATTCAGTTCTGTTCTTGAATTAGAAGAGGTAGTTGATGGTGGAAAACAGCTGATACCCCAATGTGAAGTCCCAAGCTTGGGATGTACGTTGGCCTCAACTCTGACAAGGACCCAGTGAGTGAACAAAAGAGGCTTCTGAAGTATAAAGCAGCTCCTGAAGCTCAGCCATGGACCTCTCAGCTGAGGTCCGAGGAGCTCCTCCTAGGCCATCAGTGTAGGCTGATACACTGTTTCCATTCACCGTTCTGTCAAGCCGAAACAGCTCTTTTCAGACAAAGGAAAGGGTCTGGTATAGTATAGCATCCTGAACTATGATGTGTTTGTCATTTCTCATGTTTATTGAATGTGTTTTTGTGCTGGTCACCAGACAGTCCTGGAGATGAATGGGGCCGTGGTCTTTGCCCCAAAGATTTAGGGAACAGGCATTCAAACAAGCAACCATGACTATAATCCGACAAACACATTCAGGAGTGTCTACTGCCCCGCATAGGCATTAGGGTCACAGAAGTTTTTGTGGAGAAGGTGATCTACCCAGGTGTTACCCTGCAGACAAAGGTTAATGCGGAAAAAGTGAGAGGCCACAGGAGATGGTCACCTGTAAGGAATGTTAAGTAGCTTGGTTTACCATGACTGGGATTGCAAACAAATGAGGAAAAAAAAAAAAAAAGATTGCAGAATGTCAGGGAAGGAAGGTAGCACATGCTTTTAATCCCAGCACTTTGGAGGCAGAGGCAGGTGGATCTCTGATCTCTGAGTTTGAGGCCAGCATGATATACAAAGAAAGTTCCAGGACTGCCAAGGCTACTCAGAGAAACCCTGCTAGAAAAACCAACCCCAGAAGATTGTATGTCCTACCAGCTTCTGCCTAAAGAGTTGAGGTTTATATTCTAAGTGTAGAGTTTTAAGGAGAGTATGCTATTTGCATTTAACATCGTGTTGGAAGCTCTACAGAAAATGGAATTGCTGAGGCTGGAGGGAGAGAGGCAAGAAGCTGTCACAACTGTCTAAGGAAGGCCAGATGAGGTCTTAGCTGAGGGGGAAGATGGAGTATTGGGTGGTGCTGCCAAATTCCAAGAGACTGAAGGATTTAATGTCTGGAGTAAGAAGTGAGGGGAGAGGAGAGGGCAAGTGGATGGGTGCCTTTCGGTCGGTTTCATTGGTCAGGAGCAGATGGCAGCACACTTCACAGACTGTGTTTGTGTTTTGTGGGCACTGAGTGTGACGTTAGACTAGATTGTGTTTTGTGGACACTGGGTGTGGCGTTAAAGAACCAGCAGCTTGAGGCACCTGGGCAATAAGAAATATGGCTGTATGGTCTGGGCATGTGGTTTAATGGTAGGCTGCTTTATTAGCATTCATGAAACCCTAGGTTTCAAAAAGAGGGGATGGAATGTGGAAGAGAGGGAGCTGTAGAGATGAGAGGTCAGAAATGTGGCCTGTCCTTTCTTCACAAGTGATGCTGAGGATTTGGAAATGTATGAAATTGTTCTTGTCCTGAGCAGATTCCTGTCGTAAGTTTGTGTTGCTTCAGCAAGGGCGGAGCTGCCCGCTAAGTACCAGCGTCTAAGGACACGGAGAGTAATTCTGCCATGCGGAGAGGCTGAGAAGCAGACTGCATAATCAGAGAAGACACAGGAACTAAGGACAAGTGGGCCTTAGTGAGAACAGCAGCAGCCAGATGCTGAATGACTCCTTGACTAACATAGGAAGGAGCCTCTAGCTCTACCCGACGAGAGGCCATGGTTTCATGATTTCACAGCGATAGTGGAGTAGGATGGGGAGGGGAACTCACTTGTCTCCTGATAACTGAGGCTGAGAAGGCGGGAAGCTAGCCAGTGAAGGAGCACATGGCTGATATTCCTTAGAGGAAGAACATGGGTCAGGAAGCTTTGTACATATAAATATTTGTACATATAAATGTTCACTGTTAATTGTGATAATTTGCACATGCCTATACCGTGCATTATTTACCACCCCACACACCTTCTTTCCGGCCTCTAGGAGTCACTAATACTTGTTTTTACTTTTAAGATTTACTTTAACATTTTTATGTGCATGAGTGTCTTGCCTACATGTGTGTAGATGCACCACATGAGGCCCTGGTGCCCTTGGAGGCCAGCAGAGGGCATCGGGTCCCCTGGAACTGGAGTTAGCAGATGGTTGTGAACCACCATGTGGGTTCTGGGAACTGATCCTAGGTCCTCTGTATGAACTTTTTTTTTTTCCATATATATGAGGGAACAAATAGTAAATAATGCCTGTATGTGTATCTGGCCTATTTCACACAATGTAGTGTCCTCCAATTCTAGTGAGTGTTGTTACTGTTGTTATTATTGTTGTTTTTTAAGATTTTGCTTGTTGGAAGTTTGAATATAATGTAAAGATTACAAACGAGAATCTAATGCAGAAAGAGATTGCCTGAAGAAGGATGAGTTTAGAGAGCAAAGGGAGAGCGGAGTTTCTGAGCCGAGGTCAGAGGTCTACCTTGGGTGCGAGGTAGTCACATCTGAGACTTGGGTTAGAATGTAGGTAGGGAAAATCAGTATGGAGGTGGGAACTGAAGCAGAAACAGGGCGTGTGCGGTAGCCTCTTCTCTGTGGGGAATTTTACACACACGCACACGCACACACGCACACACACACAGAGTGGGGAAAAGGTAAAGAAGCTGAAGAGAATTGGTTTGGGAACCAGGCAAGGTGGTGGGCACTCTAGGCCATAGAGCCTAAGCCTAGCATTTACTCTCAACCTGGCTGACTGAGTTAGCAGTCGTAGAGTGATAACCAGCCCTACCCAGGCATGCAAGAACCATAGAAGTACTGACGGTTGGAGGTTGTTTTTATGGCCCACTACTTACAATCCTGTAGTTCTCTGTCACCACCAGGGACTTCATTATATCATAGAATTGCATAGCAAATGCTGTTTACGTTAGGACCCTGAGATGTCAGGGTGTGCAGACCATATCTAGTGGACTCAGTTTAAGGAGGCAAGGAAAATAAAAGTAATAACATTGGGTAAAAAAAACCCTTCCAAAATGATGAAAAATGGAGAGAGCATGGTGGTGCACCTCTATAATGCTTGCACTTGAGATACTAAGGCCAAAGGTCATGAGTTCAAGGCCAACCTGGGGCTATGACACAGAAAAACAAAGATAATTTCTGCTTCAAGGTAATTCTCAGCTTTTCAGAACAGTTTGATTGAAGACTTCACGAGCACTCTGTAGAGCAGGAGTCTGTCTCCCCTGTGCAGAGTCTGGACTGCAGCAAGTACTCCATGAACAGTTGCTGAAGCAGTCACTGGACCAGGATCACATCACACCGGATACTCTCTCCTTCTCGGCTGCCTTTGAAAAGCTCTGTTGGCACCCACATGTAGCCTCAATTATTGGTTATTCTCTTGCTCAAATTGTCCTTACGTAACCTTGAGTCAATGGTGGCACTTCTGTTCTAAAGGTTTTTTCTCTTCCATGACCTCTTCTGGTCAGCACTGGGATACCAGAGTGTATGACCCTGTTCTGGCTCAGCCATCAGTGCTCAGGAGATGGGGTACAAGGGCAAGGAGCAGGGGATCTGTGATGGGAATCTCATGGGCGTGTCTGTTTGGCTTTCAGCAACGGTCTACAGTGGCATCCATGATGCATCGCCAAGAGACGGTGGAGTGCTTACGCAAATTCAATGCCCGGAGAAAACTGAAGGTGGGCCTTACTTCCGAATCACTGGCCTCTCAGAATTGGGGCTTTGGACAGTATAGCTCCTGCCTGGTCCCACAGGGAAGCTCCCTCCTGTTGGGACTGGGTTGCGAAGGTTGTTCATATTGGGGCACCAGAAAACTCATGTCTTTAGGCTCTGGCCCAATAGCTGCCTTTGCCTGAGGCCAAGCTGCCCTTTCCTAAGGTCCATTTGAACTCACGGACTCTCTCTCCCACAGGGTGCCATCCTCACAACCATGCTTGTCTCCAGGAACTTTTCAGGTACGTGTTCCCAGCTGTGCACTTTTACTCTGCAGAGGTGAGTGGGCCAAGAATGGAATCTGGTCAGTCCAGGCTGCGTAGCTGTCTCAGGCGGCAGCACCTGAGGATGAACAAGGATCCTCTTACGAGGGCAGCCGCTGGTGGTTTCTGTTACCCAGTTTCTTAGATGTGGAGGGAAGGGCTTTTCTGAGGCTCCCAATTTATGAATTCTGTTTCTTCAGACCACCTAAGAGTAGCCTGTCCAGCTTCCCATGTGGCTTACCCCCATCTGTGTGTAACTCTCCAAAGATTCTTCATACTCTAAGATATTAGCCAGTCTAGGGTATTGGAGAGTGTGCTGGAGAAAAGAGAGATGAGATACAGTGTCTTCTCAGTTGCATCCACCTAAGATCATCTCTTACTTCACTGTGTCCAAGAAGAGGTACTGAAACCTTTTGCACCTACTGAGGCTTATGGTACTCTCTGACACTAGCTATGAAAGTGAAGAGACCAGGGGCGGAGACATAAATTTGCATGATGAATTGGAAGAGTTGGGTCAGTAATTTGCAAATCACACTTGATGTTTCTTTTTAAGATGCAAGACATTCCAGTCCTCTTATCCCATTCTTACCTTCACTGTTCACCCTCAGTTGGGAGCACAGTGGCTTTTCTGTGAGGAAAAGATTGGTGTCAAGACTTAACTGAAGGCAGAGAAGTCTCTACCCAGCTTGCTTTGGCCCTTGGTCCTTCCTTCCTCTAACCCCCAGCCTCGCTGTTTTGGTTAAAGACCTACCCCTTTCTCATCCTTCTAACAATACTCGTCCCCTGCTTACTTCCTGCACCGCCATGAGAGGGGCTTGTGCGAGAGTGCCAGCTGCCTACCAGTTACAGTAGGTGGCTATTCTGGGCGGGGCTTGCATCTTGGAGCTCAGGTCCTGCTGGGACCTGGTTCTGGGTAACTGGAGAGTTTTGGGTTGGAGGAGGCGTCAGACAGGAGAGCTAGTGCTCTACAACTCTAGGTTTGGACCACAGGGCTCCAGAATATCAGGACTGGATAGTGAGCCCAGGATAACCCTGGTTTGGAGGTGTACTCCTATGTTGAGTACACACTAGAAGGTCGTGCTGTCCTCCAAGAGGAGAGCAAAAGCATGTGGCTTGTTGCCTCCCACAGAGATAGGGTGGCAGCCCCCCACAGTACTCCCTATCCTGTAACAGAGATAGGGTGGCAGCCCCCCACAATACTCCCTATCCTGTAACAGAGATAGGGTGGCAGCCCCCCACAGTACTCCCTATCCTGTAACAGAGATAGGGTGGCAGCCCCCCACAGTACTCCCTATCCTGTAACAGAGATAGGCTGGCAGCCCCCCACAGTACTCCCTATCCTGTAAGGACTTGCAGCTCTGTTGTCTTGATTTCAGAGCCTTCTTAGAGGCTGCTCAAGGGCATTTCTGTGCTGCCCGTACAGTGATATTTCCTCTCTCCTCTGAGTCAAAGAAACATGAAGACAGGCTGCTGCCGCTGCTGCTGCTGCTGCTGCTTGTGTAACCTGGCCAGTCAGAAGCAAGTGCCCTGTCTTGTGATCTTGGGCTGCAAGTCTGTCTCCCTGTCGGTTTCAGGACATGAGTGTCCTGGTTTTAGGCAGTCAGGCTCTCTTAGGAAAGAGCTTTGGCCCATCCCTCAAGAGCCTTCTGGCCTTTGAGATCACTTTATCCTCAGTCAGAAGGGACAACAAAAACAGAAGGATGTTCTAAGCTTTCCATGTTGGTTTCTCCTGCCCTGAATTTGGACGAGTGAGGACAGGGCTGCAGAAAGAGACCTCTACCGATGTGATGAAGGATAGTCACTTGTTTCTTTAGGCATAAACTAGACTGCTTCCCAGGTAGATCCATGGGGTACACAAGTAGTCAGAAAGACGTTGACATCTAACTAACTTGGACAGCCTTTCTTTTGTCTCTGGGGCTCCCTTCTTGGGTATCTTCATCCTCAGTACATGATGAAATACAGACTGAGAAAAGCAATCTCTCTTTGCTCACTGCTTACAGGGAGAGGGGCCTGTATCTAAGGACGGAGCTGGGGCTTACCCATAAAGGTGGCTGCCCAAGGGGCCTCATGGGAGCTTTACCATGCCCCAGTCCCTCTCTCTTACTTGGAAAATGTTCTATGCTCCAGGCATTCTGATAACAAGTTCATTTAAAACTGAGCGTGGTTTCCTCAGAAAAAGTACCTGCCTCCCACCAGGTCAGGCTCTTAACTTAAAGTGGTTGTAGGGACAAGCAGTGAAGCCATTGCCATGAATTAGAGGCATGATAGTCTCTTCAGCCTGTCCAAGCCTCACAGGCCCCCAGACTGCTGTAGGGCTGACTGTTCCTGCCTCCTCAGTCTGTCCCCTGGTGCCTCCTCTACCCCAGCTCGGCTGGCTTGGCCATGCCACCTGGGCCTTGCTGTGCGTGGGCAGCCAGCAGTTCCTACGCCTCATGCTGGGGCATGCTCGCTGCTGACTGGCCCCCGTGGCTTTGCGGCAGCTCTGTGCACTGAGAGATTGTATCCCCTCAGTTGGCAGGCAGAGCTCCGCCCCCGCCTCGCCTGCCGCGAGCGCCGCCGGCCTGGCCGGGCAAGGTACGTGGCATGAGTCCTCCCTGACCGCCTGCCTTGGCTCCCTGCCACCCCAACAGTAGGGCCAGCATGCCAGGCCCGCTCACCAGGGAGGCGAGTCCCATGCTTGCGGGCTGAGATGGGCATGCCATATGGACCACCTAACTTGGCATCTGCAAGCACATTGATGTTATGAAGGCCCCTAACCAGCCGTGCATGCTGGGCGCTTGCCAACTCTCAGGAGGCAGTAGCCTGGGGACTTGGAGTTGGGCAGTAGGAGCCTTTCCTCCAGATGGCCCAAGGGCTTGACCTGCAAACAACCCTGGGCATGGCCTGAAGCTGTCTGGTGTTAAGACTAGACTTTTGCAGCACCATTTAAGACCCTTCAGTGAAAGCCTCAAAATTTTTGGAGCCTGGAGTTTACAGACCTCCAGGTCTAAAAGGCTGTGTAGTACAGAATCTATAGGGTCAGTCGTTCACTGGTTTGAATTCTATCCCTGTCACACACTGAGCAAATCATGTCGGCTCTCCTGCCCCTAATTCTCTCATCTCTGTAATGGTCTTAACAAGTAACACAGAGATACTAAGAACATCTATGTCGTAGGTTCTCAGCTCTGCCTATACAGGACCACCAGCCACCTGGGAGCTCATTAAAAAATATATGTATATTGATGCCAAGGTCCCACCCCAGACAAAGTCAGGATCTTTATCAGATGGGATAAGTTAAGTGTTCTTTAAAAGTTTTCCAAGTGATTCTAGTGATCATCCTGAGCTGAAAACCAGCTGGTAAATATAACAGTAGGCAAATCAGGCTTACTGCTATAGACACATTAAAACTTTCCTTGCCCACATACAGCATGGCTGGAGAAAAAAGATCAAGGCCATTTTTTGAGAACCAAAATGTTGTGATGAAGTTATGTTCTTTCTCTCACTGGAGAAAGATAGAACATGGCTTAGACAGGACTGGCCGCCTGAAGAACAGAGGAGACGGTTGGGAGTCACAGCAATGGTAGCCACCACTCCGTGTGTGCTGAGCACTCTGCCAAGTGCTTTGTAGGCATCCCATTGGATCCCCACCACCGTCCTGTGACCTAGGTGCAGTTCCATCCCATCTTATAAGTAAAGAATTTGAGACTAGAAGTGGTTAAATAACTCATGATGGTCAGTCACAAAACGCAGCTTGCAAGCGGTAGAGCCCAGGTGGGAATCTACAGCAGTCAGACGGTCAGAGAGTTGGGCTGGTCCTGTTTCCCTGTGCCCTCCAGAACTCTCTCACCTTCTGTCTGCCACCTTCCAGTGACCTCTGTGGCCTTCTGGTGTCACCAAAAGCCTGGTGTAGGTCATCAGCCTGTGTATCACCCCATGGCTGGCTGGAATCTGTTCGGCAGCTCATAATTCTAGCCAATCCTTCCTGCTCGTGGATCCAGAGAATGGAAAAGGGCCGTAGCTAGAGCCCAGTAAACTGGTGAAGTACTGCCCAGCGAAAGGCTTCAGCCCCTTGGCAAAACCCTCCTGTAGGTGGTCCCGGTTTTTGTGTCTGTGACTGTCTGTCCTCACGTCTGGTCTCCTTTGTGAACTGTGACACTATTTTCTTGAGAAAACTCCGGAGATGTCTTGCATCCTTCCATCAAGAGGACTTCCATGTGTCTAGAAATGGAGCCCTCACCTTTACACTTTGGCACTGTTTCCAGGCCTGGAGAGAAGCTGTTGAGGACAGCACTCCCAGTGCCCCAGGAAGCTCGTGTACCCAATGTGGTTTCTCTCCCTAAGCACAGGGCGTCTGCTTCTACTGCGCCCTCAGTCATGGCAGAGGAGGTCCTAGTGTGCCATGGCTCTGAAACCCTCGAGATGCCCTTCCTGCAGAGGAGCTACCGGAATGAGTGACCTTCTCTCAGGAGCTGTGGGGGCTCCTACCCCCTTGTTAGCTCAGACCTTGTGGTGCAGGACATGACTTGCCTCTTTGTTTTCACAGCTGCCAAAAGCCTACTGAACAAGAAGTCAGATGGCGGTGTCAAGGTAGGTGTCTCCAGCTCTCTGACCAAACACTGGCTTCTCTCCTGGCAGCTGCTGAGGGATTCTCTGTAGGTACCTTGGCCTTGCTGCTTTGTTTTAAGCCTTTTGCTCAGGACAGCAGGTTATACTGGCCTGAGAGGGAATAAAGGATATGTGTCTCCTCTCCTTAGGTAGATGGGAAAGATGTTGGGAGAATGATCCTAGTTACAGTTTCCTAGAGCTGGTTCTGAGCCTGACTCTGTACACCAGCCTCATCTCCAGGGCTGGACTCTCTAGGTTTCTGGTTGGTTTGAGCCATTTGGTTAATCGTGTCCCTCTTTGCACAGCCTCTTTAGTCAGAGCCAGTGTGCCATAGTAACTCAGGCAGGGTACCATACTGGGACCCTGAAGCCACTACTCTCTTTCTGGTGTTTTTCTGTAAACCACTTCCAGATCACGGCAGGTGCCACAAAGAGTCTCAAGCACCTCTAGGTGAAGGGACATGGTGTGTCACAGCTCATGTTCATCTAGTAGAGGAGTGTTTCCTGGGTGAGTCAGGACATAAGAGGGCCTGGAATAGTGACCTGGCTCAGATGAAAAGCGGTTAGCTGGGGGTACCCACAGGGTAAAGGGTACACACATAGATTAGAGGCAGAAAGTGTCCCGAGACGAAGATGCTCAATAGAAATTCATCCTGTCCTGAGACTCACCAACTGACACATCAGAGGACTTCAAACAAAGAGTTGTCTAAACCATAATCTCTAACAAAAGCACACATTGGGCCTTTCCCTGGGAGCTTATGTGCACAGTTCTGTTATACAGACGTGCCTCTGCTGCTCCTTTCTTGTTCCTTTTCTCTCTGCGTGTTTGCTTTTGTGTCCTTCTGCCACAAGGAGGGGCACTCAGAACCCACTTACACCTGCTCACACAGAGCTGTCATTTAGGGGAGGCCCCTGGTTCTAGGCACGAGCAGGATGACCAAGCCAAACAAGAAGAGGCCGTCAACACGGTGGGCTAGGTCTAGAAGGCCTGGGAAGGAGCTTAAGGGGCGTAGGAAGATGAACCCATTTGGTGGTTGTCTCTAAGGTATGGAGTCGGAGGTGAGGGAAGATAGGAAAACAGCTTTTTTTTTTCTTTTCACTTAATACACTCGAATATATTTTCTTTAGAACGAGAGAGCATTACCTCTGTAACCTAAAAACAGCAAAATACATTTGTGCGAGTTGTCACAGATACTGATGTTCTCTGTCCAAATAGAGTATGAGATATACAGTAGAAAGATATAAAGCCAGGCACGGCGGCACATGGGAGTACCCGGGAGACATTCGTCGAAGGGTAGTAAGAGTGAGCCAACTTAAGATGACAGAGAAAAACCTCCTCTCAAAAAAAACATCTTTTTAACAGAGAAGGGAGGAAAAAGTAGTCAAAGCCATGACCAGGGCTGTACGGACGGGGCTTTAGAGCTCAGTGGTGGACAGCAACAGGCCCTGGGCTGCATTCCTTGGCAGTGCAGAAAACAACAGCCTCAATAATCTGACTGAGCAGTAGACTTGGAAGTCTGAGTGTTAGACTATAGAAAACACTGCATGCCTGGTTGAGGAAGCTATGGTAAGGGTGATAAAAAGAAAGATTGGAAGGGCTAAGGGTGTCCTTCATATGCATGAGGCCCTGGGTTCAATCCCTGAAACAAGGAGAATGAAGAGATGTTTGAGTGTACGTGGGAGACTGGAAGAAGGCAAGAACTGCACAGAGGTGTCAAATATGTTACAGTTTGAAGATGAAAGGTTCAGAAGAAAAAATGGTCAGAAATATCAAAGGAAAATATTCAAAATGACGGCACAGATTCTTTTTTTTTTAAAGATTTATTTATTTTATTTATGAGTACACTGTAGCTGTCTTCAGATACACCAGAAGAGGGCATCGAATCTCATTATGGGTGGTTGTGAGCCGCCATGTGGTTGCTGGGATTTGAACTCAGGACCTCTGGAAGAACAGTCAGTGCTCTTAACCGCTGAGCCATCTCTCCAGCCCCAACGGCACAAATTCTAACTAAATCAGCATAGAGGTTACCTGAAGTCATGGTCCGGTTACACCCATAACAGGGAATACCTGCTATGATAACAAGTGTTCCTGAAAAGCCTCACACCTGGGTATGGGCGATTTTCTAAGAATCCATCGGTTGGCATTGGGGCACAGTCTTATAAACTTTGCAGTGGGGAGGCAGTGGTAGGCATGACAAAAGGTCATGTCTATCCTGAGCTACAGAGCACAAAGAAATAAATAAAGATAATTAGCTGGACATAGTGGTGAACACCTTTAACTAAAGCACTCAAGAGGCAGAGGCAAGAATTCCAGGACAGCCAGAGCTACACAGAGGAACCCTGTCTTCAAACCACCACCCACCACCACCACCACCACCCACTCCCCCAAAAAGAGGCAGAGTCAAGTAGATCTCCATGAGTCTTGAGGCTGGCTTGGTCTCCATCAACAGCTAGGACTACAGAGAAAGACCGTGTCTCAAAAAAGGAAGGAAGGAAATAAATTAATTCATCAGACGATGTCAAGGTTTCCAGCCTTGACTGTTAAAGTGATTATGAATAAAGTGTCTGTTCTGGTGGGGAAAGTTATGTTTTGATCTCATTGAAATTAAGGAACAGGTGGCATATCCAATTGAGATGTTTTTAATGGCCCTGGGAAACACATGCTGTGACCCAAGAAAGAGTCCATCCCTAGCCTTGAACCCTTGACTCTCTTGCTTCTCCCTCCCATGTGTTGATGTATACTGTTATGTCCATCTTTATGAACCGAGTTCCTGACAGACTCAAAACTTTTTTAAGATAATAGTTTCAAAGACGACTATCTAGTATAACCATATAACACTACTCTAAGAAGATAATTATATATAGATTCCAGAGTCAGGGCTGTATCTCCGTGATAGAATACTTCCTTAGCATATACAGGGTTCTAGGTTTGATTCTCTACACCATGGAAAAACACACCAATTGATTTGGACTAGAGAGATGGCTCGCTTTTTGCTCTTGTAGAGGGCCTGGGTTCAGTTCCCAGCACTCATGTGATTACTTAAAACTGTCTGTAACTGTATTTCCAGATGATCAAATGACCTTTTCTGGCACTTGTGGTTTCTGCATTCACATGGTGTGCAGACATATATGAAAGCAAAACACCTGTACACATAAAACAAAAATAAATCTTTTAAAACTTGATTTTAGGGTATAGCCTGGAATTTAGATTCCAGAGGCTTTGAGTGGGGGACAGAATTAGCTATTGAATTTTAATTCATTCCTTCTCCCATAGAAGTCTAAAACATGAAAACTTAAGGATATTATAAAAGGAAAAAACGGGAGTTATATGTTATTAAGATATTGAAAAAGGAAATAGAGAATGGAAAAAGAACAGATGCTGAAGAACAAAAGCACAGCAAAGCTAGACAGCACTGGAGGTTAAGGAGGAGGCTCTGTGGGCAGAGCATGAGTGAGAAACTTAGCCATTGAACAGACCAGCTATGACTCTTGGGACCGTAGATAAGCCATAGAGCACTTGCCTAGCATGACCAGCCCTTAGTACGGGGGTGGGGGGTTGGGGGGAGGGTGGGCGTAGACAGTCACAGGTATGGTGGTATGGGAATACTTTTATTAAAAAGTGTTGAACAAATATAGTACCAACCCTTTTTTTTTTTAAGTAGAAAAATGATCTAAGAAGATCCATTGACCACCTGAAGATGGAAAAATAAGCAGAAAGACAACTTTTAGCCTTATTACTACCAATGAAATGCAAGTGAGACAATGAGCCTGGTCAGCAGAACGAGTTCCAGGACAGCCAAGGGCTGTGTAGAGAAACCCTGTCGGGCAATGTGCCGTTTTTATTATTATTAATAAGTTAGTGATGGTAGTAAAATCAGTGTCCATGCCATACAGATGTTCCTAACTTTTCTTCTGGACATTTTCTTCTAAAAATTCTAAAAAAGTATATAAAGTAGGAAAAGCTGAAAGCAGAAAGATGTTTTATATGACATTCTGTGAAAAGATTGAACTGTTTCAAAAGCCAGCCAGAAATAAATGATTAAATAATAATGAAGAACCCATTTAATAGACCATTAGGAAGTTAGTCATCTGGAGTTGGAGAGAAATTTGAACTTAAGTTGGTTCAGAAATTTGGAGCACTTGCTGCTCTTACAGAATACTGTAGTTTAGCCCCCAGCGTCTGCCTCTGGTGGGTTACAGCAGCTCATCTGAGACCCTCTTCCGGTCTTTTCAGGCAGACCTGGAACTGAGTAGCCAGTTGTGAGTTACCATATATTGATACTGGGATCAAAACCCATATCCTCAAGATATGCAACTCATGCAAGAGCATGATCTGCTGAGCCATTTCTCCGGCCCCTAAATTATATTCTTTTTTTTTTTTAAAGATTTATTTATTTATTTTATTTATGAGTACACTGTCGCTGTCTTCGGACACACCAGAAGAGGGCATCCAATCTCATTACGGATGGTTGTGAGCCACCATGTGGTTGCTGGGATTTGAACTCAGGACCTCTGGAAGAGCAGTTAGTGCTCTTAACCACTGAGCCATCTCTCCAGCCCTGGTAAATTATATTCTTTAAAATACAATTAACTGTAGATTCATGTTCAACATACAATATGGAGTCAGGAAAAAAAAAACGAGAAAACTCAGAACTATTTAATCATAGCTTTCTAAACATTGGTCTGTTACGGTGGTTTTTCTCTACTTTTCATACTTTTCACCTAGACCATGCATCAATACTAATCAGCAATTCAAATTATTCTCTACTAAAAATAAAAAGAAACTAGTAGACAGGTTGGCACATGCCTGTACTCATAGCTAGTGGAGGCAGGAGGGTCCAGATTGCTAAGATGCCCTGCTTACTAAGGTTATGAAGTTATCAAGGTTATCCTTAGCAACAGAATGGGTTCAAGGCCAACTTTTAAAAAAATCAATTTTAACTCAAGATATTGATTTTTAAAAGTATAGCATGAATGTCTATGTGATATGTACCTTATAATATTTTTGATTGCATGTGAAAAAAAACCAGAAGAGCAATGGGAATTTGGGCAAAAAAAATCACCCAGAATTCCTCTTTGTTTTTCAAATTGCTTATAATTTGATTGTAGTCTTTCTTACTCAGTAATATAAATAGTCAACTTTGTGATTGGAAGAAAAGAAGACAGAATGTGGGACTTGGGACCTTTGCAGGCGCTCTTGAAATTTGAGCTGATGCCAGAATTATGAAGGAAGCCATGAAGTTGCTTGGAAGGTCCCGAGCTTTCTCATTTGGATTTTTTGTAGAATCTCTCTTCCTTTTCCAATGCTTTTTCCTGATTTCTTCAGCTAACTGTCCATAGAAAGGTTCCCTTCCCTCTTCAGATGTTTCTGTGGGATGTTTTCAACAGCTAGCATTGGTTTGAGTAGATGCTGTGTCCCATGGCTTTGAACTAGAAAACTTGAGGTCTATTCAGGCTTCTTTAAGGTTGATGCTTGTGACCTTTGTGGAAAAGCAAGCTCCACTTCTAAAGGAGAGGACTGAAGAGGACCACAAGCACTCAAATTCTGTGAGGCCTCTGGACAGCTTGGCATTCTGCTGGTTTCAGGCTAGAGTGACTATCCAAGTTTGTTTTGTTTTTTTAATAAAAAGAAAAGAGATAGAGAAAGCAAAAGTTATAGTTAAGTATTCTTGGAGCATTTGTTTTAATTGAGTATGAAAACACGAGCCCTGAACTCTTTTAACTGTGTAAAATTTTAAATTTATGTGCAGTATTGAAATACAAGTCAGACATGGTCCTTTGAAAGTGATCTGGCATTTAAACAATGCTGTGGTGTTCTGGTTGAGAAAGAGCCCAGCTGTGTGTGGCTGAGGGCAGAGCCCTGAAAAGATGGACAGAGAAACTAAAAGATTGCCATTGGGAAAAACACCCTCAGAACAGAGAAGGATGATTGGTTTGCCTGTTGGACAGTTTAGGAAGAACAGAGCCAGTCAGGAGAAAGCTAGGAACACACTTCCCATGAGGTAAAGCCGCAGCTGAGAGAGAGGTTTCCATTTGAATGCAAGGCACAAAGCAACTGCAATGGCTTTTGACAACCAGCCACTGAAAATCCCCAGAACTAAGTGACTGAGTGCCTGACCTGCTTCTCAGAGTTTACACTGGAGACATGTGTTGTTTTAGCTTAGGGAAAAGCCATCTTCAGCAAACCTGGTCAGCGTCTTAACACTCTAGCTAAGTGCAGTGACTTGCACCTAGAATCTCAGTACTTGAGAGGCTATAGGAATGCCAGAAGTTCAAGGCCAGAGTGGGCCACAGTGAGTACCTGCCTAAGGAAAGAAATTGCAAAAGAAAAAGAACAAGCATGAATACTGTTGGAGAAAAGGATGAGATGATGAGGTAGGAAGAGGAGGAGTAGGGACCTATCTGGACAGGGAATATGCCCGATACATGTGTAAGGCGACACCCTTCTTTTGAGGGATAATTTTGGAAATAAAATCTCATATTTGAGCAGGCTATCCAAAAGGCTAATGCAAGCTGGCCATGACAACACACTAGAAGGTGAAGGCAGGAGGGTCAGGAGTTCAAATTAATTCTTTGTTATGTATCTTGATCAAGATAGCCTGAACTACTGGATGCCCTGCTCTAAAACAAGAAGGTTTACACAAGCCCAGTGTGGGGGCACATACCTGTGATACAACAACCTAGGAGACTCAGGCAGAGGGGTTGTAAGTTCAGGGCCATCCTAGACTATATAGCAAGACCCTGTCTCAAAACAGCAAGGGACTAATGCAAAAGGAAGCCACAATAGGTTTTTCTTCTCCTTTCATTCAAATCCAAATTATGGACAATTTTATTTTTTAATGTTTGCATATAAATTATGCATAGTAATGGGTTTCATTATGACATTTTCATACATGTACACATACTCCCACATACCCCATTATCCTCTAAAATATTCTTCTAAATATCAGTAGCCCCCTTCCAGAAAACATCTCTTAAAGTAGAATGTAGGTCCCATGAGGGCAAAAACCATTTCTCAGATATGTTTATTATGCCCAGAACAACCCTCAGTAAGTAGTATTGGATGTCGTTAAGTGAATGTATGAAAGTCAAACAACAGACATATTCTGAGAAGACTTCTGTCTCCCAGTGAGCTAATTATAAAAGTCATAATTACCCTTAGCCTCTCTTAGTCTACTCTGGTGTATTCTCAGTGTGCTGTTTGGTCTTGATTTTGATGCTCTGGTCTCACATGGAACCTGAGGTCGGAGCAGATATCTAGTGGCGGTTAAAGTTACTTGCTCAGGCTCAGCACTCCCCTGGCTCTCCATCTCTTTGATCACTGTAGTCTTAATTACAAACACTATGTTTCTATTTCTAGTAATGACAAAAAGCAAGAGAACATGCACATCTTTTAAACTAGCATGGCTATGCTGACAGGGAATAGAATGTCAAATCTTAACTGTAAGATGAAGAGTCCACAGACTTTTATCTGAACAGCGTTCACAGCTTCACTGAGGTCTGAGTACAGAAGTCAAGAGTTATTGAAGCTGAGCATCCTGCCGTAGTAGCTTTTGTTGTATCCACATCTCAGACAGACCTAGCTGTAGAACACCCTTGTTAGTGTGCCAGTCCCAGCAACCCAAACCTGTAATTTTGCAGCAGTCAAATATTACACACAGACACACACACACAGACACACACACACACACACACACACGATTGTGACTGAACAAGACGGACTTCTCAGAGTACACTAAATTTTCTGTGTTTGTGAATCCGACAGAAGAGTTCTCCAGCGGCTGGAAGAATGTATGTGCCTGTGGTCTGTGTACTGTTTTAACCCCTTTGGTGCTGGACTCTGGGGTTGTTCCTCCTCTTCCTCCTCCTCTTCTTCCTCTTCCTCTTCCTCCTCTTCTTCCTCCTCCTCCTCCTCCCTCCCTCCCTCGATGCAGAGCCCAAGCTGGTGCACTAACCTGCAGCGTCTCTGTGCTTCTCTTCTCACCTCCTCTCTCCCCTTCTCTTTCCCTCTTGCTGTGGTGTGTCCAGAAAAGGAAGTCGAGTTCCAGCGTGCACCTAATGGTGAGCCTTGCCTGCCCACCCATCCCACCCCCACTTCATGCTGCTTGTGCCCGCCTGCCAGCCATGCAGACCCATTCTGCCATGTGCGTGTGTGTCACTCATCCTCACTGCATGTCTGTGCTGTGTGGACAGGTGTGGCCTGTCCTGCCAGGCGGGGCCATTGCCCAAGATCACCCAGTGGCCTTAGCAATGGGCACTGGAAGGTGTGGTATGGCACTCCTTGCTGTGGAGGTTGGATAGCCTCCCACAGTCCACTGTAGGGAGTAGAGCTTATAGGGATTTTGGGAAAAGGCAGTAGGCACAAGGAGAGACTATCACTTAGGAGATGAGGCCTATTCTTCAGGTATGAGCAGCTGCTTCCTGGGGCCTGACATTCAGTAGGCATCTGTGTACTGAGAAGAGCTAATGGTCAGCTTGTGGCTCTAAACCTTGTTCTCCTGTGAAAATTCCATTTTCCTGCTAGGTCCAGGATTGTAGCCTGCCCACCCAGCCCTCAAGGGGAACAGCTACACTGAGAAACTACAGTAAATGCATCTTTTCTCATGGGACACAGGGCACCATGAGAAAACAAGGGAACAAGCAGCCTAGTCATTATACCATCCATTATAACCAGAGGTGTGGCCCCTGGGGTGTTACTCTGCAGAGAAGGCCTGTCTTATCATGGAGTGTTCATCCCCTGTAAAGGTCTTAAGATCAACCATAGGCTTTGTAGGCTGGGCACCCTTCTCCAGTCTACCCTACCCAGGAAATCAAATTCTGCCCTCTGCTGTCTCAGGATAGGAACAGAAGATAAGTGCTGTGGTGTGTTTTGTTGGTGATGGGTTTTTTGTTGTTGTTTTTTAACATGGAACTTCTTTGCAGCCTGTAGAATTCAGTAGCATCCTTATAGTACTTGATGTTGACTCAAGATTCCATGCCTAGCCCTGGTTTTGAGGAACTCTCAGCCACTGACAGCAGGCCAGGGTTATATAACTTAGATCTGGCCCATGAGGCCTGTAGGCAAGATGTAGAAGAGTCTGGATGCATTCTGTGGAGAGAAGACATGCATTCTAACCATCAACATATCTTATGCTCTGAATAGAGGCACATTACGTTTGTCTCTGTGCCTGTGAAAGAACTCAGGTTGTCAAGCCACTCTTTGGTGGCTGTGACTGCACTGGGACCCATTGAGACTGAGTTGAACTGCTCAGGGAAGCAGAAGAGGCAGAGAGCACTGATGTGGTTCCCTGCACTGGAGATTGGCCTTCTTCCTTCCTCTCCAGCCCCTCACACTCTTTCTTGGCTGTGTCACTCTGTAATGTTTTAAAAGGCAAGAATATCCCTGGTGGTCGAGTTGCCATTAGGAATATTGACTTGCTGGGCGGCTTGTTCTTTCCTGGGAGCTGAGTGCTGGGACTGCAGCCACAACCACCGCTGAGATTTGCCTGCCCTTCCCTGGAGCTCTGCCCTCACTTTCAGCTGATCAAGTCCAAGACTTACCAGGTGGAAGATGAAGAGCAGGGAGATCTGTGGCTACATTTTATCCCTAAGTTGAATTCCACCCCGAAGGCCAGGTGTTCTTGCTCATCTCCTTCCTCCTCTTCATATCAGGCTTCAGGCTGGTATATCAAGAGGGGAAGGAAATGCAGGTGTCGGGGGAAGGGCAACGGGGGAGCCAGAGTTCCCAGGTTTTATTCTGTTTTAAGTCACCATCTTTCCCACCTATAATGTGGGAAGAAAATCCTGAATTTCTTTATATCTGGTATGACTCTGTACTGACTTGGCACCTGGAATAAGCAGAAATTTCTGGAGATGCTTTAAAATAAGTCTTCGGCCAGTCCTGCAGGGAGGATGCCTCCAGAGCTAGGTCTCCAGGGCTCCCCAAATTCTCCATCTCTAACCATTGCTCCCATCCACATAGTGTTACGGTTGCCACCTCAGGCCTGGCACCTCTGCGCCAGACTGGGGACATGGGAGGTCTGGGAGTCAAACCTGAGCAATTTTGGTGACCCTGGAGAACTAAACCGTCTGTTTTCTTGTCTCAGCCACAGAGCAACAACAAAAACAGTCTCGTAAGCCCAGCCCAAGAGCCCGCGCCCTTGCAGACGGCCATGGTACCTCTGACTACGGCTTCTCCGCCTCTGACCCTGGCTGCCTCCTGCCCCTTTCCTACCTCCTCTTCTTGCCTTACCTTCCTAGGGCTCCTCAGCTTTTGTCATTTTCCTCCCCTAGGGCAGACTGCTCTGTGTGCTGCCCTGCAGGCCCCTTGCCCTTCATTCTCCTGCTTGGCAATGTTCATCCTGCATGGCAGAACCACCGCTCCTGCTCCTTTCGCTGCTGGGGGAAAGAGTGATCAGGGCTGCCAGTTAGGCCTCCCACCCCCAAGCCTGACCCCTAGTGGGTCTGCTATGGGGTCCAGGGAGGTGAGTTGCTTTAAAAAGCACAGGGTAGAAGCTCTCTTGGTACCTGATCGTTAGTTCTTAGAAGCCTACTTGTAGAACCTGCCTCAGCCTCTCCTTTGCATAGTTAAGGACAGGAGGGAGGACTGGGGTTCCCCAGTGTCTCTCTGGTCCTGGAGAGCCCCTCTGTTCAGTCCTCTCTGGGTTCTTCAGCAGGTACTGCATATCACAGAGCTTTCACTGGTAGTGCTGGCTAGCTGATGGGCTAACAGGAAGGGAAGAAGGGAACAAATAAATGATCATGTCTGCCATGCCTTCTACTTCTGTGGACCCTCTTGTTATGGTGTGGTGCCAGAGGGCCATCTAGGGAAGGCAGAAGGAGGGTGAAATGGGCACCTCCCTGAGCTCAGCTAACTGAAGGGGCATCCTAGCTCTTATTGGGAGACTTTATCTTTTCTGCTTTCCCTGTGTCCCCGTCTTCTGTGCACCCCTTGATGAACACTGTTGGCAGGGCCTGACCTGTGCTCTGAATCCCACAGCTCTTCTTGTAGATTTGCCCCATGGGGCTCCAATCTAGGAAGAACCCTCAGACCCAACAAACTTCACGTACAGAGGCCCTTGTCCTCTCAGCTTCCTGAGAACCTGCCTCTTCCAAGCTTCTCCTTACCAGCCAGTGCTGTCAACTAAATCCAGGGTTTCCTACCTCTCTGGGACCCTAGTTGAGCCAGAATATATTTTTCTCATAGGGATGGCTGGTGGGCAGGCCTCAGTGGTCATCATAGGGTCTCTAAGGGTACTGTGTAAGGGTGTGGGGATCCCTTGGGGAGAGCTTAAGTCCCCAAATCAGGAGGGTAATTTTTATCTTCTCTCACAGGAACCGCAGACCACCGTGGTCCATAATGCCACAGATGGGATCAAGGTGAGTGCGGCCACCAAGTCTGCTTTACTTTCTTGCTCAGCAGGAAATGACTGGGCTGAGTTTCTAGGGTCTGAGAGGTCTGTGGATGTTACAAGCAGGCTATACCCCAAGGCAGAGGTGTTTGTGGTGTCCAGAGCCTGTCAGTCACTCCATTCTGAGGAATGGTGGAGCTTACTGACTCTGAGCCTAGGCTTTACAGTTGGATTGATCTGGTGTGAATCTTGGCTACAAACCTCTGAGCAAGTCACGTAACCACTTCCTACCTCAGCTTTCTTATTTGCAAGTTACAGTAGTAATAGTTACCTCCACAAGTTAAGTTTAGTGAGGAGGAATGTGAGGAGGGGAAAAGAAGGCAAAGGCCTTGGAAACACTTGATGAATAAAGTACTTACTGAGCAATCGTGAAGACAGGAGTTTGAAGCCCCAGAACCCACATGGTGGCCCACTTAGAGTCTTAGCACACGGGAGGTAGAAACAGGATCTCCCAGACAATCTGGCTGGTTAGTCTAACCAAATTAACAAGTTCTGGGTTCAACCAGAGACCTTGCCTCAGTAGCCAGAGTGGAGAGCAATTGAAGAAAACAAACAGCATCAGTCTCTGGCCTCCATACGTGCACTCACACCCATACATACATGCACACCACACACCACACGTGCTCTCACACCCATACATGCACACCACACACCATAGGTGCACTCACACCCATACATACATGCACATAACACACACACATACACACTCCCAAAAGGCAAGAATATAGCCAGACCTTGCAGCATTCTCTTTAGTATAACTTCCCACTCCTAAATTTTTACTAGCATTACTTAATACCATGGCTCTACCTTATAGAAAGGACAGAACAAATTTTCATGGGGGATGGGGAGGGAACTGACTGGAGGGTAAGACCCAGTTGAATAACATACCAATAATCAAATAAGATATAAAATCTAGTAGTGATAAGTGCCCTGAAGGAAGTGGTACAAAGTAAAGAGAGTGAAGAGAGCCTTTAATTAATTGGTCAGAGAATGGCCTCTTAGGAGGGGATATCTGAGCTAGAAATGAAACATCAGTGGGAAGGAAGCAGACAGGCAGGCTGCCAGGCAGATGACACTGCAAGTGCACAAACTTGGCCTGGGTAATGCCAGAAAGAACCATGTGGATCTGAGCTCAGGGAGTAAGGGCCAAAGGCATAGATGAGAGTCAAGAAGTCACCGGGCAGTGGTGGCGCACTCCTTTAATCCCAGCACTTAGGAAGCAGAGGCAGGCGGATTGCTGAGTTCGAAGCCACCAGCCTGGTCTACAGAGTGAGTTCCAGGACAGCCAGGGCTATATAGAGAAACCCTGTCTTGAAAAAAACAAAAAAACAAAACAAAAAAAGAGTCAAGAAGTTGGGGAAGCAGGCAGAATTTTCAGTCTGGCTTACTTTGTGCCTGGGTGGGGGCCTGGGGGTGTTTGTTTGCTTCAAGACAGGGTCTCCCCATGTCGCTCTCTGGCTGTCCTAAGACTGTGTAGACCAAGCTAACCTTGAATTGACAAGAGATCCGCCTGCCTCTGCCTCCTGACTGTTGGGATTAAAGGTGAGCGCCACCTGTGCCTAGCAATATGGTTTACATTTATTCCTGCAACAAAAAGCAGGTAGTTTTTATCCAGTGAGAGATAAAGTCCAGTTGTAGTTTACAAGTTTGCTGTGACCACATTCTAGAGAGTGTAGTGAGGAGAGCGGAAGCTGTGGTAGTGATTCCCGTCTGAGATGTCAGCAGTTTGGACGGACTGTAGCTGAAGGCTGAAGAGAAGTAAGATCCAGAGTTAAATTAAAGGCACAATGCTGAATTTTGGGGAGGTATTTTTTTTAATTTTTAAAAATTGGATTTAAAATTTTAATTATTTGGAATTTAATTTTAATTTTGGGCTGATGGGGACATAAGAGAAGGATGAAGGATGACCAAAGCTTTAGCAGGAATGCCTAGGCAATGCCTTTTCCTGATAGAAAGCCTAGGAAGAGACATTGGGACATGAAGAGTTTTCTAACAAAGGAGCAAGGGTGGAGTAGAACTTCTCTGATTGCTCTGGGCTCTTGTAGGAACTCACATGTTCCTGTTCCTGCGAGCTTCCAAGGGTGATCACATATATGTTCTCTTCGGCCCACAGGGCTCCACAGAGAGCTGCAATACCACTACAGAAGACGAAGATCTCAAAGGTAGGTGTGGCCCTTGGAGGGGAAGGGACCCCTACCTGACCTGGGTACCTCAGCATTGATGGGGCATCTGTCTTCTCTGTCCCTGGAACTGGGATTGCCTTAAACTATAGGAGGGGTTAACTTAAAAGGTACTTCCATACACTGAGATATGAGATTCCTGTCTGGTGCAAGCAAAAAAGGGCTTCTCCTCCTTCACCAAAGTCTAGAATCAGCTGTTTCCAGGGCCAGAGCGTATAGAGCCGTTCCTGTTAATGATGTTCGTCCCAGAGCAGAGGCATCTGCAGAGATAGGTCCTGGTTTTCTCAAGACCAAGGTAATTCTTAGGATGTAGAACTTTCGAGTTTTAAAATGAAGACAGAGAGTTGTGTTATAAGTCAATGGTAGAACACTTAACTCGCACCTCTGCCCTCAAAAAGAAAGAAAGACAGAAAAAAAAGAAAAGAAAAAAGGAAGGAAACAAAAACCCAAGGACAGCCCCAGCTTGAGTTCTGGCCAGGATTGTTAGAAATAGAACTGATCTGGTGTCTGAAGTTGCATTCAGCTGGCTTTGCAGGCCTGTGATGATCACTAGCCTAAACATGGGGCTGCCCAGGATGCCAGGAGCTATAAGGAACATGGAGCCAGACCAGGGGGTCTGTTCTCCTGTTCTTTGGGTTGGCCCCTTGGAACGTCTACATATGCTTTCAATACGTGACCTTCTGTCAGACCATCAGAGAGTTCAAACCATACTTTCAGGGCTGCAGGGAGTGAGGTCAAATCAGTCTGACACTGACAGAGTAAGAGGTGTCTCCACTGCTGGACTGGTGGCCTGATGGCCTAGCCCTTCTTGAATGCCTTATCTGGGAGCAGGGGTCCTTGTATAGTTGTTTTAAGGCTCCTTTGGAAGCTGCAAGCCTAGATCTGCTCACCTTTGTAGTGTTCCCAGCTGGGAGGCCTCTCTAGCAGAGGCAGCTGAGTGGGATGTGGTCCGGTGTCCACAGCAGCCCCAGGCCTCACCTTGCCCCGGCTCTGCAGTGCCAGTGGCTTGGGTCCTGTCCGGCTTGCTCGCTCACCTGCCTTATTCTGTTTGTTTTGGCTGCTCTGCCTTGCCCTGCCCTGCCCTGGCTGGCTAGCTGCCCCGCTCCGCACTGGGAATGGCAGCTTGGTGCCTGAAGGACGGAGCCCCCGGGACAGAACAGCCCCCTCTGCAGGCATGCAGCCCCAGCCTTCTCTCTGCTCCTCAGCCAGTAAGTGTGAGGGAGGCACATTCTGGCTTCCAACTCCCTGGCTCTTCCTGAAGCCCCTCAGGGATTCCCCCAAGAGCAGTCAGCCTAGCCCACCTGCCTGTTAGTCAGCTTTAGGGGCATGGTGTCTGCCAGGGGAGGGGGCCTGCTGGAGGCACTAGTCCCAAGCAGGCCTGAATTTGGAGACCAGAGAAGAGTGGGCGGGAAACCATAGTGTGGAAGTGGAGCATAGAAAGGCACTGGGCTGTGTAGCAGGCTTTGCTTTGACAACAGCCAGGAAGAAGATGAGAAGTCAGGTTCATGAGGTGGGAGTAGAGCAATGGTACATTGTTACAGCCTAGGAATTGTGTTGTGGTTTAGGGTTTTCTGTGGGTCAGCCGTATTAAGAGCATGGGCTCTGAATGAGACAGACCTGATTTTGAAACTTAGCTAAGTGTGGTGATACACAGTTACAATCCCAGCACTCACGAGGCTGAGGCTGAAGCCAAGGATCTCCATTTTGTTCAAGGCGAGTTTAGCTACATAATGGGACCTGTCTCAAAAGGAAACATAAATTCCAGCTGTGCTACCTTCAAAAGTCTGTGAAGTGTCTTAGCTTCCAAGAGCTTTGGTTTCCTTATCTGTTAAATGGGAGTTGGTGAGGGGGTCCCCACCTCAAGCACAGTAGTAGCTGGCCAGGTTCCTGAGACTCATGTCTGTGTCTGTAGTTCTGTCTGTGTTAAAGACATCTCTCTTGGTTTCTTTGCCCCACACTGTCTGTCCTAAATCCAGTCTTCATCACCCATAGGACCCCCGTCAGGTCCTTCAGATAACTTTGATGGAGCTTGTAGGGAAGTGTTGTAAAGACACACCTACTTGCTTCTCTGGACAAAGGACAGAACATATCCCCCTAAGCCCCTGCTTGTTCACTCAGCTGCCCCCCTGTCAGCGTTCTCTGTGGAGGCCCCTCCTGGCTTCCCCTTTAGCTATGCTGCCCAACTACCCTCCCCCACCCAGATACTCCCCTCAGCTGTGCTGGCCCAGCTATGTCATGCTGGTACTGTTCTAATGCTCACATTTGTCTGTCTTGCAGCCTCTTGCGCCTGTGAGGAAAGGCTTGTGGCCTGGACCAGCCTGGGGCTCCAGTTATAGTTAGGGTTAGCCTGAACTCAGCCCAAGCTCACCTTTACGCTAGAGACACCCCCTGCTATTAGTAGCTCTCTACCTGTAAGTGAGCTAACCCTGAAAACAGAATGTCACCATGTGCCCTTTGGGTAGGGAAGGAGGCTATCAACCTACCAGCCTCTCAGTCTTTTCTCGATTTTCTGTGGGAACTCATCCTGATGTGAGAACTGGTACAGGTTTCTAGTTTTTCTGAAGCTTATTCAAGGGCAGTGTAGCCATCACTCATGAGAGAAGCTGTTAAAAGTTTACAAGTCCCAAGATCCTGTATCCCAGAAAAGCCTCATGGAAGAGATGAGTGTTGTAAAAAGATGCAAGCATCAAACCTAGCTTTCTATTCATCCTTTTGAAACTTCATCTCTAGTTTGATTTTGTTCTCAGGCAGACTAAGCTCTGGACCACTGACTAAGGGCAACAAGTGCAGTAGTTACTGCAGCCTGAATGAGCCCTTTCTGGTGTAAGAAGTGGTTAGAAACAGAGAACAGCTGCATCTAGTTGCTAACCCTGCTAATACACAGACTCTTGACTAGAGAGTGGGTTAATGACATTATAGGCTCCTCAGCTGTTAAAAAGCAAAGATGTTTTCTCCAACCTGGTTGTTGATAAAGAGGTGGCAAAGGTCACAGACCCAATAACTACTGGATGGGCTTAGAAAGGAAGTAGTCCTTAATTCTGCAGATGCCAAAAGGGGCGTGGAAAGAAGGGTGGGCTTATTCCTCACAGGGCCTAAAAGACAGAGGAGGAGAAGGATGTCTTTGACAAAGATCACAAGGGATCCCTGAAGGACTGAGGAAGGCTCTTTTGCCCCTAGGAAAGTTGCCCAACAGGTAAATTGGTGGATTTTTCCTCCCAACAGTGCGAAAACAGGAGATCATTAAGATCACAGAACAACTGATCGAAGCCATCAACAATGGGGACTTTGAGGCCTACACGTGAGTAAAGACTCATTGCCCTCAGATTGTCTCCCAAGTCCACTTCTGTTTCCCAAAAAGTCTCTGATCCCATGGAAAGTGCAGTCTGGACCTTAAGCCCTGTCTGAATCAAATGTTTAAGCCCAGAGGCTTGGATTCCTTCTAGGTAGACTCCCCACAACTCAGCCTGACCTGTCATCCTGACTCTGGATAAAAGAGCAGGACTGCTAAGTGACTCTACAAGGAAAAACCTGAATAGTGTTGTTTTGTCAGCTGTAGGCCACAGCTAACCTGCTGTGGGCCAGTCACAACTGATGAACAAGGCTTGTAATCCTACAGGCCTGACAGGCTGTGTTTTTACCCTCCACCCCACCCTGGCCCTCTTTTCTGCAGGAAGATTTGTGACCCGGGCCTCACTTCCTTTGAGCCAGAAGCCCTTGGTAACCTCGTGGAGGGGATGGATTTCCATAAGTTTTACTTTGAGAATCGTGAGTGGGTTCGTGCTGCTGATAAACTCCTGCCTGCCCCTCTACCCCTGCCTCTGTCCCTACCCATCCCGTACCCTAGTACCTCTCTCTGCCTTATCTGACCTTCCCGCTGCATCCTGCTCTGTTCACTCGCTTCCTTGTGCCCTGCTGGCTTTTAACTGGCACTGCTCAAAGGCTGAGCCCATTCACTTGGCAGCTGTATAAAGGCACTGTTGATCACCACCGTTAGGGTCACTGTATTTCTTTAAGCAGCACCTGTCTCCAAGACAGACTATAAACTCCTCAAGATTAATTCAAGAGGATCTCAGCAAGTAATAATGAAGGTCTGTGTCTGCAGGGTTCACAATACAGGAAATTACAAACAGGATAAGAGTGTGTAAGCAAGTAACAGAGCAGTAATGGTGAACTGTGGGGTCAGAAACTGTGGCGAGGATGCCCTGGACATCGAGGGAGCCAAGCATCTGCATAGGGGAGGTCTATAAGCTCCTGGAAGTTCTAGAACTGAATCATCACACCTCCATCTCTACCTCTGCTTTCCAAAGCCCTCATTCTTCAGTTTTCCTTCCTCTTGTCCACTTTATCCATGGTGTCTTCTCCTGTCCTGCCCTGGGTTTTATGTTGTAGCTGTTTTCCCCTGCTGAGTCTGCGCATGTGATCTTCCCATGCTGCCTTCGTCATCCCTTAGCTATCTAAGTAATTCTAGTAGCCAGAACAGTGTTTATCTTAGTTCTAAGGGAGGTCTCTTGCAGCCTCTGTAGTATTGGAGTGAACTAAAGGGGATCTGAGTGCAAGCATCGCCATATGCAAGGCATATGCTGAGAGTGGCAGTCCAGCTCCCTTCACTTTCCAAGCCCAGAGAACTCGGGGAACTTGGGGGAGATCCTGAGCTGGGTGCTTTAGGGATTTCAAACTTTGATGTGCCTTTTCTTTTTAAGTCACCAATTGATTTTGAATGTGTTGCTTTTATGATTTTTCTCTTCTAGCTTTAGCTAGGGGCAAAATAAGCTTGGGACTTTTAAACACCAGCCTAACCAAGTAGAAAAACCATAGGTTTTTATTAGAGCCACATGGTCTTGAGTTTAAATATTTACTTTGATTTGAGTCCTTTTTTTCTGAATATAGTGAAGAAAATATCAGTAAAGAAATACATCTCTCTTGCATGTAAAACCTCAGCATAATACCTAATGCTAGTCTTGTTACCCACATTTCTCTTCCTTTTGGATGAAACTAATGTAATGGAGCATCATGGCCTCTGGGGGGCGATGTTGGAATACTTGGGGATTCTATAAATGGCTGCCGGAGCTAGAGTCAAGAAGGTGCAGCCTATCAGGAATATGTGAGTGTCCAAGCCTAATGCCTGCTACCTCCCCTTCCCTGCCCTGCCCCCTGCAGTCCTGTCCAAGAACAGCAAGCCTATCCACACCACCATCCTAAACCCACACGTCCACGTGATTGGGGAGGACGCAGCTTGCATCGCCTATATCCGGCTCACTCAGTACATCGACGGGCAGGGTCGGCCTCGTACCAGTCAGTCAGAGGAGACCCGGGTGTGGCACCGCCGGGACGGCAAGTGGCTCAATGTCCACTATCACTGCTCAGGGGCCCCTGCCGCACCACTGCAGTGAGCTCAGCCACAGGTGCTCCTGGTCTGGGAGAAGGGACTGGGACTGGGACAGTTTGGATAGCTGAGGTGGGAGGAGTTAGAGAAGGGCAGGAGGTGGCTCTCTAGAAGAGGTATGCGCCCTCCCAGAGGGGTGACACAGACTGGGCAACATAGTTTTGATAAGCCATGCTCTGTAATCAGATAGACTCCAGACTTGGCACATGCATTCTTCCCCTGCTAACCTTAGTTTCTTTAGTTATCAAAAGATGGGGAGTGTTGTTCCTACCTCCATTCCAGAATGGATTGTGAGGATTGAGATGTGTGAAGCACTGAGTAGGCACTCAAATGTGAGACAGTGCTGTGTTTACAGTAGCCTCTCCTGTTCCAGCCCATTCAAGGACTTAGTCGAGTGTGTAGTGTACCAAAATCCAATGAATTTACCTGTGTTCTCAATGTCCTCTGTTCTGTTGCCGCCTCCTGTTCTGTTTGACAGGGGCATTAGGAGATTCCAGCTGGAGGTTGAACCTTCGCAGCCAGTGACTCTGGAGGGCCTGAGTGACAGCGGCGGTCCTGTTCGTTTGAGGTTTAAAACAATTCAATTACAAAGCGGCAGCAGCCAATGCACGACCCTGCATGCAGCCCTCCCGCCCGCCCTTCGTGTCTGTCTCTGCTGTACCGAGGTGTTTTTTACATTTAAGAAAAAAAAAAAGAAAATAAGATTGTTTTAAAAAAATGGAATTCGTACCATGATGCATTTTAAAACAACTGATAGCCCTTGGGCTTGCAAGAAGGCAGGAGTTTGTGTGATGCTCATCCAGGCATGAACAGTGGGCTCGCCCACCACCTTGGAAGAGGTGAGCTTGGCCTCAGGCCCCTGTGGACTCAGGGGGACCAGGCAAGGACTCTTGACAGAGCTTTGGTCGTGGATAGAACTATGGTGTGGTTGCAGCCCCAGAGGTGGCCTGATCACCCCAGTTCTTGGAGTGAACTTCTTCAGAACATGCATTGACACCTAGTATGAGAAAGAAGCAAACGCCGTGGCTATTGGACCTACATGGGAGAGAATGCAGCGCTTCCTGCCTGCTGTCCCAGCCTGCTGTGGAGGCAGCTGTGAGGCGTGGCCTCAGGACTGAAGGCCTGGACTTTGCTGTACCGTTCCAGTTAGTGTAGGCGGGAAGAGAATTGGTGCTGCAGAAGTGTGTCTGACACAGAGCCGATGAGAAACCTCGCGTTAGTCTGACATGCACTTACTCATCCATTTCTATAGGATGCACAATGCCCGTGGGCCTGAGACTGAGGCCTGATTTCTGCAGGTGGGAAGTGGGAGGGATTGCTACTTTGTTTCCTGTTGGTTTTCCTAAAGTAACAAGGAGAGATCCAGACGTCTTTGGCCAGGGCTCCTTTAGCCACTTTGGCAGTTCTGTTTGTGTGCTGACCTGGACCATCCTTGTCTTGTATTTTCATGCTGGTGGTCCCCATGCTGACCCTCACCTGGGCCCAGGCCCTCTGCCAAGCGCCCCTGTGAGATGGGAGGAGTGAGGCAGCGGGATAAGAGTTGGTGGTTGTTACTATGCATTCTGGCTGCCCTCTGGGCTGCCTCCCTTCTTCTTCCCACGCTGCATGTCCATCTCTTTCCCTGGGTTTGAGATTGAACTGACTGCTTGGGTGAGAAGTGTCCTCTTTAAAGAGACTCTTTACTGACCAACTGAAGTATACACTTTTCTGCTGGACAATCCGCATGGGCATCACCCCCTCACCTGCATGTACCCAAAAAAGGGGTCCAGAGCCAAGGCTCCTGCATTCATTGTCCCTCTCTGTGCTCAAGGAGTTCCATTCCAGGAAGAAAAGATCTGTACCTTAGGCAGATAACAGAGAAGATAATGGAGGAGCAATTGGTCATAGTCTTGGTTCCCTCCCACCAAACAACTGCACATTGTCTGCATTTAGGGGGGAAAGGTGGGTAGATTTCAGCTCCTTGGATGACCTTCAGGAGACACAGGAGCTGGGAAAAGAGACAGAACTACAGACTTTGGAACCAGCTGAGAAGAGAACAAATTCATGGGTGCTGGTGCTTGAATTTAGCCAGGCTCCTCAAGCACCTTGTGCATGCCTCAGACCCTGGACCCTAGTCCCTTCCTGCCCTGCAGCCTGCAGTGTCAGCCAACAGATACCTTCACCACAGGGTTTGGTTTTGCTGGCTTGAAGACAACAAATGGTCTTAGAGCTCATTAAGACCCATAGCTTCATATGGCTGCTCCAGCCCCACATCTTAGCGTTCTTACTCCACTTCTGGGGCTAATGTCAGCATCTATAGACTATTAATAGACTATTTAAAAAACAAACCACCTTTTAAACAGGAAATGGAAGGCATTTGATGCAGAACTTTTGCATGATGACATAGAAATAATTTAAAAAAAAAAAATAGTGTTTGTTCTGAATGTTGGTAGTCCCTTCATAGCTTTGTTACAATGAAACCTTGAAGATATTTAATAAAATAACCTTTAAACAGTCCATTGTGTTATTGCTGTTGGAGGCTCTTAGTCATGGGCTTGGAGTTTAGCAGCCTGCGTGACAAGGCTTCACTAGGAAATGAACATCTTTTCCCCCATTCCATTGGGGAGCAAGGAAGAAAACTTCTCAAACTCAGCCTGGGATGCAGAATTGGGGGTGGCAGAGAGGAAGTAGCCTCTTAAGCAGTGGGCCGTGCCTTTGCCCCGCCCCAGTCAGGGGTGGCCCCGCCCTTGGTACGCGGGCTCCCTCCTCCTCCGCGGGGCTGAGTGGACAGGCCTGGGCCCTGGGCCCGCCCCGACGCTCCGCAGACTGTGCCACCCGGCGTGGAGGACAGGGTCCGCTCCGGTGGGCCGAACGCGAGGCCAGAGGCCTGGGAGGCAGCGTCTGGGCTGAGCTCTTTGGAAGGCCATTGGCTTATTCCAGATCTCGGTCGTGCGGCGGCCACGCTCGGGGAGCGCGCGGGCCCGAGCGGGCACCGCGAGCCGCAGCGCGCCGCCTCCCCCTGGTGGGAGCTGTACTTGGGCCCGACTGCGGCGGAGCGTTCGCTCGGAGATGGCGGAGCCGCCGCGACGCGGCCCGAGGCCCCGCGAGCAAGGAAGCCGGGCGGCCCCGGGACGCGGCGGGGCCCGGGGACAGCGGGGACGCCGCCCACTCCACCGGGTGAGCCATCCTTGAGAGCAGCCTCCGTCCACGGTCGCCCTCAGTTTTCCCTGTCAGACTTCCCGCAAGTGTCGCCACCGAAACCACCCGCAGAGTCGTCCTGGGCGGCCACCCATCCGGCCCTGTGCGCCCCTGCCCCGTGTCCCGGCCGCTAGCCTCCTCTCACTTGCCTCATTCCAGCACTCTGTCCGGGTCAAACGGGGTCCTTTCAGCCGGTGCCTGTCTGGATGTCCACTCTCGGCCGCACCCCTATCCCTTCCCCTCCAGCTCCCCCACCTGTGGGCTTCCCATTTCTTCACGGAGCCCGTAGTTCCCACAGGAGGGTCCCTCTATCCTCAAGGTCAGGTCCTCCCTCCCACATCATGAGCTCTGTTGTTTATCCAGTGGTGGGACCACACCTCCAGCCCACCCTGACCCTGTGTTTGCTGCCTGCCCACTTTGGCTGACGACCCTTGGGTTTCTCCTTCCTCAGAAACTTTCCACTGCCACACACATGTTCTTCCTCCAACATTAGTCATCCTACTGCCACCCCCCCCCCACAAAGTTCTCACATGATCCCCTCTCTAAATCTCACCGGCTTCCTCTAGAAATGAAGCGAAAATGCAGTGGTTACAACACAGGAGTTTGACAGGCCTGACCTTTGAATCCCAGTTCATCCACTAACGGAGCTTTGTAATCTTGGGTAAGTTACTAAGCTTCCCTGGGCCTGAGATTATGCGTGTGTAAAATGGAACTAATACTAGTTATGTGTGTTTTCACAACTCTTAGAGCTAGCATTAAATACAGGTGCTTCTAGATTTACTGATAAACCTTTAAGATATCCTAAATTAAATTGCACATTGTACATCTAACCTACTGACCCCAAGAGTTTATCAGTGAGTGCCCTCTGCTCCGTGATGGCAGTTGCTTAACCTTCTGATTGTGTGGCTGAGTATGTACTTAGTGTCTCTCATTACAAGAAAAGTATTGTTGGGGCTGTAGAGGTAGCCCAGTGGTTCAGAGCACTCGCTGCTCTTCCAAAGGTCCTGAGTTCAATTTTCAGCACCCACATGGTGGCTTATAGTCTGATGCTGTCTTCTGGTGTGCAGATGTACATGCAGACAAAGTACCTATATACATAAAATACATAAGTAATAAGCCTAAAAAAATAAAAGTATTGTGTCTATAAATCCACTACCTTAGGAAATGATTAAAATTCTCTGGCCTGAGGTTGTAACTCCTGATAGAGCATTTGCCTAGCATGTGCAAGACCATGTATTCCATCGCCAGCACTGAAAACCAAAACCCAAAACTATTTGAAGTATACTTTATACTAAATGTTTATCATTTGCACATTGATTTTTGATGATGGTGGTGGTAGTAGTTTGGTTTGGTTTGGTTTTAAGAAAGTGCTTCTCCGTGTAGCCCTGGCTGTCCTAGAACTAGCTCTATAGACCAGGCTGGCCTCAAACTCAGAGATTGTCCTGCCTTTGCATCACTGCCCAGCTTCATTTGCACATAGTAATAAATCAAAGTCAGATCTGTCTGTATATGCAAAGCTCTCCAAAGAATGTCCAACAAGCAATAAGCACTCAGTATATACTATTATTAAACTGGTATACATGTGAAGTATAGCTAGCTTTCCATGCATTCTCACTACTGTTTCCCTGTTAGAATTTAGCTGTTCTTGCCAGGCAGTGGTGGTGCATGCCTTTAATCCCAGCGCTCAGGAGACAGAGGCAGGCAAAGTTCGAGGCTAACCTGGTCTATATAGAAGCCAGAGCTACACAAAGAAACCCTGTCTGTAAAAACAAACAAAAGGATTCAGTTCTTCCCATGATCTACATACACCTCTCCCTCCTATGTCTACTCCTGCCTCCCCCATCTCCCTCTCTCCGCCATTGCATTTAGAGCCTCACACATTATGAGCATGGGCTTTGCTCTAAACTGAGACTCCATCCCCAACACAGTTTGTTTTTTTTTTATTTATTTTTATTTCATGTGTACTATGTTCTGCCTGTATGTATGTCTGTGTCAGATCCCCCTGGAACTGGAGTTACAGACAACTATGATCTACCATGTTGGTGCTAGGAATTGAATGCAGGTCCTCTGGAAGAGAAGCCAGTGCTCTTAATCACTGGGTCATCTCTCTAGTCTCCATCATTTTTTTATTCTGTCTCCCAGCTCTCTTGTTTCAATTAGTTTTACCCAGGCCAGAGCTGAAGTCTATATAAATTACCGTAAATCATCTCTTTGGATTCTGAAGGACCTTGTTTCTCTCTGCCTAAGGCCACCGAGGTGCATCCACTAGAGTGGATGGTGGAGCAGTTTTGCCAGCTACTGACCTTTCTGAGATTAGCTAAAATAAAAAGGGACTGTAAACTTGCAGCAGTCTTACTTGAGAAAAAGAAACTGTCAAGTTAGATTTCCTTAAAGCTGTTTTCTGCTCATCTGACCTTCAAGTCACTGTCTGTCCCTGGATCCTGTCACCCATGTTCCTCCAGTCTGTTGCCCAGCAGCTCCTGTGCTGTTCTGGAATGAGGATATAGTAACACCTCAGTTAACTTAGGAAGGAGACGCAGAAGGGGAAAAGGGGAGACTCTAGGTTCAGCTTTCTGGCTTTCTTAGGTGCTAGTGATAACATGCCCTGCCCTAGGTATGTGTTTTCTCTTCTCAGCTGATTCTGCTGTGGGTGGAGAAAGGGTGTGGGGTAATTTTTTTTTACAAATAGTGGAAAGGAAAGCCTTCCAAGTTCTGGTCTCAGAAGCTAATAGTATGATTAGCTCTCACAGTTCCTCAACTCCCCCACCATAGTGTGCATGTGACTGCAAGTCCGTTAGTGATGTTGGCTGTGGTGATGGATGTGATCGATGTAGAAGATTAAGACTCGGGAGGTCTCTCCTATCTGATTATCTGATGGTTCGTTGGATCATGAGACTTCTAAGATGTGCCGTCCACTTGTTATCAAGAGCCCACCGGAGTTCCTGCTCATTGGCAGACTTCTCAGACAGGATGGGGATTTCTTTCAGAGTATAGCTCTGTTCATCCTCCTGGCTGTTTGGTCTCTGTGGATAGGCTCTTCCATAACTTGACTTGCTGCCCTAGCTTGAACACAGGGGAATTTGGACATTCCCTAAGAAAGTGAACAAGCTATGAAGCCAAGGTATGGGATCCAATGCATATTCTTTCTATATAAGCTTTACTCTTTTCTAAAGAACAAAGTGTCTGGGCTGGGGCGAAAACTTAGTAGGGACGGTGCCTGCTGTGAAAGCACAAGGATCTGGGTTTAGATTCCCAGTACCCACGGAAACCCTGATGTGTGGTAGCACACATTCCCAGGACAGAGAAGCGAGACCAGGGCTTTGCTAGCCATCCATTCTAACTGGGACAGAGAGCTTCAGGTTCAGTGAAAGACTGTCTCAAAAATATGAGAGTGGTAAAGGAGGACACTGATATTGACCTCTGGCTCTATCCATGCGCGAGCGTGTGCATGCACACGCACACACACACGTCCACACACATGCACAGAAGAGATCATCACATATATACATGGGGTAAGAGACGGGACAAAGAGAATGGCTAATGACAGACTTTCAAAGGAAGAAGTTTACCCGCCAATTTCTCTGCTTTACAGATTGTAAGGGCCAATCTGGTGGACTTCACTGACTTCTGACGTAAGAACCTCCACCGGGGCTGAGGGAGCTTAAGTTTCAGCCTGAGGCATGGGCCAGGGGGCCATGGTGACTTGAGACCTGTGGATTCTGTCCAGTACAGCCTGTTGCTCCTTCTGCCTCCCCTGTCCTGTATTGAAAGCATTCATGTTCATCTCATCAGGGAACTGACCCTAAGAGAATTCCTTCCCTTGCCAAGATAGTTTCAGCCCACAGAACTCATCCTTCCCATCTCCTGAGGTGGTCCCTATCCCTCCCTCCGTTCTCCTCGCCATGCTCCAGCTGTGGAAGGTGGTACGCCCTGCTCGGCAACTGGAACTGCACCGCCTCATACTGCTGCTGATTGGTTTCAGTCTTGTCTCCATGGGATTCCTGGCTTACTATGTGTCCACCAGCCCCAAAGCCAAGGAACCCTTGCCTCTGCCCTTGGGAGACTGTAGTAGCAGTGGGGTGGCTGGCCCTGGCCCTGCAAGACCACCAGTCCCACCTCGACCCCCAAGGCCTCCAGAAACAACTCGAACAGAACCTGTGGTCCTTGTGTTTGTGGAAAGTGCATACTCACAACTGGGGCAGGAGATTGTGGCCATCTTGGAGTCTAGTCGCTTTCGTTATAGCACTGAGCTGGCACCTGGCCGAGGGGATATGCCCACCCTGACTGATCATACCCATGGCCGCTATGTCTTAGTCATCTACGAGAACCTTCTAAAGTATGTCAACTTGGATGCCTGGAGTCGAGAACTGCTGGATCGGTACTGTGTGGAGTATGGCGTAGGCATCATTGGCTTTTTCCGAGCCCATGAGCACAGCCTACTGAGTGCCCAGCTTAAGGGCTTTCCCCTTTTCCTACACTCAAACTTGGGGCTCCGGGACTACCAAGTGAATCCTTCTGCTCCTCTGCTACATCTCACCCGCCCTAGCCGCTTGGAGCCAGGACCACTGCCTGGTGATGACTGGACCATCTTCCAGTCCAATCACAGCACCTATGAGCCCGTGCTTATTGCCAGCCATCGGCCAGCTGAGTTCCCTGTGCCAGGACCAGTTCTTCGGCGGGCCCGGCTCCCCACCGTGGTGCAGGACTTGGGGCTTCATGATGGCATACAACGGGTGCTGTTTGGACATGGCCTCTCTTTTTGGCTTCACAAACTTGTTTTTGTTGATGCTGTTGCATACCTCACGGGGAAGCGCCTCTGCCTGGACCTTGACCGCTACATCTTAGTAGACATTGATGACATCTTTGTGGGCAAAGAAGGTACTCGAATGAAGGTGGCTGATGTTGAGGTTAGTTTTTCTTTTTCTCTTCTGTTTATTTTGCTAGAAAATTTATCACCCCTGGCTATCAGATTCCGTGCTTTGATTCTGAGATGGTCATAGATACATTCTCTACTTTTTATAGTTGGAAAGAAAGCTACTTACTATATATTTCTCAGTCAGTCTGTTTTCTCCTGATTTGGCATTTCTCTACTGTTTCTTCCAGGCTTTGTTGAGCACCCAGAACAAACTCAGGACCTTAGTCCCCAACTTCACCTTCAACCTGGGCTTCTCGGGCAAGTTCTATCATACTGGTGAGCTCATTCCCCTGTTATCCATTGTAGTTTGATCTGTCTCTATATTGACCCTGGACACACAAGTTGGAGAAAGGGACAAAGTTTAGGGACGTAGTTCAGCGATGAGCCGGTGATGGACCGGGATTGGCATAGGTGGCTGAAGAACACTCAGGCAGTGGAGCAAACAGAAAACCTCAGGCCCTGGGCAGAAATGAGTAATGTCCAAAGGATGGAAAATGGTCACAGCTGTTACAAAACAAAGGGCATAGGGGCTGACTGGCTGTGACCAGCAGTCAGTGTGTGATCATAGGGACCGAAGAGGAGGATGCAGGGGACGACATGCTGCTGAAGCACCGCAGAGAGTTCTGGTGGTTCCCTCACATGTGGAGCCACATGCAGCCACACCTGTTCCACAACCGCTCTGTGCTAGCTGACCAGATGAGGCTCAACAAACAGTTTGCTTTGGTGAGACTCTTGAATCTCTTTCCCATACTTTCTCCCAGAGATAATGTTTCCTCTTTAACACCCTTCCCCCACCGTCGACACCCTGTCTCTGCCTTTCCAGTTTTCTTTCTTTGCAGGCATCCCCACCCTCTTTACCCTCTACTCCCCAAACCTCACCAGGTCCTGGTGAGAGTCTATACCATTCCCAGGAGCATGGGATTCCTACGGATCTGGGCTATGCTGTGGCCCCCCACCACTCTGGCGTGTACCCCATCCACACGCAGCTCTATGAGGCCTGGAAATCTGTATGGGGCATCCAGGTGACCAGCACTGAGGAGTATCCCCATCTGCGCCCTGCTCGCTACCGCCGTGGCTTCATTCACAATGGCATCATGGTGAGGGGTTCTCACTACAAATGTGGTGATGCATACAGTAAAACTTTTTAAAGATTTGTGTGTGTGTGTGTGTGTGTGTGTGTGCGCGCACACTTGTGCTCTATCTGCATGTATACCTGCAGGCCAGAAGAGGGCATCAGATTTCATTACAGATGGTTGTGAGCCACCATGTGGTTGCTGAGGATTGAACTCAGGACCTCTGGAAGAGCAGGCAATAATGCGGTACTTTTAACTGCTGAGCCATCTCTCCAGCCCTGCATATAGTAAATTTTCTTCCTATAACTTCAAAGCAGGCCTCTTTGAATCCAGGGAATTCTAGTGCATCCTGATGTTGACCCTTATCTGCTCTCTGTCTTACCATTCACATCTCATCTGTCTCTGTATCTTCTTTTCCTCTCAGGTGCTTCCCCGGCAAACATGTGGCCTCTTCACTCACACGATCTTCTACAATGAGTATCCTGGAGGTTCTCGTGAACTAGACCGAAGCATCCGAGGTGGAGAGCTCTTTCTGACAGTGCTGCTTAATCCGGTAAGGTGCCAAAAGGGAACCAGAAGACTAGAAAGCCAAACTGTTGTCAAGCCAGCGCCTTTGTGCACCAAAGCTGGTTCTGGGATAGGGGCTCTCTGAGTCTCACAGGCAGGCATCCTCCTGCAGATCAGTGTCTTTATGACCCATCTGTCAAACTATGGAAATGACCGGCTGGGCCTGTACACCTTTGAGAGCCTGGTGCGCTTCCTCCAGTGCTGGACACGACTGCGTCTGCAGACCCTTCCTCCTGTCCCTCTTGCACAAAAGTACTTTGAACTTTTTCCTCAGGAACGAAGCCCCCTATGGCAGGTAAGGATGGAGCTCAGGCTGACCTAATCTGATGGGGATCAGGGTTTACAAGATTAGTCCTTATCAGATTCGTGGCCTAACCTTCAGAATCCCTGTGATGACAAGAGACACAAAGATATCTGGTCCAAGGAGAAAACCTGTGATCGACTCCCCAAGTTCCTCATTGTGGGACCACAGAAGACAGGTAAATTATTCACAGCCAATTTATCTCTGGCTTTTTTTTTTTTTTTGTGGGGTTTTTTGAGACAGGGTTTCTCTGTGTAGCCCTGGCTGTCCTGGAACTCACTCTGTAGACCAGGCTGGCCTCGAACTCAGAAATCTACCTGCCTCTGCCTCCCAAGTGCTGGGATTAAAGGCGTGCACCACCACCGCCCAGCCACAGCCGATTTATCTTATGCTGCCTTCTCATACCTACTTCTCATTAACCAAGTGTCTTAAGGAAAGGATTCGTTTTTTTAAAAATTATATTTATTTAGTGTGCTTGCATGCATGTGTATACACATGCTCAGGACAGCTTGAGGACATCAGTTATTTTCACTGTGTTTTGTTTTGATTGGGTTTTGGTTTTCTCGGGTTTCCTTGGGTTTTACTGTGTAGTTTTGGCTATCCTGGAACTCGCTCTGTAGAACAGGCTATCCTCAAATTCACAGAGCTTTCTGCCTGCCTCTGCCTCCCAAGTGCTGGGATTAAAGGTATCCATTACAATATTTTTTTTTAATTTTGTGTTTTTTATTCATTTAGTTTTTGAGATAGGTCTCCTCACCCAGGCCAACCTTAAGTCCTCCAATCTCTTTGCTTCAGTTTTCCAAGTGCTGGAATTACACTTGTAAGCCACATTTGTATACCTGCCTCCATGTGCAGAGTTTAAAAGATAGATAAACAGGGCTGGGATGTTTGCTGATCATGTACAAAGCCCTGAATTCCAGCCCCTTCATAAAGCCAGTATAGTAGAGCAGGCAGGATCAGAAGACCTCACTTGCTATACAGGGCCTTGGTTGTATAGCAAGTGAGGCCAGCATAGGCTACATAAGATCCTGTCTCAAAAACCAATTTGATAACAAGACTTGGTTGTAAAGGCTTGTAATCCCAGCAGTCTGGGAGGCAGAGACAGGAGTGTATCAGCTTCAGTGCCTGCTTGGCTACAGAGTATTTAGGAAAGCCTGGGCAATTTAGTAAGACCTAGTCTCAAAAAAGAAAAGCAAAGAGGTCGGAGGCCACAGCTCTATGGAAGCATCCACCATGTTTAAAGGCCTAGACTCAGTTCTGAGTGCTAGGGACGGGAGTCTGAGAAGGTGGAGGGTGAAGGCTGGTCTGACTCCATCCTGGGCCTCTCTCAGGCTTTCTTTCTCTCACTTTGCTTTGGCTGAAGGGAGTGTTTTTCTCACTTCCTCCAAGCTCATGCTGTTTAGCTGGCTGTCTTCTGGAACAGTGGTCTTTCTCCTCTTTACAGGCACCACAGCTATCCACTTCTTCCTGAGTCTGCACCCAGCTGTGACAAGCAGCTTTCCTAGCCCCAGCACCTTTGAGGAAATTCAGTTCTTCAATGGCCCTAATTACCACAAGGGTATCGACTGGTGAGATGAGTCCCCTTGGGTGTTCCTCAGAGCAGTACTGCCTTCTCCAAAAGATAACCTGTCTCAGCCTCTGTCAGCTCACAAAAGTCTGGGCTCGCCACTGAGATCTTTCTTCTCTTTTCTGTGTTACTCTCTAGGTATATGGACTTCTTCCCTGTTCCTTCCAATGCCAGCACTGACTTCCTATTTGAAAAAAGTGCCACCTACTTTGACTCAGAGGTTGTACCACGGCGAGGGGCTGCCCTTCTGCCAAGAGCCAAGATTATCACTGTGCTCATCAACCCTGCTGACAGGGCCTACTCCTGGTACCAGGTTTGTCTCAAGTGAGGGACCCTGCTGACAGGGCCTACTCCTGGTACAAGGTTTGTCTCAAGTGACATTAGGCCTTCAGGGAGAGGTGGAGAAGGTAGTTCCTGCCAGAGACACAGAAAGGAATGAGAGTTGGGAAACTAAACAAGTCCCTTAAGGTGGGGTAGCGATGCTGTTGTCTCCAGACAAGGATATGGCCAGAATCATTGTCAGATCAGCCACCCTGTCCCTCTTTATCCTCTGTCCTGCAGCACCAGCGAGCACATGGAGACCCCATTGCTCTGAACTATACCTTCTACCAAGTGATTTCAGCTTCCTCTCAGGCCCCTCTGCTACTTCGCTCCTTGCAGAACCGTTGTCTCGTTCCTGGATATTATTCGACCCATCTTCAGCGCTGGCTGACTTACTATCCCTCTGGACAGGTATAGTCTCACAAAAGCCCTTATTAGGGTATCCCTTCCCTTCAGCCCAGTCTTCTTAAAAATAGAGAGGGAACCACATCTCTGTCCCTTCAGTTGCTGATTATGGATGGGCAGGAGCTTCGTGTCAACCCAGCAGCCTCAATGGAGATCATCCAGAAGTTCCTGGGTATCACCCCCTTTCTGAACTACACGAGGACCCTCAGGTGGGAGAGCATAAGCTAAGGGAAAGAAGATTTTATGGGGAAAAGGGAGGAGGCTCTGTTTGGAAGAGACATCTCTCCCCGTGGGCTAGGAGGGTAGGGTACACGTGTGGGGCTTGTATTTCCATTCTCCCTGACACCTGATGGCCTGTCCCTTTGAGTAGGTTTGATGAAGATAAAGGATTTTGGTGCCAGGGACTTGAAGGTGGTAAGACTCGCTGTCTAGGGAGAAGCAAAGGCCGGAGGTACCCAGACATGGACATGGAGGTAAGTGGAACCTGGGTCACGGCTGCCACTCCACCTCCAGGGTCTGACTTTGCTGAACTCTTTACTGTTTGTTTCTCCTCTCACTTTTTTCTCCCATCAGTCTCGCCTTTTCCTTACGGATTTTTTCCGGAACCATAATTTGGAGCTATCAAAACTGCTGAGTCGGCTTGGACAGCCAGCCCCCTTGTGGCTTCGGGAAGAATTGCAGCATTCCAGTGTGGGCTGATGCCCGTCTTTCCATACCAGCAAAAAAGCTTGCTAACTTCACTGAGGGGCAAGCCTTAGAGCAGAGCCCACAGGGGGATTAACATGGCCTGGCCCCTTACCCCTCTACCTCAGTGGCCCCCAGTATTGGAATGGCTGAAAAGGGAGGGGCATCCATCTCTTTCCCATAGTTTTGGGGACTGATAAAGGGGCTTCCCTTGGTAACCCCCCACCATGGTACTAGGTACTAGGTACCTTTGACCTATGAACCTGGGAGGTGAGGAAGAGAAGGTCCAGAGAAGGGGTAGAAGAATGCATTCAGTGGTTGCCCTCCTCATCCCAGCAGTTTACCTGTCAATGCCTACCCATGAGAGGGCCCTTTGCTATGGCCCCTTTAGTCAAGACTGTGGGATCTACCTGTGGCCTGGCCTCTCTAGTGTCATTCACATTGAATGGGGATGAGGTCAGACAGTTGCTCATAGAGCTATATATGAGCCCTAGCTGTGGGCTAGAAATGTCCTTAATAAACATCCTTATTTTTCTGTTTTGTCTGGTTCATCGCAGTGGGGGAACAGGGGGAGAAACCCTAGACTACAGCAGGTATCAGCTGTCTTTCCACAACTCTTCTACAAAGGAAGAAGGCAAAGACCCAGAAAATAGAGTAAAAAAGGAGTTTATATATTTATAAATGCCAAATAAATACCAGAGGCTACCCAACGCCCTCTCCCAGACAAGGCTGTCTCCCCCAACCCTAGGCTTCTAAGGTCTGAGACATCTTGGCCCCAAGCTACAGCCCAAGAGCAGCTGCCAGTCTGGGCTACAAGGGAATTGAGTGGGGATGATCTGTCCAGCCAAGAGTCACGTGACCCTCTGTGTGAGGGCCCCCCATAGCCACAGGCCTGTGTCCCTATATAGGGCCCTACAGGGGCCAGACTCAGGGAGAGAAGGTGGTTATCTCTAGAGAGACCCGCTGCCACAACTCCTTGGTCTGCTTGCTGCGCTTGAGGTTCTGTAGGATGTCGTTGAACTGCATCATGCCCATGGGCGTCAGGCAGAAGGCGCTGCGGGCGCTGCGGATCGCATTCACAAAGTCGTCGTAGTCGGCGGGAGTCAGGTGAATTAAGCGGTGATGGATGTACTGGAAGGATGGAGGGAAGTCAGCACAAAGCACACACAGCCGGGGCCCACCTCCCTTACATGCTGAGGAGGTGTTCCACCCTTCGTCATACGTGCTTCTTGAGTTATCACCTGCATGTATGCCTGCTGACAGCGCTGCACCAGTTGGTGGAAGGCCGGGGCTCGAAGGTGGTTGTGGGCATGAATGGGGTTCAGCCGCTGCAGCGTCTCCATGACGATCTCCTGCAGCACAAACGGGCTCAGCACCCCCTTGGCTGCCCCCACACAGAACTGGTGCACGTAGTTCACTCCTGGGGGGCAGGGGAGGGGCATGAGACGGGGGTGGCCACCGCTGCCCTAGGGACCCACTTCTATATCTCAGCTCTGGCCTGACAGAGAGCCACCCTCCGCCCCAGGAGCTGAGGTAACCCTCCACCCCACGCGCTCGCACACATACCCGACCAAGGCCTCAACTCTGAGCAAGAGCTAGGAAGGCGGTCTGGGATAGGAAGGTAAGGGAAGCAGGTCGGGGGGACAATGGTCCTGGGGAGGGGAGGTGTTACCCAGCTTTGCTGCCAGCCCCAGCAACCATTTGACATCATCAGTGTAAGGGGGGGAGCGGGAGAAGTTGTTGGGGTGATCGTTGTGTGCTCGGCGACCTAGCATCTCCAGTGCCAGCATCCCTAGGGAACACAGATGGGCACACACACAATCGGATATATCCTTCACCTTCTCCCGATCCTGGTACCTGAAGAGCCCCTCACCCAGCTGTAGGTAGGAGTACAGAAAGGGATTTCTTACCAACACGGTAAGCAGCATGCAGGTGGTGCAGGCTGTGTGGATTGACGGGTTGACTGTGTGTCTCCTCTTCCGGTGGTGGAAAACCTCCGCTTACCAGAGGGCTGGGCTGCGTGGTCAGAGCGGGCAGTGAGGCACCCTGGATGGCTGGAAATGTGGATGCTGGATGGACACTGCTCACTGAGGGTAGATTGAAAGCCACATGAGAGAAGAGGAGCAGAGGAGATGCCCTCCCTACCCCCATGTCCAGTGCACCTCCCCTCCGTTCACCTGCCCCCTGTCCCCGAAACTCACAAGCCACACTGGTGGGCAGTGGGAGCCCTGGCTCTGTGTGGTAAGGATGGACTGTGATGGGAGCCATGGAAGGGACGGGGAAAGATACAGCAGTGGCAGCAAGCGAGGGAGGAGTCACTGAGTAAGGGTACTGAGCCCCCAGGAATGCAGGATGCACACCCTGTGACAGACGGGAAAGGAGAGCAGATGACAACAAATTGTGTTAGGTAACATGGACACCCCTACAGTTCTTATTAGTTACCTTGGTCTCCCATTCTGGGCCCACCACCTTCCCAAGGCTCCTGGACAGCCCTAGCACACCCCAAAGTACTCTACTCCAACCCCTGTGAAGTAGTCTGCTCCCACATGCCCACACCATGAGTAAACCACCAGTCTCACCTGTGGGTATGCAGAGCTGGGCACAGGGAAGACGGCAGGCCGGGGCATATGAGGCAGAGGGTGGGCAGGGTGAGCTGGGTGGGTGAGGTACTGAGGGCTGCAGGGCAGGTGGGGCTGGAGAGCAGTGTAGGGGTGCAGGCCAGGGGAATGACCATGCCCCAGTCCTGGACCTGGATATAAACTGGACCCCACTGAGATGACTGGAACCACTGTGGCTGCTGCTGTCACTGCTGCCGCAGCCACCGTAACAGGCTCAGTCCCTGGGGCACCCCTACCCTCAGGGAGTCCCCGCCCGGCCTCCCCAGCAGCCCTCATCCCACTGCCACTACAGCTTGTAGCCCCTTCACGGGCCGTGGACGAGCCGCCTGCTGTCTCCTCATAAAGCCAGAACCACTGATGAGCAACCTCAAACAGCACTTCAGGGTACACGCCCCCACCCTTGGCTGCCTCTTCCACTGCCATGCAGGCCTTCTCCAACATCAGGTTATCCTGGAAAGCAGCACAGAGCATTAGGGGGAGAGGCCTTACACAGGACTGAGGACTGGTTGAGGGAGCATCAGAGGTCAGAGTCACTGACGGACTTACTGACTTTAACAGCAGTGAGAACTTGACACAGGCACTGAACAAATAATTGTTCCCTCCCACACACCCAAAGCTCATCATTTCTCTGAGTCCATTCTCAGGACTCATCTTGTGCCCTAAGTACTAGCCTCTATTTGCTTGTGTGTGTGATGAGAATAATCCTAGCTTCAGGATTAGAACAGAATAAATATGTATAATAGAATATAACACATAGTACATAAGTATAATAAGACAAATGTGAAACTGTGAATTCATATGATTAGGCTGAGTATCCCTAATTTGGAAGTGGGAAACACTAAAATCAGAAACTTTTTGAGCCACAAGGCTTGTTGATACCTCAAGAGGAAAATACCATGAAATATGCTTTTATACACAAACAGGGCTGGAGACTAAGTCAGCTGGTTGCCAGACTGCCTGAGTCCTTGAATCCAATTCCACATGCATGCAGACAGACAGACAGACAGACAGACAGACATAGGTGAGAAAGAGGCTAAGAGACACAAGATTACCTCTAGGCTATATGTATAATTAACATATGAAATACGTATTTCATAACTAGTTTTGGGTCCCATCCCCAAGATCGCTCAGGTTTAAGAAAATAATCTGAAAACCTAAAATCCAAAACACTTCTAATCTTGAACCTAACAGACATTCAACCTGTAATATGTGAAATATTATAATGAGAAAAAAAATAGATTCTTCGTAAACTTCTGAATATGGGGGAATCAAGAGAGGGTCCCTAAACCCCAAATAATAGTATGTCCCAGCTACTCAGAAAGCTGAAGCAGAATTGTAAGTTCAAGCCCAGCATAGGCAACTTAGACCTCTTTGGAGGGAGAGGTAGAGAAGGAAGAGGGCAGGCTGCCAAGCCTAATACCTTGGGTTTGATTCCTAGAACCCACATAGTATAAGAACAAACTCAGTCAAGCTGTCCTCTGACCTCCACACACACTGTAGCACATAACCCACCCCATCATGTACACACACACAAATAACTTTTTTAGAGGAAAAATGTTGGGCCCTTAAGTTCCCCCATGCCCAGATGGCAAAAGCAGGAAATACCTGTTCCTTGCACTGCACCAAGGCTCGCTGAATTTCATTGGGGTTCAGTGCATGGGCATGAGGCAGGCAGCTTAGAGCCAGCTCTGCCGCTGCCCTCACCATGTTGGAGTCTCGTGCCCGTGACGCTCTGTCAGCCAGTGATGCGACCTCAGGGGGTGTCAGGTGCCCATCCCAGCATTCTACCAGTATAGTCAAGGCTGCACTGCCAATCTCCATCGCCTGCCCTTCGGGGAGAAGAACAAGGAGCAAAGTGGGTACCACTGGAGCTCTGGGGATGAGATCTTTCATCATGTCAGCAACGTCACAAAGACAAGACCCTTCCTAGTCACCTCTATCCTGTATGCAAATCACGACATTGGATTTACCTGTAATCCAGGATACATGGGAAGAATAGGTCCGAGACAGCCAGTTAGGAGAGACAAAGTTATGCAGGCCTAGGGCATAAAGCCCAATCTCAAAGGCGCAAAGGTGCAGGTTGCGGTGAGGACCCTGGTGGCCTCCTGAAGAAGATGGATGTGTGAAAATGGAGGTGCTGCTGTTGCCCCCTGCCTTGATCAGAACTGTCTTCGCCAATTCGAAATAGAAGTGTGCAGCTGCCTCCGACGGCTGATTGGGTACGTGGGGAGCATGACTCTCAGGGCGGCGGCCTTTGTAACACCTGATGGAGCAATGGGGTGTGAAGTCCCTTCAGAATGGAGTCCAAGTAGGTTAGGAGGACCAGGGTAAGCAAAGCTGTTAGGGAACAAGAGTTGGGCCACACTAGGAATATGGTTTGAGGATGGGCTAGATGGGGACTTCTCCCTACTGACCTGCCAACTTCAACCGTCTTTGCCCGAGCCCCTCCACTGGCACTAGCCCGGCGGCTTCCACTGGAGGATGAGGAGCCCAAAGAGTCTGAGGAAGAGCTGCTAATGCTGTCACTATCTTGTCCTCGACCCCAAGAAGTAGGGGCCCAGCCCCCTCGAAGTGGCCTTCGGCTTAAGGTAGGAGAGCTGTCCGATGTGGTCTCAGGAGCACTGCTGTCAATGCTGGCCATGCCTAGTTTCCCCCAAAATGAAGTCAGTCTCCAGCCTTCAGGGCTAGCCTCCCCTTCATTTCATCCCATAAGCTGTTGTACCTGTGTGTTTCTTTTTGGGCCGCCCTGGGGAGCCCCAACCTCGACCATTATAGCCTCCACGACTGCCAAGTGCCAGGCGGCTAGGAACCTTCCCCTCCGGCCGTGGAGTCAAAGCTGCCTCAGGCGGGAGACCTTCACAGGGGGAATGTGGGGAGCTTTCTGAGAAAGAAAACACAATACTGGGATGAGCCCAGGAAAGGGCACAACCTGACTGTATCACCCACCTGCCCTACCCAGTTCCCCACACCTCACCAGGCACATTCTTCTCTGTGAAGCCCTCAGTGGGACCTGGCCCAGCTGCTGCCACAGTCCCTGGCTGAGCAGGCCCAGCAGAGCTTGAAGTCAGTGGCTGCAGGGCCCCGGGGGCGGATGGGGCCCCATGCTTTGAAGGAGATCTCTGGTTGGCTGTGGCTGGACGGCTAGATGAGTAGAAAGAACTCAGGGTCTGTGGCTTATGTGTCTGGCTTTCCCGGTCCAAGAGCTTGTCTAGGATCTGGAGAAGAGACAAGCAGTAACATGACGTCCTTCAGGTCCTGAATTCTGTCATCCTCCTTCCTTCCTGAAGCAGCCTAACGCTGCCTCCTCAGGAAGTCTTCCCCAGTTGTGACTACAGGACAGCCTCCCAGCCTACATGTCTTGGAATCTTCCATAACACTTACCTGAGGACTGAACATACTGATATTCAATAAATATTGAAATAAATGAATGATTGACTTTATGCTCTCTGCTTCTCTTCTTCCACCTCATGCCCAAGCATACCTATAAGAACCATTGGTCTCTTGTTCTTTATGAGAAGTCTCCAAAATTCTCTACTTACCTCCTACACGCAAACCAGTACTTTGGTCATTGTACTGGAAACTTCTGAGAAAGATTGTGACATTTTGCTCACTCGCTGCCTGGCAAAAACCCAGTATCTCAGTCCCTTACCTTCTTGAGCTTGGCCTGGTCGTCCTTGTAAGTGATCATGAGTGCTAAGGCCAGGTCACCCTTCTCCCGACGTGTGCCTTCACATAGGAGGGGATGTTCTGCCTCACTCACTGTTGTCTTCATGCCTGTGAGGAGGGCCTCTTGGGGATTAGTGTTTATAGCTCCAAAGACACCAAACCCATCCAAGCCAGGGCCAACTACCAGTTCCTGAGAAAAAGGTCCCCACTGCTTACACCCAACCTTAGCTCCATCTGTTCTCAAGACCTTTGGAACCTGCTCTAGTCTACTGGAATTAAAGGTGTGTCTTACACACCCCAGCATAGCTAACTTCTTGTTTGATTGCTTGCTTTTTTTGTTGTTGATGATGATGTTTTGAGGCAGTACTCATGTAGCACAGGCTGGCCTCAAACTTGATATATATATAGCCAAGCATGAAAATGAACTCCTGATCCTCGTGCCTCCACCTCCCAAGTGCTGGGATTGTAGGCATAGCCATCATATCTGGTCTTAGAACTGAGTGTATTTCTGACACTTCCCTGTCTACAGCCCAATGATTTTTTAGCCGACATTAAATAGTTGGTCACCTCCCTGAAGGCTTTCTTTAGATTTTTGGTTTGCTGTCCTTTAAACACCCACCACATGTAATACACACACATTTAAGTTTTATTTATTTTTATGTATGTATGTATGTACGTATTTTTGCTTACATGCATGTGTGTACCATGTGCTTGATGTGCCCATGGAAGCCAAAGAAGGCATTAAATCTCTTAGAAAATAGAGTTACATATAGTCATCCATCATGTGGGTACTGGGAACTAAACCAGAATCCTTTAGAAAAGCAGTAAGAGCCTTGACTGATGAACACCTCTCTAGATTAATGACTGTGTAATAAGCGATGACCAGGGGTTCTCACATGTCATCTTGACTTTCCCATCACAGTTCCTCCAGGCCTGAACCAGGCTTTGCTCATGAACATGCTTAAGACACGTACCTAAGGCAGCAACTGCTGCTTCAAATCCTAGCTCCTCATCTCCAGGCATCTCGTTACTCCAGTTTCGACTTGGGGGCCGGGAACCCGTGAGAGAAACCACTAGATGAAAATTGGGTTATGTCAAGCAAACCAAAGTACCTCAGGAAAAAATGCAAAGGAATCCAAGACTCTCATCATCCAAGACCTAGCCAGGAAGTTGCCTGGTGGGTCCTCAAGATGACTCTGACAGAGTCTTAGAACTTTTAGTTTTCCTTAAAAAAACAAAACCCTACCCTATCACCCCCCACCCAAGTTCTCCACTTACTGTAGGGCATTATACCTGGAGCACAGAGAACATCAAAGATGAAACTGGCCAACATGAGGGGCAAGACAGGCCGATAATCACACAGGGTGCCCTCCCGAAGTTCTTCTGCCCGGCACCGAATGGTACTCATTTCACTGGGACCCCGAGGGATCTTCTTAAGGAGAGCAGCTACCTCAGATTCCTGATATGCCAACTTTACCTGCGAGAACAGGAAGGAACTCAGACCTCCTATACCTCAATGGAGATCAAGGTAGAAAACTCTGAAAAGATTAAGCATAAGACAAATGAACCTCTGACCTCCAAGGCCTTGGTTGAAGCAGGAGGCCGCTGTAGCTCCAACGCAAACATGCCAACTCGGAAGGCCAGGTTGTGGTGCTCGGGGCGTTCACTAAGCACTGTCAACAGGAAAGCTGCTTTGGTCAGAGTGTTGGTAGCCACCCAGGTCTGACGGCTTGTGGATACCTTGTTTTTCTTGCCCTAAATGGGAAGTGCAAAGAGTTGGACAAATGAGACTGATTTACCTCAGTGGAGAGAGAAGGACGCTCTCACTTGGGGTGGGGAACAGGAGCAGGGATAAGTGGGGCCCGGAAAGTAGAGGAAGGAGGTCTCTCTCACCTTGGCAGGGGGCGGCTCTACCTTGAGGTCAGGTGGGTTGGCTAGCAGGTCCTGGGCAAGCTCCACAGTGAGGCGGGAGGCCTCATTGCTGTAGCCATGGGCATGCAGGGCCTCAGCGCAGGCAAATAACACCTACAGGACATAGGACGGAGAGACTGAAGGCCTTCACTTGGAGAACATTATACTTGATAATGTAGCACAATCGTCCTAAAGCCCTGGGTGCTGTGCTGATCCTGGGCATACCTTGGGAATTCAGTCTGGTTACAGACACCACTATCATTCAATATGATGTGATAACAAGTATTGGTGACAAAGGCCAAGAGAGGGGACAAATGGCTTAGCTAGGATGGCTCACAGAGACTTGGGACAGAAGACTGCTACTCTTATCTGTGAAAGTGGGGGTCATCCCAGGTACACTAGGCTAGGGAAGCCAGTGGAGGCTATGGAGAGGGAAGAGAGAGGCCTCTAAGAGACAAGGTCTGTTTGATTTGAGCCAGGGTCTCACTATGTAGTGCAAGCTGGCCTCCAACTTGAGATTCTCCTACATCAGCCTCCAGAGTGCTGGGCTAAGAGGCATCTGCTACCACACCTGGCAGGGAGGGATTCTAAGTTCAACAATCTGTGCCCTTTTCTCTCTCAGAACTTTATGGTCTCTAAGACCTGAAGGAGAAGGAGGAATAAGAGCTAATCAAGCCTGGTGAGAAGGTTATTCCAGGCAGAAAGGCTAATCTGTGCCTAAGTATGTAGGCAAGAGGGAGCACAGCAAGCCCCAGGAATAGGTGAAGTACATAGAGGATGGAAGACAAAGTCAAGTAACACTGGAGAAGCTGGCAAAGATCAGACAGAGTGGAGCCGCACAGGCTATGCCAAGGACCTTTGCTTTTACTCTAAGGGCAGCAAGCAAGCACTGAAGACTTTGAAGTAGCACACTGACACAATAACTGAGAAATATCCAGTACAGAGGGCAGACTGCAGATCAGGAGGTTAGGATGCCCTACAGAATGTGAAGTCATGCTAATGATGTGGACACTTCAAGCCAGAGCCATGGGGCCTCCTTAGTCACTTGAAAAGAACACTCCACAGTCCCTCTGTTCTTCAGTCCCCTCACCTCCATTCGGCTCTCCTGTTCCAGTGGCTTCAAACCAGCAAACAGGTCATGCTCCTCCCCAGTCCCGCCCTCAGCCTTCTCCTCCTCGCCTCCAGCCCCATCCTGGGCATTCAGGTAATATGCTTGGTAGTCATCATCCTCCTCTCCAACTGCAGGAGCTGCCTCTTTGGTTTTGTGTAGCCCGCTGCCACTGTCGTCTGTGGAAGGTAGGTCATCTCGGGTACAGACCTCCCCAGGCAGCAGGTCAGGGTGGCCTGCAGAGGCTGTGGGAGGCTCAGGCCCTTCTGAGAAGTATACACCAGCATCTTCCTCATAAGTATCTGGGGGCTCGGGAAGGAAGGTAGAAGGTCCTCTGGAGCCAACCGAGGGAGGGCAGGGTGGAGGGCTCTCAGGGAATCCACCAAAGGTGCTGGCCTCTGCACCCAGGGCCAGGCTGCTGTCATCCAGGCTCATCTCTGCCAGGTCTGGTTCCAGGGAGCTGTCTTCACTGCTTAGCCGTCGTTTGCTCCCACTGCCTGCTGAGCTCTTGCCCCCACTGCCAGTCCCGCCCAATGCCTTGGCTTTGCCCCCACTTGGACCCATCTTATGCAGAGCCTTATCTCCTCCTTCGGCAGAGAGGCGGCGGGGACCCCGCTGTGAGGAGACCCCCTCACCCAATCCTTTGCGCTTGGCCCCAGGCTCCTTGGGCCTCACAGCTGGCTCAGTAGCAAGAGGTCGTGGCCGGGACTCTTCCAGGCCCCCAGATCTAGAGGCTCCCGGCCTAGCAGGCAGGGCCCGGGCCCAGCACAGGGCTAGTTTCCGGTCGGTGCCACTGTAGGTAACACCAGGAAGTGGGTAGGCCTCTTCCCAGTTAAAGTAGCAAGCCTCCACAGCTGGCCGGAAGCCAGGGAAGAGCCTCTCTAGGGTCTTCTTGTGCTGTCCACGCTTGACATTCTCAATCACCTTCAGTTGCCACTGACGCAGCTGTGCACACAGTTCCCGGCGGCTGTGGAAACAAAGGGCAGGAGGCTGTTAGAGGGATGACAAGCAGTCTGCACTGAGAGTGGAAAGGAGGAGATAAAGCAGGAATTCGCCCTCAAAGAAAGGCAAAAACAAGGGGCACAGTGGGGAGGGGCTGATCTTTTTGAGCCAGCACCATAAGACATCAGTCCAACAGTCATGGATTTTGAAAAGTGAGTCCTATTTAGTGAAGGGGAAAAAGAAAGCCTGTTAGAAACAGGACTCACAAACCTCTAATAACACCAGTGCTCAGCACGTCCCATTTCCCCAGATGAGAGAAATTCCTATATTCAAGCAGACTGTTCAGTGTGTAGGCTGTCCTGGGCTGGCCTTGTCAGAATATAGTAACCCTTGGGGAAGACTCACCGCTGAGGGCTGAGGGCAGGGTCCAGCACAGCCAGCCTCCAGAGGGTAACCATCTCGTCACACATACTCGCACATGCATGAGCTGCTACCTCTGACTGCCCATTGCTGCGGCCTGTGTGACCACTGGCACTGCTGTGTGAGGCTGAGGTGCGCACACTATACCACCAGCCTGTTATCTGGAGGCAAAGAGAGATGTAAGGTACACAAAAGCTCAGAAAAATCTAAAAAGCCCTTACCCTCCTCCATGTTCCTGTCAAAAAGAGGAAAATAAGATGAGAGATGGAAAGAAGGAACTACCGCACTGATACTAACTCCCTAGTCCTGAGGTGTTACCTGTTCGTAGGTGAGGCACTGATCAGTGAGTATTTCTAGCAAGGGGGCAGCATTGCTGTCCCTTCGCTTGAACATCTCTCGAACAATGCTAAGCAGGTTCCAGACGCCCTCAGGCTCTCGACCCCGCAGAGGGCGCAGCAGACATGCCCACTCAGCAGCAGCAGGAGGCTCCGTGGAAGAGAGGTACATAGAGTTTACGTCACTGTAAAAGGAGCAGAGACGGTGACTAAGGTGGGGCTGCCAAATGAAGGAGTTGAAAATGACAGGGCTTTGACCTAAGGGATCCTGACCCTGATACAGACGAGAGAGGAAAGACAGCTGTGGCAATATTCTTCACCTTTCCCTGCATCTGTATCAATATGATCAGCCGAAAGAAGAAAAACAACTCCGGCTCTACCCAGATAGGCAATCACTGACTATACAAGGTCATCATCATCAACCACGGAGTCATCACTGAGGCCCAGGTGCAAGCACCATGCCAGCGCAGTGACAAGAAGGAAAGAAAGATTACCAGTGGCCTAAGGAAGGTACCTACTCACCACAGATTTAGTGTGCAATTTACCTGAAGACCACAGGGGACGGGCCACAGAACTTGTGCAGTGTCTTCTTTATGTTGTCAGTGAGTGTTGACTCATCCAAATACCAAGTGCTCTGGTCTGAAGCTGAGGGCCCTGCTGTAGGGTCTGGGAATGACAGGCAATCAGTCACCTATTGATAAGGACCCAGATTCACCTAACAACATGGAGCCTTTAGGAAGTGATGCCCTGTACTAGCAGCTTGCTTGCTTGCTTTCCTTCTCAGCACACTCACCTGGGGCTCCACATACTGTATTGATGGCTGTTGACTGGGAGGAAAGGAGTTCGTCTAAAAGACGCTGGGCTGTAGGGAGAATCTGAGGGGAAAAGGACAAAGGCAGAGAGAACAAGGCACAGGTGAATCCAGAGAGGCCAGGGTGTAACAAAAAGGCTGAGGTGAAGGCTGAAAGGCAGCAGTGAGAAGATGTCCCAACCTCACCCACCTGCTGAGGGAGCTCACTGATAAGGTACTGAGCAAATTTCTGAAGCTGGTCCCTCTGTAGCCGAGACAGGGACTCTGAGACTGGAGCCCGCAGGCAGACTGCAGAGGCCTGCGGGAGCAAAGGACCATCTGAGAAAAGGTTTTGAAGCTGCAGATGGGGAGAGATGGGCAGAGGGGAGGTAAACGGGCTCACATTGTGACCAGGCATGCAGCAGAGAAGGGGGGAATGGAGCGTAGGATAGGGCCAGGATAAATTGGGAGGGCCTCACGTTGTGAATGCGGAAGAGACAGAGTGCAACAACGTGGGTGCACCATTTGGCCCCAGCCCCACAGGTACAGCTACAGGAAGTAACCCGGCAGCGGTCAAACATCACAGCCACATTGTAGGCTCCCTTGGGAGGGACCATCTGCGGTGGCACCACTGTAGCACTCAGATGGAACCCTAGGATGAAATAAGGGCAAGATCAGAAGTAGCTGCCAAAACCAGTCTCTGCCCTCCTCCCTGGACCCATACTGAATTATACAATTCACTCCACATGGATTTTTGTTTTTGTTTTTTTAAGACAGGGTCTCTCTCTGTAACCCTGGCTGTCTTAGAACTCACTATGGAGACTAGGCTAGCCTCAAACTAGCAAGAGATCCACCTGCCTCTGTCGCCTGATGCTAGGATTAAAGACATGCACAACCATGCCCTGCAGCAAAGGTTCTTAATCTTTCACACTAGTGATGGGAGGAGAGGTTACTACAGGGCATGCCAGTACCCTTACCTATCTGCAGTGGATCTTTCACAGCCCTCATTCGGAACAGCTGATCCCCTCGCTGGAACTCATCCGCACTGCCATTGGCTAGGCATGAATATAGACTGGTGGGAAGAAGAGGACATGGCCACAACCCAGCAAATAACCTTCCACAGACACTGAGAGACCACCATGCTCTAGGAACTCTCTCTATTAGTACTCCTCAGGGGAAAGCCCAGGCACTTCCCTGCTTTCCTTATCTTCCTCTTAACAGTTCCAACTACAGTATGTCCTTTGTTCTCCAGAAAGGCCAGCAGCCAGTGTGAGATCTTAGAACTCCATTACCCACGGTCAGTGCTCTAGACTCACCGAATGTCCTCTTCATTCTCAGGGAAGCTCCAAAAAGCAATTCGGAGTTGGAGTTGTTCTGGCACTGGAGGATAAACTTTCTCCACCACTTCAAATGGGATGTGAAATGCCACCTGCTTTGCTGACAGCTCCACCAATGGGATTACCAATCCATCTTCCAAAACACAGATTGGGATGGTGGAAGAGAAAGGGCCAGAATTATTTTTGCAATAATTCCTTGGAACCAGTGTCACACACACCCCCTCTTCTTGGAAATATATATATAAAATATTTTTGTTTGCTTGCTTTTTTGATTTTGTTTTTCAAGACTATGTTTCTCTATATATACTTGGTTGTCCTGAAACTCACTCTGTAGACAAGGCTGGCCTCGAATTCAAGAGATCAGCCTGCATCTGCCTCCCAAGTGCTAGGACTAAAGGCACACACTAAGGTGCTACAACACCCAGCTATATTTTTAAGTTTAAATTTTATATTTTTTTTATTATGTGTCTGTGTGTGAATTTGTGCATGTGAGTATAGGAGCCCACGGAGACCAGAAGAAAGTATCAGATTCCCTGGAGCTGGAGTTACAGGTAGTCATCAGTCATCCCACATGGGTGCTGGGAACTGAATGAAGATCCTATGAAAAGGCAGCACGCACTCTTAGCCCCTTCTCTCAGGGTGCAATGACCTGGAAAACTCCTTTTGGGAGAGGGGAGATGGCATTCTCCAGCCACACACAGTCAGGTAACCAACCAGCCTTGGCCCAGAACAGAAGATAACAGGGAGATTCTAGGAAACTTCTGGCCAGATAGGTGTGTTCTAGGACTCAAGTAGGTGATTGATCTACTCACAGGCCTCAGAACCAAATTTCCCACATTCTCCATTTAGATTCCTATTACACTACACTGTCTCTTTGGCATTCATCTCTGATTGCCTTTTTACTTATCACCTTTTCTGACTGCAGGGCCCCCCACTAAGGAGGGTAGATGAGCCAGAACTCAGAATAATTAGGGACCTCATGAGGCAAAAGAGCCCACAAGGCCCACACAGTCTGACTTCTCCTCCTGGAAGCCAGGGAGAGCTAATTATCCCAGGGTACCTGGCTATTGCTCTTGAAATCACCTGGAATGGGAAGGAGTTAGCACTCGAGGTTTTTCTACAGTATTTTAACAAAAAGCAGTAATGATATAACAGACTGAAGATCTCACAGCAAACAGCTACATTCGAAGATTGGTTAAAAAAAAATCACAGAATAGAAAGAACCTTTTAAAAACAACAGCAACCTATTTACAAGCAAGCAACTGCAGGTGGCTGAGGAGGGCATGGGGCTAGAAGTGGTGTACTCAGGCCAGATGTGAAGGTTGTCGAGGAAGGGTCAAGACCTTTCCAGGCTGTACAGCCAGATCCTCTCTCAGGAGAATAGCAGGCAGGGAGGGAAGAAAGAGGGAAAAGATCTTAACCTATGCAGGACCAACCGCATCAATATGCTGCAAATCTCTCCCACCATGCTTTTAGTTACTTCTCCTGAAGTGAGACAGTCCACATCCTCACATATAAGAAGTAGGGAGCTCACATAAGACTCATAGTGAAGCTGCTTGAGTTCTGCACATGGATGTGTGCACACACATACAGACAAGCATTCTCTCTCCAGAAGCTGACTACTACCACTCCTAGAAAGTGGCATAGGCAACTTCCTCTGTATCCTAAAGGGACACCAGACATCTCTGCAGCTTGCAGAACAGGTCTTTTGGAATGGCCTAGCTAGAACACATACATTAGTCCTTTCAACTACTGAAGAAAGCCAGCTTCCACTGAGGCCCGGGACAAAATCTGCCTCGGGCTGAGTGGGAGAAAGATGTGATGATTCCTAAGCCTGTGAGGCTTCTTTCTTCTTTCTTCTCCTTTCTCCACCCCCCTTCAAAAGCAAAATTTCTTCACAGCACTAACACATCACTTCATTGGAAGACCAAGAATGAAGGAAACTCAAAGGAAAGGTGCTTCGTGAGGAGAGCCCCAAGATAACTGCTCACACCCCTCAGACTTCAGATATGGAAGTTCAAGGCTCCCAGCCTTTCCTTCTAACTGATGCCATGAGTCTGGTTTAACCCTATGGATTACAGCATCTCCCCTCACAGGCAAGCTCACTTCCACTTTTCTCCTGGTGGAATACTTTGTTGGTGCAGCTTATGAGGAGAGATTAACATCCTGGAAGCAAAGCAACCAATCACCATCCCATAGAGTAACACACCTCAAGTGGTCACTTTTTCACAATCCACGACTAACGACATTCTCTTCTGCCTACTTCTGGTTTACTAAAGGCCAAATTCTGTTAAGCATTCTTAAAACAGAAAAGGGGTATTCTCCCATATTTGGTCTCTAAGGTGTAAAGGAATAACAAAAGATCTTTCTGGCCAAGCCAGGATGTTCTTTGCCACAACACAAGCTTGTGTGAACGCGCGCAAGTGAACGAATTCATATTCTCTCTTTCTCTCTCTCTCTCTCTCTCTCTCTCTCTCTCTCTCTCTCTCTCTCTCCCTCCCTCCCTCCCTCCCTCCCTCCCTCCCCCCCCCCCTCCTTCCCCCTCCCCTCCCCTCTCTCTATCTTTCTCCACCACCACCCCCAACTCTACTATTAAGATGCCACTCCATCCCTGGAAGGCCAGAGAAGCGAGTCCTGAAGTCTGCTCTAAGCTTGGGACAGCTCCCGGTCCGGACAGCTCCCAAGCAAGGCCCAAGCGGGACCAGCCTGCTCCCCTCCCCCTCGCAGCCTTCCCGGCTCATCCTCACCTCGCATTCTGGTACCGCCACTGCCACCTCCGCCACCGCCTCCAGTGGGGGAATTGGGCCCCGCTGACTGTTTGCGCCATCCTCGCCAGTTCTGGCAAAGGCTCTCGGCCTCGGAAATGAACGAACAGAGTGAATCCTCCTCAAAGCGGTCGGAATCCTCAAACGAGAAGCGCTCGCCGTCCTCCCACTCCGCGAACATCAGCTCCATGGGGCCCGCACCCCCCGGGGCCGGGTCTCCCCCCGCGGATCCGGGGCCTGGGCCACCGGCCGGGGACTGAGGGGAGGCCCGGGGCCTGAGGGGCGAGCCGGGGCTGGGGGTGGCCGGGGCGCTCAGGGCGGCCGTGCCGGACGAGGATCTCGGGCCTGGGAGGGACACTGGGCCGGGCCTCACCCAACAGCGAGGTGTGAGTGGGGATTGTGGCCAGTCTGCGAGACTCGAGGCCGGGACGAAGCGCTGGGCGGCCAGGGCCTCTAGGCGGCTGCGGCGCCGCCTCCCCCATCAGCTGATCCGAACTTCCGGCCGCGCCGGCCATCACTACTTCCGCCCTCGCGTGCTCTAGGACTGGACCGCGTACGGGCGGGTGTAGGGGACATGTGTGTGCATTGCCTGCAGTTTTCTCGAACCCACCCTCACACACAGCTCCCGAAGGTATAGGAAAAAGCCACGAATTCTAGCAATTACTTGGTACCCATAGTGTCCCTAAAGAAGCAGCAGCCACTGTTCACATCGAGAATTACTGGTTGTCAAGGGACCGTGCAGTGACCATTGGATAGGTTATTGTCACGCTTCGGGATAGGCCGAGGCCGCATCGTCTTCTGGGAGTTGCAGTCCAAAGCCTATAATCCAGCCACTTTAGCATCTAAAGGAAAGCGCCAGGAAAGAAAGCATTTGATTTCAGGAAATGGATGTCCTTTTCCTCCGTACTGCCTTTGAATCTGGGGATTTTTAATCTGCGAGTGTGCGTGTGTGATGAAGGCCTTTTATCAGTATAGTGAAGTCCGTGGATGCCTTCCACCTCGCCTGATTGTTTATGAATTACACATTAATTAGGTTTAAATACAATTATCGAGATTTATAAAACAAACGTGTAACATATTACTGTTTATTTATACATTAAACGCCAAGATCGGCACGGTATTTAACTCTTACATTTCTGGTTGTGAGCCCAGCCTTTATTGGCTGAGCTACCTCTCTACCCCTCGGCAGGGTATTTTAATTGATAATGTTTGCCTAGCATTTACAAGGTCCTGGTGTTCCATGCCACCATCCACCCCTCTTTATTATTTTATATAGGCACTAATGCTACTGTCGATTGTTTCTTATAACCCTGATTGAAATGCTAAATTTCAGCTGTGACTAGATATATTTCTCCTCATCCCAGTTCACAAACTTATTAGGCTAATAGGAATCTACTGACTCTAAATTAAGACTCCTTAGTCCAAAGTATCCCAAAACCGATTTTCTTCTTATAACTAAGACCCAGCTTGCAGAACCAGGCAGTTATAGTGGAATACACAACTATGGAGAAATCTAGCTATTAGAGAGAGGAAAGACCCCTCTTCACTGTAGTAATTATCACATTAGACCGTGGAGAACTCTCATCCCCATACCGCATTAATACTATCAGCTACCAAGAAAGGGTTAACTTGATTGTCCCTGAAGGGGCAGAACATACTCAAAATCCCATACAATTATTCCTACTATCAGAGGGCAGTAAGTACTTTCAACAAACAGGAGAATATAAGAAAAAAAAACCCAGTAATTTACAATGAATTGCCTACAAAATCTTAGTTCTACCACTTGAGAGAATTATGTGGAAAGTCACTGAAATACTAAGACATAATCATCTACTCTACCTGATTATTTAGTAGAAAAAGAAAATAGTTGCCAGAGGGGAAGTGAAAAAACTTTACCTTCAAATTTCTTAGGTAAAAGTTACTTATCAAATTTAGAACATAGTACTGCTTATTTATACATTGAGCAAGGCTGGGCAGAGTATTTAACTCATTGGTAGTTTTTACTTTTTAGTTTTCTTTTTGGAGGTTTTTGTGACATATTTTCACTCTGTAGTCCTGGCTGTCCTGGAACTCTTTATAGACCAGGCTGGCCTTGAACTCAGAGATCTGCCTGCCTCAGTGCTGGATTTAAGGTGTGAGCCCACAACTGCCAGGCTAATTTTTTTTTTTTAAGCAACTTTAAAAAAAATGATTTTGTTTTGTTTTTCTTTTTGAGCCAGGGTTTCTTTGCGGCATTGCTCTATGGTCTGCCTGCCTGCCTTCTAAGTGCTAGAGGAAAGGCATGCACCACTGTTTTAGTGTGGGTTTTATTGCTGTCAAAGAGACACCATGACCAAGGACATTTAATTGGGGCTGGTTTACAGGTTCACAGGTTCAGTCCACTATCATCAAGGCAGGAACATGGCAGCATCCAGGCAGGCTTGGTGCAGGAAGAGCTTAGAGTTCTACATCTTCATCTGAAGGCTGCTAATGAAAGACTGACTTCTAGGCAGCTAGGATGTGGGTCCTGAGCCCACTCCCACAGTGACACACCTACACCAACAAGGCCACACCTCCTAATAGTGCCACTCCCTGGGCTGAGCATATACAACCTGTCAGAACCACCATATCCAACAAATTTTTTTATTGTTTGTATCTAAGTGCACTTGAAGGCCCCAGAAAAGGCTATCAGATCCCCAGGTGCTAGTTATAGGAAGTTGTGAGGCACCTAGCATGGTTGCTGTGGAACACAATGCCAGTCCTCTGCAAAAGTAGCAAGCACATTTAAATGTTAAGCCATCTCTCCAGGCCCTAGAAAATATTAACTGTACAAATCAAATAAAATGCATCTACAGAGTCTCTGGAGGCAGTGTATGCACTTGCTTCAGTAAGCACTTTGGACAGACTATTTGTGAAGGATGCACTGAGGAGAGCTGATGGTAAGGAAGCTCTGCATACAGAGCCGTCACTGCCACTACGTATCTAAGAGCCAAAGGACTAAATGACGTACAGGATTTGAAAAGCAACAGAAGATATCCAGACTTGTTCATCAAAAGCATACTTGGAGCCAGGGGTGGTGGCACACACCTTTAATCCCAGCACTTCGGAGGCAGAGGCAGGTGGATTTCTGAGTTCAAGTCCAGCCTGGTCTACAGAGTGAGTTCCAGTACAGCCAGGACTTCACAGAGAAACCCTGTCTCAAAAAAAACAAAAAACAAAACAAAAAAAGCATATTGGACTGGGAGGTGGTGACACATGCCTTTAATCGCAGCACTCTGGAGAAAGAGGCAGGCTGATCTCGGAGTTTGAGGCCAGCATGATCTAAAGTGAATTACAGGACAGCCAGGGAAACAGAGAATCAATCAATCCCCCCCCCCAACAAAACAAAAACAAAATGAAAGGAAATGAAGAACATACTAGGAAGTAAAGAACTTCCAGGGTCTAGGGGAGATTATAGAGCTCAAGAAGGAAGTTAGCTCAGTGGTTGGGTGCTTGCCCAGTGAAGGGAAAGGCCAAGATGTTCATCTTCAGGATGGGGTTGGGGGTGTGAGGAGTAGCAGCTAATTAGAAGAAATGGCCAATTTCTTTTTAGAGGGTTTTATTTCAAGACAGCATCTAGAACATGATTCATCCAGAAGAGCAAAATTAAGTGTCTTGCCTCGTTTTACTCTTCAATAACGGACGGGAATGCAAATGCGAACATCCCTAACATGCTTTTATACATCTGTCAAAAACAAGAGTCCATTGAAAATGTTTCTCCATCTTCAGCTGAGATGAGATTTGTTGGGAAATCTCTGTAACAATTTGGTCATTTGGTGGGGAGGTAAACTCTCAGACTGTCCCAATGTCTCCTGGGTTGATCTCATCTTCCTGGCTTTCTGAAAACAAAACAGAAAAAGAAAAATAGAAACACTTCTTCAGATTATTCTGACCTAGACCCATAATTTTTATAATATTCTATACTATAAAGAGACCTTGCCTCAAAGAATAAAGTAGAAGAGGGATGGAGGAAAATTCCAGACATTTACCCCAGGCCACCACACAGCACTGGTGCCCACAGATGTGTCCCTACATATTCAAACACACAAGCATGCAAGCACTTACACACTTACATACATACATACATACACACACACACACACACACACACACACACACACACACACACACAGAGTAAACAACCCAAAGAAACAAAAAGGGGATTTAAAGGGATTTGGGGTGTACAAATGATTGCTACCATCTGAAACTATATTCTAGCTAGCAAATTAGTGAAGATCAACCTTAATCAAAACTTAGCTTTTCTCACTTTGGTGAGGGTGAGACAATTCCAGATGAATGAGAGACTCTTTACCTAATTTAGCACAAGGCCTGCTTGTTCTTTGACTATTTGTGTTTATTGTCTTGCTTGTTCCTTGACTAGTTGCATTTATTGTATTGCTAGTTCCTCAACCTAGAACTGACCTTAATACTTGCATGTAATTAAAATGGTATAAAAACAAAAAGGAGGAGGGGGGATGGGATAGGGGGTTTCTAGGGAGGGGAAATGGGGAAAGGGGATGACATCTGAAATGTAAATAAAATATCAAAAAAATTATCACAAGGCCATGTGAACCATTTATTTGTACTTCCTTTCTCGTCCTAAGAAGGCACACTAGGAGCCAGACATCACCTGAGCCTTGGAAGAACAATCGAAGAAGTCCTGGATCTCTTTCCTGCACGCCTCGTCGCGGAATTCATTCTGCTTCCAGCAAGCCATCATCATCGACATCTCCGTGATACAGGTTGCCTCTGGAAGGGAAGAACTGGGGGACCTTCAGTCACAGGCCGACCTAACACCTCTTCCCCGAGATTACCCAGCCGCCTCCTCTCCAAGTGCTCACCGCCTTTATCTCGGCGTCGGTTCCCGACGCGGTTAGCTAAGATAAGAGGTTTGTTGGGTTTCAGGATAGGTTTTCCCGGAGTCGAAAACCGCGCCAGTCGGCCGTGTAGACTGGGCGTCGCCATTTTGCACAGCATTCCCAGTAGGCTCCGCGACGCCGTGCGTGACCCCACTTGACCTCTACGCGCTTGGCGTGCGGCCCATGGCCAGCCGTGCGCGCATTTTCCGGGTCTTGGCCTCACAGTGACACTCGAGTTGAACCCTGTCGGGCCGGCAGCCGACACCAGGTTAGGATGCTCTACGTTGTGTACGCCCTTTGCGTGCTCCGGACGGGGCAGGACTCAAGGACTCCATGTCCGAGGCTGTCATTTGTTTGAGTCTGTGTCTGTGTGGTGGGTACCACGTGTGTGCTGCGACCGTGGTCCAGGGGGAAGGCGTGGGATCCCCTGGGGCTGGAGTTAAGGATATTGGGTTGCATAGGACTTTTAACAAATCTGTAAGAAAGGTGATTCCTTTTGCCAGGAGATGGTGGCGCTCGCCTTTAAATCTCAGCACTGGGGAGGCAGAGGCAGGCGGATCTCTGGGAGTTCGAGGCTAGCCTGGTTTCCAGGACTGCCAGGACTACAAAGAGAAATCCTGTAGCGAATTTCTTTCTTTTTATAAGACCTTCAGTTATGGGGTTGGGGATTTAGCTCAGTGGTAGAGCACTAGCCTAGCAAGCGCAAGTCCCTGGTTTCGGTCCTCAGCTCTGAAAGAAAAAAAAAAAAAAAAGACCTGCAGTTGTGATTTGTTGGACTTAGTGTTTGACTTTTAACTGTTTACAAAACCGAGTCAAATGATGTGCTATGGATTCTTTAGGATTTGCAAATGAATTCCCAAGACATTTCTGCTAATGGAAGCAGAATCCAGCAGTCCTGTAGTTTATGTCTACTTTAGAGCACGATGTATTTGCATAGGTACTTTCTTGTTCAAATTATTTACCACAAATGATTGGAATCCTCCCTTGATAACCTACATGAATGGCTTTCTTCCTGAGTCCTGTAGCTCAAGGCCAATCTCTGGAGGGAAATTCTGGGGACTGGTTCTGACTAAAGTCCATCAGTGTTTAGTATCTAATAAAGCTTGCTTTAAATTTAGCCCAAAATGGTGGACTTGTTTTTTCTGGCAAATCTCAAGATTAACACTGGGTTCACATTAGAAGGGTTTTCCCTCTATGGCCACACCCTACCGGCAGCCATTACCGCACCCACCACACACAATTTTGTTTGTGACCTTATCTAGCCCAACATCTACTTTAAAATCTTAGCTCCGGCTGGAGTGGTAGCTTCTTGCTTAGAGTGTTTCTAGATCTTCCAGAGGACTCAATTTGGTTTCCAGCATTCACTTCACAGGGGTAATAATTACTTCTACCTCCAGATTGCATGCATGCACACACAAGGAAATTTTTTTCTTTCCAAAACTTTAATTTGCATTTGCTAAAATTTTTTCACTTTACAAAAATATGCAACACTTCATGAAATTTGGGTGTTATCCTTGTGCAGGGGCCATGCTAATAGTCTCTGTATAGTCCTGATTTTAGTATATATGCTGCCGAAGCAAGCACGGAAAAATAGTTTTAAATATCTTTTTTTTTTTAAGGTTTATTTCATGTATGTGGGTACACTGTCGCCGTCTTCAGACACACCAGAAGAGGGTATCAGATCCCATTACAGATGGTTGTGAGCCACTATGTGGTTGCTGGGAAATTGAACTCAGGACCTTTGGAAGAGCAGTAAGTGCTCTTAACCACTGAACCATCTCCCCAGCTCCTAAATATCTCTTTAAAAATATTTAAAATGAGATGCGCCTTTGTGTATCTTGTTCATTGCTAATCTCTGGTGCCTAAAAATAGTTATGTCAGAGGCAGGAGACATTAAGAGTTTGAAACCAGCCAAATTTACATATAATGAGTACTAAGCAAGCCAGGGCCACATAACATGACCCTGCCTTAAAGAAACAAACAAACAAAAATAAATAAATAAAATAATGAAACAACAAAGGAAAAGTGTTTACCATTATTTTTTACAAGTCTCCAGTCTTATCACCCTCAAGCCCCCAAAATAAGCAAATACAGGCCAGCAGAATGGCTCAATTGGTGAACAGAGGTGCTGCCACTATTCTGTTGATGAGTTCAGTCCCTGTGACCACGTGGTAGAAAGAAAACTGACTCTCTGACATATACATGTACAGCGTAGTACAAGCTACCACACACATACACATAATAAACAAGTATAATAAAATAACTAGGTAGAAGACACTGTAAAAAGCAGTTTATTATATAAAATGAAACCTGAGATAATAAAACAAATAGTAACACTTGCCATCAGCCTTGTATTCTATCCCATACTCCGGTAGTAAATAAAAGACTTCTATTAGAAACTTCTACCACTAGTACTCATAACCTATAGCAAATAGTGGCGCTGTATACATAGTAGCTGAGCCTCAAACTGGAAAAAATTCTTGTTGCTTTTTTCACATGGAAAGTAAAGCTTTTTCCTTGGTATAGTACTATGTGGTTATTCATAGTTCTTTCCCTTGTGGAAATGTAGCACCTGATTTGCCCTGTTTTTTATGATTATTTACATAATGACAGGGATAAAGGATAAGTCTGGGAAGAACTGAGCAAAAAAACAGGCTTGATTCTCCAGCAACAACCATTCATGAACAGCTGGCTCACTTTGCATAAAAGCACTTGAGGAGTGAGTATTCATGTGAGCTGGTGGAATGGACAGGACCCTACACCTGAATACCTGTCACTTACCCGTCCTGTTGCACATCACATCTGAGTTCTGATTTAGGCTTGTGCTCGAATAATACTTATTTTGCTATAGAAATCAAAACCTGCACTGAAATTGATGACTTGATTGGGAATCAGAATCCTCTTGATTTGTTTTATTCTATATTTATTTATTTATGTTTATTTATTTATTGAGATGGGGTCTCAACATAGAGCTCAGGCTAGCCTGGAACACTTGATCCACCTGCCTCTGCCTCCCAAAGTGCTGGAATGCTGAAACTAAAGCATACACAACCATGCCCATCTATACTATAAAATGTTAACTTTTTTTTTTTTTTTTTTTTTGAGACAGTCTTGCTGTTGTAACCCAAGTTGGTCTAGCACTCATGGACCCACTTTTTTTTTTTTTTTTAACATCTTGTTCTCTGCAAACAAAAAAAACAAATAGGTTAAACAATTTCCATGTCTGGGCACATAAGTCAGAGGCAGAGCCAGAGCACATGCTTAACATGCACAGAGCCTTAGGATCCATCTCCAACAACACACACAACGAGAAACAAAAATTTTAGCAATGTAATTCCAACCTATGTTAAAGCTTTTTTTGGTCACATCTTTAGATGTCACAATATTAACCATGAAGCCTGTATATCTATCTAACATGCATATATATATCTATCTGTATAGACATGGATTCACAGATATCTGTAGTTCACAATCAGATACACTGATAAACCAAGAGACTTCTCAAGTGATAATTCATCAATACAGTAAGCATTGCTCTAAGGTCCAAGGCATTCTTTCTTATTGCCCCAGAAAAAGCTCCTGGTGTCCTACAGCAGGACATATATATATCTTCTATATCTTCAGATCTACAGGTTTGGTTGTGGGTATAATGGGAGTTTTGCTTGAATATATATATGTCTGTCTGTACAGCACATACTTGCCTGGTACCCATAGAGGCAAGATGAGGTATCTAATCCCCCTGGATCTGGAGTTACAGACAGTTGTCAGCTGCTGTGTGGGTGTTGGGAATCAAACTTGGGCCATCTAGAAGAATAGCCAGTGCTCTTAACAGTGGAGCCATCTCTCCAACCCCAAATCTAAAGTTTTTATTTAGCTAGCCACTTAAGGGTGACTTAAATCCCTTGCTTTCTTCACTGTTTGAGCTGGGGTCTTGGGCTGGCTTTATTAAAAAAAAAAAAAAAAAAATAAGTAAAAACAAACAAACAAAAACCACACACATACAAAGAAACCCTTGGTTATCAGGGTTGTAGCTATAACTCAATATACAGAATGCTTGCCTTCTCAAACACAAAACAAAAACAACAACAAAAAAAACAAACCAGTGATTCAGCACCATAAAGGTACCTGGAAGAATGTGAGAGCATTTGAGTAATGGATTGAATGGAGCTTTCCAGCCCTAGAACAAGGCGATACACTGAACTGACATCAGTGTCATATTAGCTACTTAATCTGTTCTTAAGAGAAGGAATTCCAAATATACCCCAAACAAGAAAACCAAGCAGTAAGAATGATATAAACCTCTCATTTGTCAGTCTTTCCAGTTTGTGGGAAATAGCCTAAAGTCAGAAAGAGCAAGCTACTTAAAAGACATTTGATATTAAAGACAGTGCGAGTAGTTTTTAAAGAAACTTGAAGGCCGGGCAGTGGTGGTACACGCCTTTAATCCCGGCACTTGGGAGGCAGAGGCAGGCAGATTTCTGAGTTTGAGGCCAGCCTGGTCTATAGAGTGAGTTTTAGGACAGCCAGGACTACACAGAGAAACCCTGTCTTGAAAAAAAAAAAAAAAGAAGAAGAAAGAAAGAAAGAAAGAAAGAAACTTGAAGAGCTGGGCAAAGTGTTGTATACCTATGGCCCCAGCTATTTAGAGGCTGAGGCAAGTACTGTCAATTAGGCCTACTGGATGCTGGCTTGGACCATGTTGTGAGACCTATCTCAAAAGGGAGAAAAAAGCAGAAAAACGGAATAACACATCCACACATACAGCTTTGCCTCCTCACCAGTGTTAACAGCTGATGAGGAATGGACGCTATTTAAAGGTACTAAATAACGGAAGTTTTATAGATCCTAGCCTGAACCATCCTGCCCATATTTAAAATGATGAAATGACTACAGACATGAAAAGTGTACTTGAGTCAAATGGGTGTTTCTGGCTTCTGTTTCTCTTTAAAGAGAAGCTCTCTTACCACAGGCTGAGATACTGGCTCCATACCATTCAGGTAGAGAGAGATGGGGATACTTGCCTAGCATTCTCAAAACCCAAGATTCCAATCCCCAATACAGGGCAGGAGAATCAATGAAAACATCAATCCATAGTAGACAATATTCACTAAAGGTCGATGCTTAAAGCAGTCTCCTTAAGTCTTCCAAGCTAACAGCTCTTGGATGAAGGCAGTTAGAGATTTTTATTCCTTTTCATGAAGATCTCATGTACATAATCCCAAAATTTCCTCTGCTGTGTCTCATTGTTGTGGATCATGGCAGTGAGAGCTTCCCCCTGATAGAGACCTTGCCAATAATCTTGTAGCCACATTTCCTTCCAGCTGAAATGACAAAACAGGAGCGGGAGGTGAACTGGGAGCCATAGCAGTGATAAATAGGCTCCACCTTTCTTTGAGTGGTCCCAAAGAAATCATAAGCAAGGCCATGGTAGAGGCACACACTTTTAATCTCAGTAACCAGGAGGCAGAAGCAGGGGGATCTCTGAGTTCTAGGACAGCCAAGGCTACACAGAGAAACCCTGTTTTGAAAAACAAACAAAAAGTTAAGCAGATACTGGGCCTCTGGATAGAATAAGGCTCTGCTGTGAAGGAAAAAGATATGGAGTAAAACTAATTCTAGTCCAAGAGATAGGAAGTAGGTCATAAACATAAAGACATCATAGTACTGCAAAGTAGCTGACACTGCAGACTTGCCTCTAGCTCTCAAATGTAGAGGAAGTGCAAAGGGTCCAGAGCATGGAAATGGCATCTAGAGAAAAGCAAGGGAGCCCTTAGACGGTTTTAACCTTCAGTTATTTGAAAATCTAAATGAAGGTACAGTGACATCTAGTGTGTAGAAAAGGCACAACCTGAATTTTCTTTTGTTAGTGGGTCAGGGTCTATAATAGCTCAGGCTGGCCTCAAACTCACTGTACATGGCAAAACTATGACCTTGAATTCCTGATACTCCAGCTCGGTCTTTTTGGCATTAGAATTACAGGTATGCACTACAATCCCTGGCTATTTCTCTACTGTTTTGAATTTTCTTCTATTAAATCATATATTCAGCATAAACTGACAGATCCTTAGTGAAAGACTCCACCATCAAGCCCCTATTGTGCCAGCAGCATATGTAAGCAGGCCTCTGCTGCCACCCACTGTTGAAGTCACTTTCTGTGAGCTGTTCTAGTAATCTCCCTCCAAATTAACTGTTGTGGCTTGCTGTGGGTGGTTTCAACATCTCCATTCTACTTCCCATGCACACCTTTCCCAAGGCAGGTATATCCTGCTTTCAACTCACTTCTCTTTACCCACACTGACACCCAATATTAATTATATACCTACTGAAAGCATTCCTTCAGTTCTATTTAGAGTGAATTAGTCAGGGCATATAAAAGTAAAAGGAGGGCTGAGAGTATAGCTTAATGGTAGAGGGCTTGCTTAGCATACACAAAGCTCTGACCTCATCACACAAAAAAGATGAAGATGCTTTTCATGGGTATAGTGGCTCGATCTGTAATCTCAGCACTTGGGGGAGGGTGAGAAGACAGGAGAATCAACCCAAGTCTGAGGTCAGCTCAGGCTACAGAGTGAGACTCTAGTCTGTCTGGTTAGTTGATTACTGCAGACAAGGAAAATCCTTCCAAAATGCTCTTATTGGGCTGAAGTGTGTGACAAGGTGGAAAATATTCTCCTGGCATGCAGAAGCCCCTGGGCTTAATCTTAGCACAGCCAAAACTCATCTTTATGTTGCCCATCTCCCCATCAAAGGTACTCAGCTCAGGTGCTGATCCTCAGCTTGGCAATCAGGCTCTTTATAGCCTGGCCCCACTGTATGTGCTCAGGTTTTCTAACCTTCCCCACACCGCTGGGATAACAGGTGTATCCATCACACCCAGCCCAACTACCAATGATATTAAAGCAAAGTGAGCCTATACTGTCTTTTTCACAGTCTCCAACACACTAAGAAAGCAAGAAGTTTGATCTGGCAGCTGCAGGGCATCCCAGCAACCCCTTTACCTGTCGTTCTCAGGAATCTCTTCGGCTTTCCCAAAGCCAGGGGTAGGCACTGGACAGTTCATGTGCGACGACTGGGCAATGTGAGGCTCGGGGACAGGAATGTCCCCAGGAGAGGATGCATGTGCTTTCTCGGCATCCAGCCGAGCCAGTTCATGGTCACAGACGAAACACTCAAAGCCATTGAGGTAGTTAGGCAACATAGGATCATTCACTCCCCACTCCCTGTGCTCCAGGTTATCCAGAAGAAACTGGTTGGTGATGCCTCCAGGCTGCTTGTATGTCAGGTATTTCATATACTCCTCATCATTTTTGTCCAGAAAGTCAATAAACTCTGCCAACTTTTGAGGGGACTCAAAGTCATCAATTAGGATGATGGAATGATTATTGGGCATCCAGTCCCTCACAGAGGGTGATCCACGATACACAGGCACAGCACCTAGATGCATGGGGCGCCACAATTTTTCTGTCATGTAATCATTGCAGATGGCATTTTCCAGGGCCAAGTGGAACTTATAGCGGGACAAAAAGGCCATGAGTTCTGGATCCTCGGTGGTGGCCGTAGCTGTGTCCTGTAACCGCATCGTGGGCGGCTCGCGGTTCTGCAGGCACTTGCCATAGGAATCCACCTAAGCGAGTCAGAGGACGGCGGTCAGCAGGATGTGGCGTTCGCCCGGCCCACCCCCGCCCCGCCTCGCCGCTCTCTCACCCACCGGGATGTAGCGCATGAGTTCGCGTACGTAGCGGTCCCGGTCGGAAGGCACGTCGCAATGGGACTGCAAGTAGAGCAACGGCGCGTACCCGCGGCGACGCCACTCTGCGCGCTCCCGGAGCGGAGGCGCAGGCCGGCGCAAATAGGCGGCCCCGGGCAGCCATTGCAGCGGCAGGGGATAGTCCGAGTGGCGGCTGAAGGTGGCCGTGAGATTGAAGAGGCGGATGCCCGGGCCGTGGCTCAGCAGGAAGTTGTTGAGCGGCGACTCCTCGTGCAGGAGCGCCCAACTCTGGTGCGGCAGGCGCGGCAGGGGCGCGTCAGCTGCGCGGAAGTCCGTGCCGTAAAAGAGCAATGCGCGCGTCCGCGGGTCGGCGCGCGCCCGTCGATCCCGGGACGCCACGCACGCGCCGTGCGCACACTCTATCCGCTCCGAGTCACCTGGGAAGTGCGGAAACAGACCTGGGCTCCACCACAGCAACACTGGTAGGTCCACCGTCTCCGTGTTTCCCGACGGTGGGGACCCCGCCCCGCGCGCAATCCCCACGGCGCCTAGGGCAGCCGGCGGCCGAAAAACCGCGCCATCCCACGGCTCCTCCCTCTCTGCCTTCCCACCCGCCTCCCCCGAAGCCGCGGATCCGGAGCTGCTGGCCGAACAGACACTGAGCACCCCCAAGGCGGCCAGCACCGCCTGGGTGCAGCGAGCAGCCATGTCCACAGCAGACCCGCTCGGACAGCACGAAACCCCGCCCTGCGGCGAGTGGGGAGCGGACCAGGGCCCTACGCCATAGGGGCACACGGCGCATGCGTAACTCCTCTCGGGCGCAGGCAGGGTGGTGAGAAGTCAAGAGTAATGAAAGGGATACTGGTTACATCTTATTTTATTTCTTTACAAATTAAAGATGCATTGAAAAATAAACCAATGAAAAGAAATGAAAGGTCCATAGCAGGGGCATCCTGGGCTGGGAGCAGGCAAGCCTGACCACCGTCATTCCTAGCCCTTGTCCTGCCCAGCCAATTGGAGTTGGAAGATAACTTGTCAGCCACTCAGTCAATACCAAATCCCAGTAATATCCTGGCACCGGAAGACAGGGCTCCTGCCATCTCTGCCTCTCCCCAACAACGTTTCTGGTGGAAGCTGAGTGGGATGTGGGCTGGCTCTGTGAGGTATTGCAAGTTGACCATCAGGCTCTCTATAGAACCATCCAGGATTGGGGCTTCTCCATCTGGAAAGGAGGCTGCTACTTCCCCTAGGTGTTAATATGCTTTGCAATTCTTACCCCAGGCTCACTCATCTCTAGCTATGTGCTTCTGTCCACGAAGTGCTCACCAATCATTGCAGGGGAGAGAGAGCACGCACAGTGGAAGTAGAGAGACAACTAGTCATCCATCCTCAGTAACTAGGACTTTGCTACTGACCACCAGGCCCCCAAAGGACCAGCTGTTTTACTCTCCACCACCTACTACGGTCTGTACCCCAGCTCTTGTGCACCTGTATATTTTATCCCTAATATAGGAAGTTGTTGATGACACGGAGCTGAATTTGCCACTTCCTGTAATAACCTTGGGATTCCCACTTCTTCCTGCCTGCCCCTTTCCTCTTGGAGGCTGGTCCAAAGGGACACATTGTTGCCAGGGCCTGGCTGCCTCCAAACCCCCAACACCCAGTCATATACAGTGAACTGAGAAACTACATTCATTATAACAGGATTAGCAGGAGAAAGGGTAGAGTAAGGGGCCTGGGGCACCTTCGATCAGCAGGACATGACAGAGTGGTAGGGTATTTGAGCCCAGAAAGAAGGTGTCTCCTTAAATCTCACCCTCCCCCCCAAAGAAGTCAACTGAGGTCAGCTTACATGACTTATAAGATATGGAACTGTCCCAATTTCTCTGCCAACCTGGGGTTCTTCCTGGAAGCTGGCCTGGGACCCTATGCCATTTACCCACTTGCTTTAGCTCAGTAGCTGCCGAATCTCCTTGTGCATATGACAGAGAAAGTCCACATAGGATGCACCTCCACTTAGGCTCTTGTCTTCCACCAGGAAGTGCTTGAACAGCATCTCCAGCTTGTCTTCCTGTTTGACCACGATAAGCTACAGCCAGAGGGCAGATTGTAAGGAAGGGCAGATGGTAATGAAGTACTCTTACCCTCACTCCCTATGCTCCTTCCTGCTGACTCAACAAAATAAAAAATACTGTGCTAGCCAGGCGGTGGTGGCGCACGCCTTTGATCCCAGCACTTGGGAGGCAGAGGCAGGCAGATTTCTGAGTTTGAGAGTTCGAGGCTAGCCTGGTCTACAGAGTGAGTTCCAGGACAGCCAGGGCTACACAGAGAAACCCTGTCTTTAAGAACCAAAAAAAAAAAAAAAAAAAAAAAAAATACTGTGCTAGGCATGTAGCTCAGTGGTAAGAGTGCTTGTCTGGCATACAGAAGGCCCAGGGTTCAATATCCAGCCCCACCACTGCAAAACAGAACATCTGTGTTACCTTCATGTACCGCATTCTCTGTGCCCGTAAGCTATCAATGAGGCCTCGAACTTTCTTAGACAGTGGATTATCCAGAACTGGCAGAACACTCTGGAACAAAAATTCATTCATTACTATGACAAAGTCATTACTTTTAAGTCCATCAAGAGTGAACAACACAAATTTAGGTATTCTCTGAAATGAAGAAACCAGAAAACCCATGATAGCCCCTTCCCTTGCCTCCAGTGTTCTCTAATACATAATAAAGGGACAAGCATGACTTCACCAACCCACAGTCACATCACCAAAGTGGTTTTCAATACCCATCTCATCCTTGACACCCTGTTCTCACCAAGCCACTGGTGATCTGACTGAAGGAGGACACGTTGAAAAGGCTCTGGACAACGCCTTGTTGGACGCTTGCTCCCACCCAGACAAAGAGGTTGAGCCCATTTTCCAGCAAATATATATCACCACTGCTTAAACGCTCTTCAGAGGCTCGAACTGCTGGTGGTTCAGTGGTACTATCAAGGGGAGACTTTGTCTAGACAAAAAGGAAAAAAACATCACCAAGAACTACAACACACTCCTTTATGCACAGAAACTAAGAAAGCTAAGTCTTCAGCTAGTAATATGAAATGTACATAAAAACAAATTTCTTAGTGTTGGCAATAAAGTAATCCACCCCTTCCTTCTTAGAGGCCCTGTCCTCAGTAGTGTCTCACACTCAATCCTCATTCGCACCAGTGGTAGGAGCCGAGGGTAGAAGAAGACATTGGTCTCAGCCACATCCATGGAGGAAACCAGCTGTCGAACATAGGCACGATCATCAGTAGTGACCTCAGCTCCAGGCTGCAGAACATCACTCTTCAACACACAGTTCAGGTAAACTGGAAGTAGCTTCATGCACTCAGGAAGAATCAACTGAGGGATTTATGGAAACAAATATGAGAAGTCCCTCTAAAATGCAAAGTTTTGTTGAACCAATCCCTCCACTAACATCCTTGCCCCACCTGTCCTGCAGAAGAAGGGCTGGCACAGTTCTTTCTGTAACAGGCCAGGATCTGGGCACATTGGGTGATGAGAGTGTCACGGACAGTCTTCACAGGGCTACTCAGAACAGCCCGGTATGCTACATGGGAAGGAGAGACAACAGTCACTGGTCTGCTTCCCATCACATGCATCTTCCCACCATCACACCTACCCAGGAGTACTCAACTTTTGACCATCCTGGCCACTTCCACCCTGCCCTGCTTCTACTCTCACCAAACTTGGCCATGTAGTTGATGAGCGTGTCAGTCTCACAGTTTCGATACAGATCAGCCAGCTGGGTGCAGCAGTTTAGGGCCAGGTTGTGGATGCGGAGACGACGCTGCCCTGCACAGCTGGTATAAAGCAGGGCACACTAGGGGAAGGGAGAAAGGGGGAACTCACACCCCTCCCTCACAATTTTACCCACTCCTTTCTTCCCATTGAATGCACCCCAACTTCTGTTCCCTGTCCCTGTCTCCCGCCTGCCACCTGCAGTAGGGCTCCACTCTCTTCATTGAGCCGGTCATCATGCTTGAATTCCACAGTCACTGTCTTGTCTCCATCTAGTCCAGCCAACTCCACATCTGTTGTATTGCTCATGTAGAAAGCTCCAAAGAAATCTACAGCACGGATACCTGAGGCCACGGAGACAGGTCAGGGCTAAAGGTAGGACATATGCCTCAACCAGATTTAACCTTAACCAAAACTCACCAGTACTTGTCCGAACCCGCATAACAGCATCAAAGCCAACCACCTTCTGTACATCCCGACGCAGGTCACTCAAGAACCGTTCCTGGTCATTCTCCACCTGCAGTCCATGCCCAAGTCACATCACTGACCACACAACTCATCCTGCAGTCAGTCTCCCTGCACCCCTTCCTCTCAACAAGCCTACTTAATCAGAGTGACAGCAAAAACAAGGACAACAGTGACAATGACGATTTTGCAGATTCATGACATAACAGGGAGCATACAGAGTGCCTTATATATAATTATTTCATTCTGTAGACAAATCCTAGTTAGTAAACTCTACTCTGCAGATGAAAGAACAAAACATGAGTAATTGAGTATTCTAGGCCAGTAAGTGGGGGCCTCAGTATCAACCCAGGAGTGACTTTAAAACCTATGCACCTAACCACTACACCCTGGGCTCAACTTCACACACCACTAATAAGATAATAGCTAAAGAGCCACTCCACATATAAGCAGATATTTTCACACCCAGAATCTTATACCTGGAAGCAGGCATATTTGTAGACGGAGCCTCCAGTGAGCTGGGGAACAACAGAAAGTGTGGCCACATCGACATACTGGTTAGGGAAGAGGAAGAGGTCCACACAGCAGCCTTGGGCCACACACTCTTTGGCCAGAGTCTGATAGGTACCTGTCTGAGGCTGAAACAGAGTCTGAAAAAGAAGAGAAGAAATGTTAAAAGCTTTGCACAACTTGAAAATTGTTATGTAAAATGAGAAACTCAGTTTCAAAACTTCAGACCTACCACCTTGTATTTCCAACAGGAGAAAGTTGGAAAGAAAAGGAAGAATAGAGAGGGGAAGTGAAAGGAAGGGAAGGAAAAAGAGAAAAAGAAAAGGTACAGGGTGTGATTGGGCACATCTATAATTCCAGCACACAGAAAGCAGAGATAGACCACTACAAGTATGAGGCCAGCCTGGACTACTCAGTGAGTTCCAGGCCAGCCTAGGCTACAGAGATAAACCCCCTATCTCCAGCAAAAAATGAAAGAGAAAAAGGGAAGATTCTAGTCAAGTCAACCAAGAGTTTTGTGATCGGGTTGGCAGTTGCAAATGGGCCAAATGTAATCCCAGTCCATCAGGTGGCACTGAGGAGTTGGCGTGGGAAAGTTAATGGCCTTCCTCTATAGTGGAATGCCCCTCCCATCTCGAGTCACACACCTTCTCCTTGTCTGTGTTGATCAACTTCCTATCATCTCTATTCTTCAGCTTCCCTGGGGCCTCTGCAATGGGCAAGGACGTGTGGAACAGAAACAGCTTTCCCGCACACTCGGCAGCCTAAGAGCAAAGATAAACTACTCATTTATTCCTCCCTTTATTCATCCACTATTCACTCATCTTTTTCTTTGTTGTTCATTAGGCACTAACTGTGTGAAACGGACTGACAGTTATCAATCCAGTCGATAACATAGTCAGAGGAGGTTGCTGGGGACTCCTGCTTTACCTTCAGAGCTTCCATCCCGGCCTGGATAACTGGAGCAAATACTGTCTCTGTCTCTCTTGTATCTGCAAACATTTCTGGAATCTGATCCAATAAGCTGAAAAGATAGATAATGGCAGACAACCAAAATTGCCACCCAGATTTTAGCTGCCTCCATTCTGAATTTCCTGAATAGTTATCTGGCTCCCAGACTGAAAACTCCTGGAACACACCCCTGGCCATCTACTAACTGCTCTGTAACTCCCTGGCCTTCTACCATTGTACCTTCCCACTCTCTCTCTCCATTTCTTCACACTCTCCAGCATCTGGTTCTTACCTGGTGATAACGGCCCGAGACTCACTGACATTGACCAGGAAGCCATCCAGCAGTGGCACAAACATGTCAGCCACATCAGATACAACCATCATCTGTGGCTGAGCCAAGGAGCTCTTCACATTGTAGAAGTGGAGCACTTTATTATAGGTGACAAAGCCAACTCGGATTGCTGACTCTTCTGCTCCACCCTCCCTGTAGAAAATGACACTGTTACCCAGACTGGCCACCTTCTTCACCTCCCACAGTTTAATGACATAATGTTCCACTTGCGCAGTTAACCCAGACACTCACCATTAACCAAAAGGAAGCAGAACTTCCTTAACTCTTACCTAGGCAGGTAGTCTAAGAGTGACTTGAGCTCCTCACAGAGGAGCCGAACAAGACCAGTCCTGATGGCATTGTAGGAGACGTCAATCATAAAGATGAAGGCAGGAGGACTAGGGAATTTATTGTTCTGTAGAGGAAGGAAATTTTGAGGGTACAGGGAAACAGTAAGCAGGCAGGAGACTAGAAGGCAATGAGCATCAAAGGGGACCATGGCAGAGTAAGGGAAATGCTAACAACAGCTAATTTGGGTTTTCACAATCCTCCACCCACTGTTCCTCTCCCACCATCTTCCCTTACCTTACAGTAATCTACAGTAGCCAAGAATTCATAAGATCCCAGAGACAGCTCAGGACGGTCATAAGCATCCACACGTTTGCCAGTATGGTCTAGATGTTGAAAATACTGGGGAGGAACTGTGGGGAGAGAGAATGCAGTATGTTACTCAAAAGATTCATTCTCAACCCAAGTATGGCAACTTCTAGCTAAACTCCTTCATATCATTCCATACCTGTCCTCACTTGTGCATATCTCCCCAGCTCCTGAGAAATGTTCCCTCATCTATCTAATGTGAAAGAGAACGATGTGGATGCAAGCCTTGCCCCAAAGCTCAGCCCCCACAACATACCATCATTGATACAGCTGCAAAAGGAGCACTGGAAGCGCCTCCCTCCCTCAATGAATGTCATGAGAGGGCACATGTATGCTTTGCAGCGATTACAGCGCAGGGGGCCAGATTCGCCATGGTCCACGACATATGGTGAAGCCTAAGGAACAAAGAGCAGGGGCACAGGTAGAAGGAGGCTATAGAAGGATCAGACATATGGCAACATATGACACAGACTGGAGGGAGAGGCAGCATGGCTCAGGTATTCTGCCTGGGGAAGGAATACAGTGGAAGTGAATGAGAACAATGAGAACAACTGGAAAAACCCTAGTTCTCTCTCTTCATTTTCTATCCCAAAATGCATTCCTTCCTAAAAAAAGATGGCCTATGAAACTGGCCATAGCAAGCCAGGGACTGCCATGAGTGTATGAAGACAAAGCCAAAGATGGCTCCTCCTGTCCTGGAAATGACGTCTGTTTCCTTCCCTGCATATCTATGATATTTTCCCCCCATCACTCAAGACAATTCTGTGACACCTACTGTTGTCCTGTAGATGTCATCTTACAAACATAAGAACAGCATCCAACTGTCCTCACTATCACCCACACAGGAACTGAGAAGGCAGAACATACACTGTGCTTTGACGTCCAGTTCTACAGAACTCTTTTTAAGTACATGTTACTTCTTAAGATCTATATAAACAGCTACCTAATTTTTATTTTTTTTTTTTTTTTTTTTTTTTTTTTTTTTTTTTTTTTGGTTTTTCGAGACAGGGTTTCTCTGAGTAGCCCTGGCTGTCCTGGAACTCACTCTTGTAGACCAGGCTAGCCTCGAACTCTCGAACTCAGAAATCCGCCTGCCTCTGCCTCCCAAGTGCTGGGATTAAAGGCGTGCGCCACCACCGCCCGGCCGCTACCTAATTTTTAAAAAAATGTTTTTGCCAGACGTAGTGGCACATGCGTTTAATCGCAACACTTGAGAAGTGGAGGCAGGCAGATTTCTGAGTTCCAGGCCAGCCTGGTCTACAGAGTGAGTCCCAGCAATAGGTGTACAGGAAGCCTTGTCTTGAAAAAAAACAAAACCAAAAAATGCTAATTTTAGGTACTGGATTACAGTACCTAAAGTACTATCTACCTAAAGTAGTTCGTTTGCCTTTGCTTTCATTCTTACCACTGCTACCAGGTTTGGGCCCTGGGAAAGAAAGATACCAAAGATGTACCTAAGGACAGATGAGGGCACAAGCCAGGTGAAGGATAGAATACTGGATACAATAGTACCTTCTTGTGTATTTGCCTATACCCAAACTAACATAACTTGAGTTTAAAAAAAAAATACACAACAGAATAACAGACTTGTCATCATCCAGCGATGTGACCACACAATGAGAAGTCCCTACATTCAGCTGTCTTGCCTCTAGAAATTAGGTTGGCCCTACCTGTTTTGTTTTAAGACAGGGTGTTTCATGATATAGCCCTGGCTGGCTTTATCACGTAGATTTTCCTATCTCTGCTTTGTGAATATCAGAGCTAACTCTTTGAGATGGAGTTTACTGTGTGGCTAGGCTGGGCTGGAACTCTATGGCCTCCCGTCCCAGCTTCCTAAGTGCTACAATTACAGGTGTGAGCCTCTACACACAGCACACTCTGGTTCTTTTCATTTGTTCTTCCTATGAACCCTGGTCTTACAAAGTAGTTTGTTTGCCTTTGCTTTCATCCTTATCACTGCTACCAGGTTTGGGCCCTGGGAAAGAAAGATACCAAACATATCGTCTGTCCCCTTCTGCCCAACCAAGATGTCTTCCATGCGAGCCAGAATCCCATCTAGAAAGAAACCTCATTCCCCACCCCCACCCCCTTTCATTGTATTCTAGCCCCTTCCCAGACTTACCTCCTCTGGGGGCAGCCTTGCCAGTGGCTTGATGACGGCTGCCAGAGGCACCTGAGCCTGCTTAGCCATATCAGATGTACAAGGGATATTATAGGATGTGCATCGAATGTAACGGGGACTTGCATTCCCTGAAGAAGGTAGAAGATTTAAGTCATATTACTGAAGCGTTCTGGGTACCAGCTCTCCATTGGTGAGTCACCCCACCTTCACAAATGTTAAGAGTTGGCAGAAGCTTTTAGACCCTGAAGGACTGAGGTAGGGTGGGAGGGACTGGTCTCTGGTTAAAGACTAACAAAAGCATGATCTATAGCCTTAGACAATTAGCTGCCATAAGGAAACAGACATTAAAGTTCTTCTCACCTTGGTCTTTCACCAGGAAATTGGTGGTGACTAAAGGTGGCACCTGTCCCCGTACACCAGTAACAAATGGCTCTGAACCCCGGTTGTTTCTATCATCTTCAATAACCTGAATCTGTAGGAAAAAAAGTAAAGTGAGTGAGATGATAAAAGGACAGGTACTGAACAAAAGCAGACCAGAGCTGGTAGCACAAGAACAGATAACTTGCCAAAACACACTTCATGCACCAAGCATGCTCTCCTTTTGGAGACCATATCAAATGCCACAGTACTGACCTTCCACTCTGCAGCAGCTAGCAGGAGATGCTGGGTAGGCCTTGGTGAGAATGGACTTTCCGATAAACCACCCCCTGGCCTCCAATCATTAGTGAATACCCTTTTATTTCTTCTACTCCAAGAAAGCTTATCATGATAAGATATGATTGGATTCCATTCTCCATCAAACCTTTCCCTCCCTTCCTCTCCATAAGATATACTGAGTCAGAGCAAGGAGAACAGAGGACAGAAACCCATATAGAAATGGTTCTAAACTCAATGAAATTAACAAGGAACACAGGGAGGAGAGAATTAAACAGGCAGAAATGATTAGGTAAAGTAAGGAAGCAAATGCTGCCTTCCTTTCAGGTGAATATCAATGGGTCCATATAGGAGAGGATGAGTGCCCGATCCTTATGGCCCAGTCCTCAAACCTCTACTTGTGACAAGACATTGAGGAGAACAAACATAAAAAGGATATGCAAAGCTGATAATCAGACCCTTGTTCAGGCTGGTGACCTTTGGTTAGTTACTTCAAGATGAGTTTGATAAAACCAGAAAAAGTAAAGGGCAAATAAGACTATATCCCGCAGCAGAGAGTTGAAGCTTAGAGATCACCAAAGTCTAAAACTCCTCAAATGAGAAGGTCACTCACACTCTCCCAAAGCAAGAAATCTCTCCCCCTGTAAGAAATGCTATGAACCTATACATTCATAGCCACCCATTACAACATTTCTCCTCATACCAAACTGGAAGGATCTGCTGCTCAACTCTGTCTGGTTCCATCACATGCCACACACAAGCTCCTGGAGGAGCCAGCAGGACTAAAACCAAAGCTTAACATGCTACAGGGCCCATCCTTAGGGGCTGGCCATCCACCATCCCATACTCAAGGCACTGCTGACAGTTCTATGTCTTCTGTACATGTGACTTGGGGCATGCATATCCTTCAGCTTATAAAAGCAAGGATCTAGAAGTGCTCAGGGAAGAGAATGAAAAGGGATGGACATGGTGGATGAGGTGAAGTCATAGGCATGCATGAGTGACACTAACACAGGATGACAAGCACGGACTCCCACCCCTGCACTTACTGGACTAGGAATGGCATCAGGGTCTATTCTGTGCCTGGTTTTCTGCTGAGGAGGCAGCTCATTAAGTTGCTTTTAGTGTTTTAATAATAAAGGCAGCAGGGATACACAGGGAGGGAGACAAAAGAACAAGAGGCAGATGTTACTTCTCTAACCCTCGTGAGTCAGACTTGAAGAGCTGGAGCCTAGCTCGGACTGCAGAAGTCAGGGACCCAGTGGAGACCTCACAAGGAGGCCTCAGTGACGCAGACTACAATGGAGCAAGATAAGCTCAGGCAGAGCAAGTAGGAGGCAAACAGGACTCTCTAAGGAGGCCCTAGTGGAAAAAAAAACTTGAGGAACAGGAAGTTCCCTAGAAGGTCAAACCCATACCTAAGCACTTTCATGCTGGGAGATGCCTCAGCTATCCACCTAGACTCTCCTTCCTACTGTGGAGGAGAGAAGCAGGGCAGGGGAGGGAGGAACCTGTCAGTCCTCCTGGGTTCCCCCTTAGACAACAGGCTTCCTCACCATGGCAGTTCCCCAAAGGAAGAAGGAAGAGAACGAATGGAATATGACAATGGCTAAGTATGAAGAGGTAACTGACATCAATGTTACAGACAGGATATAAAGCAGGCCCTATGTGAAAGAAGTACTCTGCCTGTGTCTGATAAGGAAGGGGTGAGTATCCCAGCAGCTCTGGGGACAAGCAGCTTCCTCAATGGACTTTATATGCACCCTGCCTTTATACACTGTGATTGTTCCACATTTACACAGTAGGGACCTGCCAGTCAATAGTACTGGGGGCATCATCCTACAATACTGCCTACATAGGAGCAGAGAGGAACCAGTGAGACTTTCCTTCTCTGACCACATAACACCAGAGAGCTCCTACCTGCTCTGATGAGCAACAAAATGATGCCCTACTAGATCTAAGGGAGTGGGACATGGCCACTACTCCACAGAAGGACAAAGATGGCCACGTTGTTGTTATTATTATGTCCAAGAACCACAGAACAATGCCCTCAACCCAGAGCTCTACCATCATCCTGATCACTCTTGGTTCCCTTCTTCCCTGTATAGCTGTTGAGTTAAACTGCCTTAAAGACTTTGGGAACTTCAAGTTCCATTTCAAAGGCTTAGTCTTTCTATGTCTTCAAGAAGAGGGTTGAAAATGGAATGTTATCAAAAATGCCAAGCAAATGTCTCATCTAAGGTCAGTCTACTCCTCTGGTCCACAACATATGCTTTCCAAGACCACATGAGCCCCTACTTACAGGGCTAGGGATGGCATCAGGGTCCAGGCGCTTAGGAGGCAATGGCTGAGGAGGCCCAGGCTGACTGCCAAAGGTAGGTGCTCCAGGGTATGGGCTCTCATAATTAGGTTGAGGGCCTCGGGCTGGTCCAAAGGAACCTGAGAGACAAGGGCATAAGGTTGACAAACTCACAATCCTTTCCCTATCTCTTCTTAAAGCCTCAGGAAAATAACTAGACCCTTTGAAACAGATTATGAGGTCTAGTAGGTCCTGAGGAAGCCACGCAAAAAAAAAAAAAAAAAAAAAAAAAAAAGCCCACACTATCTGAGTGAACTAAGAGTCATGAGAAATGTTTCATATCCTAGCAATGGTACCCTAAAGCAAAACAGAAACTCTGAATAGCTGAAGCCTTTGACTTCTAGCCAGATACTAGGGAAAAACTCACCATTTTGCTGCAGCTGATAACCCGGCTGTTGAGGGGAGTGCATAGGTGGTAGTGGTGGTACTGGAGGCCCAGTCATCTGGGTGCCTGGGGGCAGAGCATGAGCAGGAGGCGAGGACACGTGGTTAGCCTGGTTCACTGGGAGACTCCCAAAGCCCTGTCCAGGCGGGAGTGGACCAGTCATGGAAGGCATCCGAGGACCACCTGAAGCTGGGGAAGTGAAGCTGGAAGCCAGTGGTGGGGCAGACCGCAGGGGAGGCTGGACTCCAGGATGACCTTGAGCCTGGCTAAGGGGAGGAACCTGGCTCTGAGGATAGGAGCCATATGGACCAGAATTAGGGAAATTTCCTGAGGCTGAGGCCAATGATGTTGGTGGACCTGAGGGACAAAAGAGGTAGAGGTGGACGCCAAGTCATTCTGCCTCATTTGGTAATTTCTGCTCCCATCAACAAATAAAACCAAAACCAAACAAACAAAACTAAAGCAAAAAACAAATAAGAAACCAAATTAAAAGACTTTCCCTGCATCTGGGGTTCAAAGGTGAAAGAAATAAAAATGTCTAGGACCAAAATTTCTGAAAAATGGATGAGAGCATCCTGGTCATACCACTACTTACCATAGCCCAACCCAGAAGGGGGAGGGGCTTGGGCCACAGCACCACTGATCTGCATTCCGGCCAGCTGTGCAGTCACCTGTGTACTTGTCGGGGGAGGGCCATAGGGCTGAAGCACAGCTGGCTGGCTGACCACAGGGGCCAATGGGGGCCCAAACTGCTGAGAACCAGGGACCCTGTAAAGAGAGTGAAAGCAGAGGTGACTTGAAGGTAGGATGTCTGTCAAAACTGGCAGAGTTCCACACCATAACAGGAAGCTACACTGTGTTCTGGCATTTTATGTTCCTCCTGAGCTCTCTGACAGCTTCACACATGTAGAGTTGTGGCAATGTGTACTTTCTACTAGGCTCACTCCACACATACTGAGCACTCTCAAGTCAAATACTATTTATTTTGATAGACAAGTTACCACCTCCTGAGCGTCAAGCCTAGATCAGTTTTGTGAGGAAGCTGGCAGGAAAGGCACACATAAGCAGACTTACAGCAAGTGTTCACTAACGTGACACTGACTAAATACAGCTGGGTTCTTCAACTCGCTTTCTTTGTTTTGTTTGTTTTTTCAAGACAGACTTTCTCTGTGTATCCCTGGCTGCCCTACAACTCATTCTGTAGACCAGGCTAGCCTCAAACTCACAGAAATCCACCTGCCTTTGCCTCCAGAGTGTTGTGTGTACGTGCATGCCCACATACATGCCAAGGTTAGTGAATGTGTGGAGGTAGGACAAGTTTCAGATATCAGTTTTCCACACCCACCACGTTGAAGCAGCCTCTGTAGCTTCTGCAGCACAGCATTCTCCAGGATAGCTAGACCTCAAGCTTCTGCCCAATCCTCCTGTCTACACATCCCATCTCACTGCAAGACTGCTGTGATTACAGATGTGCACCATGCATCTGGAATTGGTTGTGGCACTTAAATTGAGGTTATCAGGTACTATTACCCATTGAACCATCTTCCCAGTCCCTCCTGCCTTATTTTATCTCTACTAAACAACTAGTACTTTATATTTGATCAGTTCTATCTGTGCTTGAGTTTAACACTCATCTATTCATTAATTCACCCGCCCAGCCAGTCACTTCTCCTTCAACTGGTATCTCTTTTATGTGTATGTATTGAGACTTAAACCCAGACACTTGCATATGCTAGGCATGCAAGTCCTCTAATGGGGCCCTATTAGACCATTACCCCCATCCCTAGCATTGTTTTCAACTAGTTCTTCTGCTAGTGACCCTTACCTCAAGCTCTTTGTTGGGCTTTGCATTGTTTGTGGTCCACAACACTGAACATGCTAACCACAGCAGATGCTCAGCAAATCTTGTCAGACTAATTATATTGCATGGTACTGCTCTAGTAGTGTGAATCAATGCTATCAACTGCCCAGTGTTATTCCATCAAATGCTCCACCACACCTATATATAGCATCTACAGTGTTTCTATTTTATCTAAACCTATAGCAAAATAATGAGACAGAGCAGATGGAAAACTAAAACACTAAAAGCATAACAGAATGAGCTAGAACCAAAGTCTAAAACTGATTCCCAACTTCCTTGAAAGATGTAACATAGATATGTATACTTGAACAATTCTAATACAGCCAATGGCATAAGAAAGCAATCAGAAAATATAGACTACTACATCCAAAAGACCCAACATGTGTCTCCTTCATGATTCCCTCCACTTTCTCCCAGGAGTAACTACTCCTAATCCTCAATTACCATCCCCTTGTCTTTAAAACACTGGAATTCAGTTTTATCAGTTTTTAGCCTTCTTAAAATAGAATCATGGGCTGGAGAGATAGCTCAGTGGTTAAGAGCACTGGCTGGTCTTCCAGAGGTCCCAGGTTCAGTTCCCAGCACCCACACGGCAGCTCACAACTGTCTGTAACTCCAGTTCCAAGGGATCTGACGCCCTCATACAGATATGTCAAAACACCAATGTACATATAACGGAATCATCACACACACACACACACACTGAATTTTGTGGGGTTTTTCATATTTTTATGAAATTTATCCATGGCATTCCCATTCCATTAAATGTCATTCCATTAAGTTGGACAGTGGTGGCACACACCTTTAATCCCAGCACTCAGGAGGCAGAGGCAGGTGGAGCTTTGTGAGTTCAAGGCCAATCTGATCTACTTGAGTAAGCTGAAGGATAGCAAAGACTGTTATACAGAGAGACCCTGTCACAAACAAACAAACAAACAAACTGCTATTCCATTAGACTCACCATAGCCTGAGCTAGTGAGGTGGCTCATGGCTTAGGTAAAGGCTCTCTGCCACCAAGCCTAACCTGAGTTTGATCTCTAGATCTATATAGTAGAAGAAGAAAACCAACACCCACAAGTCCCCTCTGACCTCTGCACTCATCAAGCATGTATGCAAACAAAGAAACAGTAATAAAAAATGTTTGCCAGGTGCTGGTGGCACGTCTTTAATCCTAGCACTTGGGAGGTGGAGTCAAGCAGATTGAGTTCCAGGCCAGCCTGGTCTTCAGAGCTAGGACAGCCAAGTCTACACAAAGAAACTGTCTTGAAAAAGCCAAAAAAGTTGTAACTCAACTAAGCATTTTACTGTATATATTTGAGTTTTCATGTTTTTATGAGGTTGTTTGTTTTTGTGGTCCTAGGGATCAAACTCAGGGCTTCATCACAATAGAGAAGTGTAATTTTGGGTCAGTAAAAACTGTTGCTGGGGCTAGAAAGATGGCTCAGCAGTAATGTATATGTATTATTCTTGCAGAGGACCTGAGTTCAGTTCCCAGCACCCACATAGGATGGCTCATAACTTCTTGTAACTCTAGCTCCAGGAGGAGCCAATGCCCTTTATAAACACCTAGACCACACAGACACAATTTAAAAATAAATCTTAAAATAACAATGTTGCTTTGAAATAATAACAATGTTGCTTTGGAGATATTATATATATATATATATGTGTATGTGTGTATGTGTGTATGTGTGTGTGTGTGTGTGTGTATGTGTGTGTGTGTGTGTGTGTCTGTATAATCTTTGCTTGATTTTTTTGTTTTGATACAGGGTCTCACTCATACCCACACTGGCCTTGAACTCACAGAGATCTGGCTGCTTCTGCCTCTGAAGTACTGGGATTAAAGATGTGTGCTGCCATACACAGCCTGAGTTTTTGTTTGAGACCAGACCTTCCTATGTTGCCAAAATGGCATCAAACTCGTGTACTCAAGGAACCTCACTGCCTTAGCTTCCCTGCTAGCTGCGTCTACAGGAATGTGTCACCATCTGGCTTTACCTAGATCTGTTTATAAGGGTTGTTGTTACTATTATTTGTTTGTTTGAAATAATCTCCAATGTGTAGCCCAAGCTGGCCTCAAACGTGTGATTCTTCTGCCTCAGCCTCTCAAGAGCTAAGGTAGGTCACCACACTAGGCTTATACCATTTTTATTACTGCAAAGTGTTTCCTTCCCTCCCTGATTACCAACAACCAACCTGAACAAAGCAGTACTTCTCATTCTCTCTGATAGTGCTCAGAGACTGTTTCTGCAGGTGTAGTTCAAAATCAGACTCGATTCCAAACACCTCATGGGAAAGTGCAAGGACTCGCTTCCTATCATCAGGACCTGCTTAAGTTTGAGACCTTGGCTTCCTGGGTTGATGATTTCCACCTAATGGGTGCTCTGACCTCAAGCCCCCCTCAGCCTCTGGCCTGTGAGACTTTTATTTTCTTTCTAACAACCTAATTTTCAGTTAGGGGGGAAATTTTTTCTTAAATTTCTATTTCATCTCACTTTTCCAGAGTACTTCAACAAAATGTTTTTCAGGTTATAATAATATTCTACCCCCAGCTGAAAGTCTTTGATCTTCTGTGTATTGCAGTGGCAATACACACCTTTAATCACAGCATTCAGGAGACAGAGGCAGGTGGATCTCTGTGAATTTGAGGTCCAACCTGGTCTACAGAACGAGTTCCAGGACAACCAGGGCTACACAGAGACCCTGTCCTGAAACAAACAAAGTAAATCATACTGCCTGCTTCTCCAACTTCTTTACTCTCCTATTTGTCTGTCTATTATCATGAACTGTGTCCTACATTTGCCTTATCTAAGACTTACACTCAGTGATGGTATATGAATACAAGACACTTGGTAAGTGCCAGAAATCATTTTTCCATTTCCATATCCACTACCTGGTTATATTTTTAAACTGTTCCCGGAACCCAGACAACATTCTGACAGACGTGCCCTCCTCCGTTCATAGACTCTGATGCAACGAGAACTTCATCAGGTCTCACTTAGGCAGCTTTTCTTCTGAGTCTCTTCTTTTCTTTTTCTGTTACGTACACATTGTCACTCTCTACATGTATACCAGAAGACAGCATCAGATTCCATCACAGATGGTTGTGAGCCACCATGTGGTCACTGGGGATTGAACTCAGGACCTCTGGAAGAGCAGTCAGTGCTCTTAACCTCTGAGCCATCTCTCCAGCACCTTCTGAGTCTTCATTTCAGAACTGGCTGTGTACAAATTTAACCAGTCAGTCCTACTAAGTGCCTGGCCTAGTAAAAAGGGAGACAGAGACAGACAGTCCTGGGCTCCTTCCCATTTCCTTCTTAGCATAAGCTCAGGAGGACTGGAACCATTGTGGGAATAGATGTCTGATAAAGTGAGGGAAAATCTAGGTTCACAAAAAAGATAATACAGAAAAGAACCCAGGTATTAAGATGGGTCCATAACAGGGCTGGACATTTGTAGTACCTGTAACCTGGAAAGGCTGGCAACATGGCTCAGTGGGTAAAGATGCTTGCTATCAAGCCTAAAGACTTGAGTTTGTTCCCCAGAACTCACATACTGGAAGGAGAGAATGGATTACTACAAGTTCTTCTCTGACTCTCCACACATGCCCACACACATATCATTCATACATACAAAATAAATAAATGTAATAAAAAATAATTAAAAGACAAATAGGCTAGATAAAAGAAAAAAAAAATAGACCCTCATAACATCCCTAACCTACTTTCAACATATTGATTTTAGGCTCACCCAGTACATACCTTTGCATCTGAGCTGTGGAGCTTGGCCCATTCTGTATATCACCTTGGCCAAATTGGCCATATGTAGTCTGACCACAAGGAACCTGTGCTGCAGAGGCCGGAGGTGCTCCCGAGGAAGGTGGGGCTCTCGGCACACCTGAGGGTAAAGGACAGAAACTAAATGGTTGGGAAATAACTTTCTCCTCCATCTTGAGGCAGGAATGCAAAACAAGGATCAGTAAAGGAAACCATCACTGGTATCACCCTCCAGCTGCACAGCAAAAGGGACACCATGCCACTTCACTGCAGCAGTATGTGGCATGTGGCTGTCCAACAGACAGGCTACTTGCTCTGACTCTGAAGCAAGTCAGAGCAACACAATGTAGGACCTCCCTCTGACCAATACACACATTCCCATTCGATCTAAGACAGCCTTCAGCCTTTTCCAGGAAAACATCTTACTCCACAACTTAGAGACTTGGATACATGTAGAGGGTGCTATAGAAGATGATGAGCCAGAATATAATGAACTACTCTATAAGGAACAAGGGCTCTACGCAGGTGTGGTGACACAGGCCTTTCATCTGAGAACGTAGGCAGGGGCAGACAGATCTCTGGGAATGTGAGGCTAGCCTGGTCTACAAAGTGAGTTCTAGGACAGCCAGGGCTACACAGAGAAACCCTATCTTTAAAAGAATAAAAGAGGGCTGGAGAGATGGCTCAGCGGTTAAGAGCACTGACTGCTCTTCCAGAGGTCCTGAGTTCAAATCCCAGCAACCACATGGTGGCTCACAACCATCCGTAATGAGATTGGATGCCCTCTTCTGGTGTGTCTGAAGACAGCTACAGTATATTCATAAATAAAGTAAATAAATAAATCTTTAAAAAAAAAAAAGAATAAAAGAAAGGGAGAGAGAGAGAAAAGAAATTAGGGGGCTGAGGATGTGGTCAGTTGCTTGCCTAGTATGAAGCCTTGGATTCAACCCCCAGCACCTGCCAGGGCCTGGAAAGATGGCTCAATAGTTTGGGACCTGGGTTCTAGTTGCAGAGGACCTATGTTCCATTCCTAGTACCCACATGGTGGCTCACAACCATCTCTAACTCCAATTCTTTAGGATCCAACTCCCTCTTCTGACTTCTGAATCCATACATGCAGGTAAAACATTCTCACCAGTAAAAGAAAATAAAACGTAAAATAAACTACATAAAGAAAATAAAACGTAAAATAAACTACATGGTGGTGCACACCTATAATCCTGGCATTGGGAGTCAAGATGACCAGAAATTCACAAAACTGAGGGTGGAGGCAGGGATGTGTTTGCCTGTTTGTTTTCTTTTACAGTACTGGCGACTGAGTCCAGGTCTTCATGCATGCTAGGCAAGTGTTCCTTGACTGAGCTATGGCAGCCACCAGAAAGGCTGCTCTGACCCCTCCTCTGTACACTTCCTTTTTTTTTTTTTTTTTTGGTTTTTCGAGACAGGGTTTCTCTGTGTAGCCCTGGCTGTCCTGGAACTCACTCTGTAGACCAGGCTGGCCTCGAACTCAGAAATCCGCCTGCCTCTGCCTCCCAAGTGCTGGGATTAAAGGCGTGTGCCGCCAACACCACCCGGCCTCTGTACACTTCCTATATCCTATTCTTGCTTTTCTTGCCTGCTTCCATGTTCGGGAGAGTTCTCACAAGTCAGAGACCTTGTTTTTTCCTCTAAGAGTTCTCTCAAGACAGGTGGCTTACCCCATCGTTAATGCCGTTACCTACATTATCAGAAAAGCTGGCCTCTGTCCTTTCTTTGATCAGATCTCCCGTCAAAACTATGTCCACTAAGCTTAGCCATACTTTTGAAATGTTCCTGACCCTTAGGAGAAATCAGATTCACAAGCTGAATTTGTTCTCTACCATAACAGAACCAGATAGATTTCCCTTCAATAACAAACCTCTTTCAAAAGAGAATGACAAACTCCATTCTGATAAGTCAAACATAACAGAGCAAAAGTGGACTCTGTCCAGTCAAAGTCCCACCCCAGAACAGGGTGCTTCTAAAAGAACTAAGACATAATTTGACTACTTCATGATTTTTTTATTTTTTTATTTTTTGTTTTTTTTCGAGACAGGGTTTCTCTGTGTAGCCCTGGCTGTCCTGGAACTCACTCTGTAGACCAGGCTGGCCTCGAACTCAGAAATCCGCCTGCCTCTGCCTCCCAAGTGCTGGGATTAAAGGTGTGCGCCACCACTGCCCAGTGATTTTTTTTTTTTAACAGTGATTAAAAAAGTGGTAATATTTCATTCATTTACAAAACCAACCCATGCCTTGCCTGACTGATACTTACTTCCCTTCTTTATTAAATCTACTCTCTTAAGTTTTTTTTAGATTTTGCTAGATTTATGTATTTTATTTCATGTGTAAGAGTGTTCTGCTCACATGGATGTCTGCACATCACATGTGTGACTGGTGCTTGCAGAAATCAGTACAGGGAATTGGATCCCTTGAAACTGGACTTATGGTTTGAGCGGCCATGTGGGTCCTGGGAATTGAACCTGGATCATCTACAAGAATAAGAAGTGTTCTTAACCACTAAGCCATCTCCCTAACTCCCATAAAATTATATTTATGTATTTATTGAGTGCGGAGATCAGAAGACAACTTGTTTTCTCCTTCCATGGTGTATATCTCAGGTACTGAACTTGGGTCATTATACTTAGTGGTAAACACCTTTACCTACTGAGCTATCTCAAGCCTCAAAAACCACCCCACCCACATCATTCATTCATTCATTCATTCATTGGTGGTTCTGAGGATTGAGCCTAGGATCTCATACTTGTTAAGCAAGCATTTTGCTAATTATTTATAATTTCTTTTTCACTTTTATTTTTAGACAGAATCTTACTCTGTTACCTAAGTTGGACTTGGACTCACTCTACAGCCCAGGCAAGCCTTGAAGTTGGATTCCTCCTACGGCACCCTCCCTTATAACTGGAATTACAGGCCTGTGACAGTAGGCCTGGTAGAAATCTACTTCTAAAAAAAAAAAAAAAAAAAAATCTACTCCTAAACAACATAAGGTTTGGTTGCTGGGCAGTAGTGGTGCACTAGGGAGGCAGAGGTAGGCTGATCTTTGAGTTCCAGGCCAGCATGGTCTACAGAGAGAGTTTCAGGACAGCCAGGGATACACAGTGAAATCCTGTCTGGAAAACAACAACACAAATACTCACAGAGTTTGGCATACTCTACCTCTCCACCAAGCATAACCAAAAGTCTACTATTAATAACTTTATAAGGTATGCCAGGTTAACACACAGAGGACCAGCTAACCTTCTTGGAAAAGTAATATAAAACAAAACTGAGGGCTGGCAGCAGTGTAGCTCAACACTAAAGCATGTACACACAGGGCCTACATTCAACTCCCGAAGAGACACACATAGAATCTAATGCAACACCAAATTCTCTTATTTCACTCATATTACAGAACATCTAAGAAGAGGAAACCCAAGCAAAGAAAAATGAAGACAGTAAAAGATCCAGGGAGTACTACAAGTCAGACATACAAATAAGCACTCAGATTCACTTACAGACAAATGTGTCCCAGAGTAGTAGTATAGCAAGAACCACAAGTCAAATAAGAGGCATTCTCAACACATACAAGGAACAAGTGACTTCAGGGAGACAAAGTCAACGGGCAACAGAAGAGCTACGGCCACAACCCTTCCATCCAGCTCTTAGTAATGCAGTAACAGTCATGAGGCTGTCCAGGGTGACACCCACCAAAGTGAGCTGTTATTGAATCTGGAAGATGCATTCTTACTAGATGGCTTACGTAGAAACAGTCATGTGTAAAAACAAGACATGACTATTCCAGGGCCCTCGTTTTCAGAGAGCCAGATTCATGTTCCCCAATCACAATCCCTAAACAGATTCGTTAAAGCAATACAATCTAACCTGAAGACTGCACATTCCCTTCCTTAGCTCAAAAGGAACCTGGAACCATACCTTGAGGAGGTGCCTGCTGATAGCCTGGCACTGGGCCATTGTAGGCTCCATAGGGAGTAGCAGGGGCTGCAGGTCCTGGTTGCCCACCATAGCTAGACTGATGATACCCTGGGTAGATGGGCTGGTTCTGCCCAAATGGTGGAACAGGTGGAGCTGACTGGTTGACATTCATTATGAGAGCATCCCCGATTTGATCTTACCTATTGAAAAGAAAGAAATCAGTCAAAACAAACTTTCTAAGGAAAGAACAAGTATTGAGGGAAGTAAGAGACGAAAAGGGATTGATCTTATCAGACAGTGATCAGTTAACTGTTCCCATACTACCACAGGATCTCAGAAACTTCCTGCCGCCACCAGTACCTAGTCACTTTCCTCAAAGCAAGGATTTTGTTACTGTGAACCCCATGTTGTGTCACTGCCAAGAAGGTATAAATTTCAACTTCAGACAGACCTAATGGAACAAAACAGCAGCCGCCATTCTCCAGTGGTATGATTTTCAGTGTCTAGTCACACGGGAGTCCTCTGTCTGATAACTACCATGATGTTACAGGTAAATATAACAATGTTTCCACTTTCCATTCATTGTGTCTACCACCAAGTCATCCATTCATCCTAAAAACAGAGTAACTTCAAAATGTATTGGGTTTTTGCTTTTTAACCACTAAGACAAAGTGGTTCAACCAAACACACCCCCAAAGAAAACTGTGAAATAGCTATTCAGGAGAAACAGTAGTCTTTGTCTCACCTACAATAATCCAAATGTTACTCTGACCCTAGTCTTTCCATGAAAAGAATGTATTAACCTCACAAATGAAACATTAAGATAAAAAATGTAGCAATATTCCATGACAAAGATCATTCATCTCATCTCTCAAGCAGAGGACTATAGGTATTCTAAATCCAAAAGCATACCTGTAATTATGTTTCTGTTCTAATGTTTGTTTGATAGGTCGCTATCAAACTATTACAATCTTGCCCAGCAACAGAAGGAGGGGTTGGAGGTCCTTTCAATGGTCATTTCAAGAAGGGGACTGGAGATCTAAATATCTTATCATTCTAAATATTCTACAGGTAAAAGAGGCCCAGGAAGAGCGAGACCTCTTCTCAGGTGCTGCAGTAGAACAATAGGTCCCTCTTTGCTAGAAGAGCCCAAAAGCTGAACCGCTGCCGGACTGAAAACTCTGTAAAGTCAAAGCCAGTTTAGGAATTGTCCCTTCCAAACCCTAAACGTTGCACATGCCACCAACATCAAGCCTGGGAAACGTCCCCCTCAAGTTCCTGAAGGAGGAAGAGGGGTGGAATAAGCTTGGAGTCAAACTCCAATTTTGACTCCATTCTAGGTAGACCGTCGAGGGTGACAACCCAAAGGGGCGGGGCAAGCTTCCTAGAACTCTGAAAGTACCCGAGATGCGGAGGCTTGAGAGCTCTAGAGATCGAGATCGGGAAGCCAAGCCAGCCTCTAGGGCCACGAAGAGGGCCGGTTCACTAAGCAGTAAAGATCAATCCTCTAATGCCCTTCAACATGCTGGGAGAGAGAGGCGGGAGCCGGAACCTGGGCCAGGAGGTGAAGGGAGGGGTCTGGGGACCTGAGACCGATCGCGGGTCGCAGATGCGAGAGGTGAGGGTCTTTCTAGGCCCCGCCTCCAGGCTCCTCCCTTTCCTCTAAAACCGGACAGCGATCAGGCCAGAAATACCCTGGCCTCTCCTCAGCATTCCTCCCCACCACGCAACCTCGCGATGCCACTCCTCACCCGGCTCCAGATCCAGGTTCGACTTCGTTCCTAACGTCAAGGCTCCCAGGCGCGACTTCCGGTTCCGAGGGGGGCTGGCATTCGTCCCCGGAAGTTCCGCCCCATGCTCTAAGGCCAGACCACTCCTTCTGCCACGTCGGCCTGAGACATGCTTCCGGGAGCCCGGATGTTGCGCATGCGTATGTGTTCTATCCCGTCATGGACGCAGTCTGGAAAGTATTGCTGAGTTTCTTGCCTTTTTTTCTTTTCTTTTGCTTTCCGATTTTTCATATTTTCTTTATGGCTTTACCAGCTGAGAGAGTATTGAAAAAACTAGGTCAGATTATTTTTAGTAATGTTCCCTTCGTCGTGTGCTGACTAATAAAGACCGCTAGTAGTGTATCCATTTCCTGTTAACCTTTCACCCCGTTGTTTTGCACCCCTCAGGTAGAGCTCACCCTGACCTTTGAGCCGCACGTGGTGGTTGTAGGGTGGGTACTAACCCTTGGTATGAGATTGTGTGTTTATTAGTTCGAGTTTGGGCCGATTAGTTCAATGTCTGGACAACTTCTGCCCCCAATGTATTTCTTTAATGAAAAGAATGCGTATCGAACAGTGAATTGGGATGGATTTGGAGACGTTTCCTAAGATCGTATACTATAGTGTTTATTCAGTAAAAATTAGTTACCATTTTATGCCGTGCCCATTTTTATAGAGATAAAACTCTACCAGAATATAAAGATCTTTCTGCTCTCCATTAAAAGAGCTACAATTCTTTCAGTAATTGTAAGACTCTTTAGAGAACAATTTTAACTAATCAATAATTATTGCTTTTCCTCTAATCAGTTTTTTGAGATTGGATCTCAATTTATAGGCAGACTATCCTGAAACTGGATATGTAATCCATGATCACCTTGAACTCACAGTGTTTATGTTTCCCCCTCTTCTTGGCATGCATTGTAATCCTTTCTGTACTGTTATGCTTCGAGCACTTCTTTGTGCCAAACTCAGGTTCTAAGTTTCATGAGTGGAGTAAACAAAATGTTGGTAGTTACACAGTAATGCATGCTTAAAGAAAAATGGGTATTTAAGTTTGCACGTGTGTTACTAACCAGTCAGTTGTTTCTGTCTAGCTTGTTTTAAATTTCTTATGTATGGGTGTTTTCCCTGAGTGTGTACCTGCAGAGGCCAGAAGAGGGCACTGGATCCCCTGGAACTGAAGTTTTAACAAAATCTTGTTAAAAGATATGGATGCTGGAAATCAAACCCAAGTCATCTGGAAGAACAGCCAATGTTTCCTTGTCACTAGCCCTATTTCTATCCAGTTTTAAAATAATACCAGTGGATCCAGTATCAGTATCAGCTGAGACTTGTTAGAAATGTAAATTAATTTCTTTTGTGTGTGTGTGTGTGTGTGTGTGTGTGTGTGTGTGTGTGTGTGTATGCATGTATGTATTCAGACAGGGTTTCCCTGTGTAGCTCTGGATGTCCTGAACCTCACTCTGTAGATCAGGTTGGCCTTGAATTCAGAAATCTGCCTGCCTCTGCCTCCCAAGTGCTGGGATTAACCCAAGTGCTAGGATTAAAGGGGTGCATTACCACCACACTGCTTTTATGTCTGTCTTTCTTTTCTTTCTTTCTTTTTAGTAAGCAGTCTTACTGAGTAACTTCTGAATTAATTGTGTGGATCCAGCTGGCCTCCAACTCACAGAGATCCTTCCGATTCTACCCCCAGAGAGTTGGGATTAAAAGCATATGCTACCAAACCTGTCTAGAACTGTACATTTCGCCGGGCGGTGGTGGCGCACGCCTTTAATCCCAGCACTTGGGAGGCAGAGGCAGGCAGATTTCTGAGTTCGAGGCCAGCCTGGTCTACCGAGTGAGTTCCAGGACAGCCAGGGCTACACAGAGAAACCCTGTCTCAAAAAACCAAAAAAAAAAAAAAAAAAAAGAACTGTACATTTCTAATCCACCTAGATGTAGTTCAGTTTTGGAAATGAGGCTCAGCAAACAGTAGTACCTTACACTAAGCTTGACAGATGACTCCCTCCTGGATGATTCTCTTGTTGACTAACAGTTGTCTAGCTTAAGAATTTGCCAGGCCGGGCGGTGGTGGCGCACGCCTTTAAATTAATCCCAGCATTTGGGAGGCAGGGGCAGGCGGATTTCTGAGTTTGAGGCCAGCCTGGTCTACAGAGTGAGTTCCAGGACAGCCAGGACTAAACAGAGAAACCCTGTCTCGAAAAACCAAAAAAAAAAAAAAAAAGAAGAAGAATTTGCCAAATGCAGCTAACATTTGTTGAGCACTTGAGCTGCCCAAGTTTTCCTATAACTCAACCTTGCACTTAGAATGGAGGCAGAGGCTGGAAGATCAGAACCTCAAGCACCACCTGGTTTATAACAAGTTCAAGGCCAGATTGGGCTATATAAGAACGTGTCTTAAAAAAAAAAAGTTGAGGCTGGAAAGATGGCTCAGTGGATAAGAGCACTGACTGCTCTTCCAGAGGTCCTGAGTTCAATTCCCAGCAACCACATGGTGGCTCACAACCATCTGTAATGGGATCTGGTGCCCTCTTCTGACCCACAGGGATACATGCAGGCAGAATATTGTATATATAATAAATTAAAAAAAAAAAAGTTCAAGGCTAGTCTGGGCTGTGTAGTGAGCCCTTGTCTCAGAAAGGTAAATAAAGAAAGAAGGAAGGTTGTAGGTGTAGATGGGGCTCAGTATGGGTGCTTGCCCAGTGAGCATTCAGTCATTGCCTGGTAGTAGACCAATAGTGAGAGGGGTGTGTGTGTGTGTGTGTGTGTGTGTTTGTGTGTGTGTGTCTTATTTTAGGTGAACCCATAGCTGTCAAAGTGTTGTGGCTGATTTTAACATGCAGTGAGTGTTAGCTAAAGCCACTGGTATAGCATAATGGCTGGCATATAGGTAGCACTTGGCTTTTTTATTTTAAGAATCTTGCTATGTTTTATAAATTAGGCTGATCTTGACCTTCTGTACCCAAGCAATCTTTCTGCCTCAGTCTCCTGAGTAGTGGGGACTTTAGTTGTATTCATTAACACACACACCATAAATAAAAATAATACAGTGACAAGAGTGAGAGGATGTATAATTTCAGGTTAACTCTTACTTCTGTAAAATCTTGGTGCATAAAAGTAAGTAAAAGACTAATTGGTAAAAATAAATAAATAAATAAATCTAAGAGACTCTCAGAGATAGTTCAGCAGTTAAGAATGTTTGCATTTTGGCTGGAGAGATGGCTCAGTGGTTAAGAACACTGACTGCTCTTCCAGAGGTCCTGAGTTCAAATCCCAGCAACCACATGGTGGTTCACAACCATCCACAATGAGATTCGATGCCCTCTTCTAGTGTGTCTGAAGACAGCTACAGTGTACTCATAAATAAAATAAATAAATCTTTAAAAAAAAAAAAAAAGAATGTTTGCATTTGGTTCTCAGGGCTTACACTGGGAAGTTTCTAACCACCTGTGACTCCAGCTCCAGGAGATATAATGCCCTCTTCTTGCCTCTAGTCACTTGAAGTCACATGCACATACCCACACACAAACATTTGAGTAATCAATGAAGGAATTGATTATTCAAATCAATCATCCAAAAAAAGGATGCTTTTTTTTACTGATAAAGTCAATTAACTTTATAAAATCACACTAATAATAAGCTAACAGGAACTCAGATATTGTTCTTCTAACTCTAAATTCTGATTTTTATAATTGTACCATAATTAGGATTTATCACACACCAGCAGAACTGTAGTGGGTTGGTCTGGTCCTGCTTATATTCAAATGCTAGTTCTCTACCCTAAGATCTGGTTGCTCCAAGATGAGCAGATCGTCATGTATACCATTTGTTATATAAATCTTGTTCCACAAGTTATCTGTGATTGGTTAATAAAGATGCCTACAGCCTGTAGCTGGGCAGAAGAGAGGTAGGTGGGCCTTTGGTTCCTGGTCTTGGGGTCTGAGGCAAGGACCATAAGAGAAAGGAAAGAGAGGAAGAAGAAAGAAGTTGGCTGGGCAGTGGTGGCGCACGCCTTTATCACCGGCACTTGGGAGCAAGAGGCAGGCAGATTTCTGAGTTTGAGGCCAGCCTGGTCTACAGAGTGAGTTCCAGGACAGCCAGGGCTACACAGAGAGACCCTGTCTCGAAAAACAAAAAAAAAGAAGAAGGAGGAGGAGGAGGAGGAGGAGGAAGAAGAAGAAGAAGAAGAAGAAGAAGAAGAAGAAGAAGAAGAAGAAGAAGAAGAAGAAGAAGAAGAAAGAAGTTGCCATGGGGTGGGTGGATCATGAGCACATGGCCATGAGGACCAGCCTCTTGGAGTAGGAGTGGCCCAAGCAGAACATGGCAAGTAACATCTCGCGGTTATTGACAGGGAAGCAGAAAAAATAGCATAGAGGGTTGATATCTGCCCAGCACTAGAGATTTAAGACTTTTTATAAATATAAAGATTTTGTGTCCTTTATTTAGCAACTAAATGATCTAAGGTGGGGTAGAAATTTCCAATTAATATTTACTACTGGGAGGCTTACAATCACCTGACTCCAGCTCCAAGACATATAATGCCCTCTTCTTGCTCCTAGTCAGTTGAAGTCAAATGCACAAACCCTATCCACTAATAACGAGTTACTAGATGAGAATGTTATGTTTTGTTACAGAAAGGTTTTATAATGTGGGACCCAGTTGTGCAATGGAAACCTAGAAACAAGTAGAGATTTTATTAATATCAACAGTCGCCTGTTTACACACATTTCTGTATCCATGTTTTCATGACCCCCTCCCCTGCTTTACATTGATAGTAATTTAGTTCAGCAAACATTTACTGATAACAAGCTGAGATACAGAATATAATAAAATGCAGCTCGCAGCTTGGAAGATGGAGAAAGGAAGATCAGGAGTTTGGAATCCAATCTGGGTTACATGAGACTGCCTCAAAAGAAAAGCAAAACAAAAAAATCAGATTGTGGACCACAACACACATTCCTTGCCTTCAACCTTTCAATGGTCTAGGAGGCATAAGTAGTCGACATGATCAGCTGACAGAAATAATCGACATGATCAGCTGACAGAAATCTACATGATCAGATGACATATAAATAATCAGCTGAAAAATAGAAGTGTGCACAAGAAGCTCCTGTTGCCCTAGGAAGGAGGAGCTGGGAGATGGTCAGAAAATGCTTTAAGGAATTGGTATTAAAACAATTGAATCAGAGGTGATTAAACTTCTACACAGTCCCAAGTCCTGCAGTAGACAATACAGATTTCCAGTGGTAACAGAAGCGCACCTGCATCAGCCCTGTTGAATCACTTACATTCAGTTACTCGACTCTAATTTACTTTACATGTCACTAATTTAAAAGTATATTAAAAAAAACCCAAAAGAATATATTATTGTGTGTTATATGTGTGGAGTGTGCAAAGCATTCTGATATATGGGTCATAATACTAACAGTTGTGTGGGTTGCTTCCCCTTCAGTGGCTTGGAGGCTGCCTTTGTTGAAAGAGCTGACTTTTCACTTGGACCCCTGCAAGTGTCCTCCAATGAGTGACAGCTTGCTATCAGACACACACACGCGTGCACGCACGCACGCACGCACTTCTGACAGCTGTGCAGGATGGGGATATAGCTCAGAACTCCAGCTTTTTTGTACCATGCACAAAGCCTGATTCTATCCCTAGTATCACAGGAGGAAACATGTAAAAAGTGATCTTTGTGCAGAGATCAATTGCTTCACTACCAGTTACTTTTCCCCAGTCTTAGACCACCCTGCCGCTCGTTTTTGAACACTCCAAGGTACATGTGGAGTCAGAGGAAAACTTTTGGAGTCAGTTTCTTCCTTCCATCATGTGGGTCCCAGGATAGAACTTAGGTCAGGCATCAGACTTGAAATAATGAGTCATCTTATTTATATTCTTTAACTGTACCCTCTGGAAGAAAGTTTGAGGCTTGGGTCTGTCATTTCTGGCCACTTGATGCATAAACTCTTATCCATCCATGTATGTATGTATGTATGTATGTATGTATGTATGTATGTATGTATTTTAGATTTTTCTGTGTAGCCCTGGATGTTCTGGAACTTGCTCTATAAACCAGGCTAGCCTTGTACTCAGAGATCCAACTGCCTCTGTCCCCCAAATGCTGGGATTAAACTCCTGTTCTTTCACAAAACTCATCCTTTCAATGACTGTGGCAAAGTGCACAAGTACGTCCTGGTTCAATAGTAAGTTCAAACAACAAAGCAGCACTCTTCCCTGAGGAGTTAATGGGAGCAAACCCCATCATTTCTTAGCAACTCTGGAACTGAAGCCTCTGTTGATGTCACTTCCTGATAGTCTTTGGCCAAAAGCAGTTAGGTTCTTGATCCTTGGGGGAAGGCATGGTGCCTGATAGATCACTTGGTTAAAAAGCCCAGAGATCAGATACTGAGTCCTGACTAAAAGGTCCATGCAGTAAAAGGGAGGACATGGAGGGCAGAAGTCTGTACTATAATTAGTTCTAGGAGTAACACAGTTGGGGGAGGGAGAATACAGCCGGCAACTATTTTGAGCAAGTTGTGATTGACAAGACATGTGTACTGGACTGTACTGATCCCAGGGCCAAGTTGCCTGCCTGTGGTGTGTGGTGGGGGTAGGGGGGAGGCCTGGGTCGGCAGGAGCAGGACAGCTGAACAGGCAGGCCGGACGGGGTACCAGCACCTCAACTTCTCTCTCAGGGGCACTGTCCAAACTCCGGGGGCCACAGGCCAAGCTGTGCGATGGGTGCTGAGGAGGAGGTGCAGGTCACATTAGCAGGGGGAGCACCCTGGGGCTTCCGACTTCAGGGGGGGGCCGAACAGAGGAAACCTTTACAGGTGTCTAAGGTAAGGGAGAGCCCCTGAAATGATGTCTCATGGAGAAGGGAACCCGAGGGAAGTTGGGAAGAGTCATCTGGTGGCCTTCTGGGCTGCGGGTGGGGAGTGGATAGAGTAGGGGGTTGTGAAGAAAAGGTGGTGGGCAGGTGGGCAGGTAAGCATGCTCTAGACTATAGGGAGCAGACTGTGACCATAAGCTCCTGGAGGACTATTAGCAAAGCCAATTCTTGTTTCAGGGAGCAGAGCAGAAGGAAGGCCCTGTTTCAGCACTGTAGAAGAGGCTGAGTCTGGTCATCCAGTATTTGCTCCCCTAAGTGTGTGAGCCTCTCTACTCCAAACCCCGGGAATGTAGGGAAGGTTCTAATTTCTCTCTGACTGAACTGATATGTAACAAACTGAAGCAGTCTCTCCCAGCCCATCCCAACCCTACTCTACCCTGCCCTGCCCTACCCTACCCTACTTCCCCTACCCTGCTCTGCCCTGCCCTGTCCTGCCCTATTCCGCCCTGCCCTGCCCTACTCCGCCCTGCCCTGCCCTGCCCAACCCTGCCAATGCCTTCAGTGTTCCTCTTTCTCTAACTCATATGCATTCTCTTACTAGGCAAGACTAGATACTAGACTCTCTTAGGAAACCATTAGCCTATGGGTTCACCATACCGTCTTAATTTTCTGGGCTGTGAAATGTGGGTAACAAAAGTATCAATTTTTATAAACTATCCTAAGAATTAAGTACAGTATTTCATACAGAGCAGTGAGAACTCTGATAGCCTGGCATCACAGTCTTTCAGAATATATAGCTGGGTTACCTCAGTCTGGAATACCATTCTAAAATGTTAACACATGAAGACACCTGGGATTTCAAAACCCAGGAAAGAACTGGCCAGTAGAAATGCTGTCCTTGGAAGAAAATACTGAAGACTCACCATTTCTTAGACCTCAGCCACGGAATTTTCTCCATCCCTGTCACAGTCAGTGATTACCCTGCTGCCTCCCATCCACCTGGCCCTTCCCTCTAGACAGGCCTCCCTGGTAGGACCCCAGACATCTCTCTACACTTTTTAACCGACCCCCCCCCCAAGATCTTCAAAAGACAAACCCCTCTCACACGGGTCCTTTTTGTCATTCCATCCCTACTGGGGCTCTCCATGGATCCACATTCTCTCCTTCGACATCTCAGATCCGAAGACGGAGCCAGGCTGGCAGAGCAGGACTCCGAGAGAGGGACCAGCTCTTAGCGATCAACGGGGTTTCTTGCACCAACTTCTCCCATGCCAGTGCCATGACCCTCATCGACACCTCAGGGCATCAACTTGTCCTTACTGTGAGGAGGTATGGAGTCCTCCCATCCTTTTTTCCCTGACCTAGGAATCTCCTTACCTGTCTCAGCTCTGTCTCACTGGCCTGGCTTCAGAAACTAACACGTACCTTTTCTGATTATGTCTTTCTGGGGAGAATGTTTGCATATACTTCCTAGTGGAATGTATCTGCAACCCAGGGATGGGAGCAGGCATTTGAGTGACTGGTGGACTTCAGTCCTTGGTCTATCCCCTCCTCATCACATCTTCCTCAAAGCCTTCAGACCTCCCCTCTTCCTCGCCCACCTAGTCCACCTGTATGCCAGTCCCTTCTGTCTCCATTGCCTTGCCCCTGCATCTCCTCCAAAGCTGTTATTCTGTAGCTCCCTCTTTCAAACTCTGTCCTCTTTTCCATCCTCCAGGGTAGCAGATGAAGGGTCTGTGAGATCTCCATCTCCAGGAGAGCTTCAGGTGCTGTCACCCTTATCTCCATTGAGTCCTGAGCCCCCAGGTGCTCCTGTTTCTCAGGCTCTTCAGCCTGGGAGCCTTCGTTCACCCCCTGACAGTGAAGCTTATTATGGAGAGACAGATAGTGATGTTGATGGCCCTGCCACACAAGAGAAGCCACGTCGTATCCGCCGTCGAGGTCCTGCAAGGCCTTTCCTTCCAGGAGCCCCACCTGATGAAGTGTACCTGTCTGACAGCCCTGCAGAACCAGCACCTGTTAAAACTGGCTCTCCAAGCCAGGGTGACAGCCGTGTAAGCTCCCCATCTTGGGAGGAAGGAGCAGCCCTTCAGCCACCACCAGCAGAGGCACTTCTGTTACCCCATGGTCCACTCCGGCCTGGTCCTTATCTCATCCCTATGGTGGGCCCTGTCCCCCACCCAGTGGCAGAAGATCTTACTACCACCTACACCCAGAAGGCCAAGCAAGCCAGTGAGTGCCTGAATCCTTTTGTTTTCAATCAAGACCTAAGCCCTAAATCTGTGCCTTCATATCCACAAACTACACCTCATGTTCCTGGAAAAGTGTTTGGGACAGGTTGGGAAGAGTAATGAAGGAGAGGAAAATAATTTTATTTATGGTACCTAGTTATCTTTGCTATGAGATAGCCATTATCTTATAACTATCTTATACAATGGCTCAATCCAAACTAAGAACAGACAACAGAGGAGGAATGGGGAAGGAATGTAAAGTTTTGAGTATTGGTAGTGGTTGCTTTGCTCGATGTCAGGATAGAGGGTGGAGAAAGAATAGTTCTGGGTAGAGAGCACCTGAAAGCAGGGTGAGGCTGTAGGACTCTTCACAGTGTTAATTGTAGGCACAGTATGAATGCTACTTGTAAGTTCATTTGGGATTCCTGCGGAGTAGCAAAATAGGAAATGGGTAAGGTTTGGTTTCTTATTTTGGGCAAGAATGTGGACCTGGGCAGAACAGGCCAGTTCCACTTATAACAGGCTCACTGCTATTTTGATGTGAGCTCCGGAATGGGATCTAGTGAAGTTTCTCTCTGTCCTGAGCCCTCTGGCCTCCCAGGCCCCTTCCATAGTCATTTTGTTGTTGTTGTTTTTACCACTTTCGCAATCTCAGGATTCACTCTCTCTAGTAATCTTTCTTCTCTTCCACCATTCTGATTCTCAATTCAGAAAGTTTTATGTCTTTGAATTTTCAGAGGCTAAAAGCACAAGTTTATAATCTGCCATCCCGAGAGTGTCCCATATCCTACAAAACATTCCAGATGCATGCTCAAGATCCCACACTTATCCCCAATTCTCATTTTAGCACCCTCCTCCCTTCCCATCATGCTGGGCAAGATTCTATGCAATGGCTCAAGTTTATTTTTAGTCAGGCAGACCTCACGGTTCAGAGGGGGTGGGGTGAGAGGAAGGGGAGGCAGGTGCCCATGTCTATCACACTAGGAGTTGTGGGACAGGGAAAAGAGGGAGGGGGACATGTTCTAAAAACAGCTTGGTGAGCTCATTCAGCTGCCAGCTCTGGGGACAAGACAAAGGGGCTTTAAAAGGCCTTGGGGGTGGCTCAAGCTGGTCCTGCTCCAGCCAGCACCGCCTTTCTCAGCATGGAGACCATCAGCCAAGAGCCCCTCAGCCAAGCCAGCTGTGACAAAGCCCCAGCTCCTGAGCCCCACGACCCATTCTATGCAGGTATGATCCTATCCCACTCAAGAGAGCGTTGGGGGCTAGAGTGGAGGGTAACATCACAGCAGTGGGGGAAGGGAGGTCTTTGGGAAAGGCCATACCCCTCTACTCTCTCTTTTTTGCCATCCTCCCCCTCATTCTTTCAGGAAAGTGTCACCACCCCTCTCTCAGAATGGGTTGATGCTAAGACCACATGGCAAGGGGTTAATGGCCACGTGAGCTGTGGGAAGCTCATGGGGGAAGAGTGAGAAATGAGTGTGCACTGTGAACACATGAAGACATGTATGTGCGAATCTGGGAGAAGATATGTAAGAACAAGAATGTGTTGTGGTCCACGAGCAGCTTACATCAAGAAAGCATAATGGATGCTCACAGTGGGCTTTGACAGTGTGTTAAATGCTACGTTGACTTACCTCACTGTTTTCATGTGATCTTATGAAGAGGTAGCCATTATCATCCACATGAAGTAATTCTTCCACAACTGAATTCTGACTCTGGTGTCTATTCTCTCATGGATATTACTATTCTGTGTTATACACGTGGGGACAAAAGGAATGAAGTCCCTAATTAGAAAGCAGCTTGAGAGGAAAAGTAGTTGGAATGTCAAGAATTTTCCAAGAGGAACTGGGGACCACAGACAAGAAAGTATCCATGTCTAGGGCGGTATAGCAGGGCAGCCCTTCCCACTTCCTGGCCCCACCTACTCAGGCCCCACATAGTATAGGAACTCCTGTCTTGGTTCTTCAGCACATAGACCCTCTCATGCCCACCTGATGGGGTATTCTTTTGAGTTCTCTACTTGAAAGACAGGGCAAATGGGAGAGAAAACGGTAGCCTCCAACGCCATCTACCCCAATGCTAGCACCAGCTTGTGAGATAGAGATTATATTTACCTGGTGAGCTTGAAATCTCCTAAAGGTTTAGGGGATTGCCTTGGAGAACAGCACTCTGCCTTTTCCTGCATCTTGGATCCAAGATTATCCCTGGATGTGAGTAGCAGAGGTATGAAGCACAAAGGGATGGTCTAGCAGTTGGGAGGGCCAAGATCAGTTCTAAAATCCTGTCTACATTATACCAGAGCCTCTACAGGGAAAACTCTGGGAAAAACTACCTGGAGCATGTAGGTATGCAAATGTATTTGACTTTAATAACACTGTTTGTATTTGTGAACTGATGTGTATATAAGCTGGAACACTTGTGACTAAGAAAGTACTATGGAGAAATTGTGCCCATAGCCAGCTTTCAGGAGACTGATGTTAACAAGGTGTGTGGGGAGTTATTTCTCTCAGTGTTTATGATGTGTGGAAATGAGCAGCTTGATGGGTGGAATTATGAATGAAGAGCCTCATGTTAAGAATCTGTATGTTGAGCCGGGTGTGGTAATGCATGCCTTTAATTCCAGCACTTGAGAGACAGCAGCAGTTGGCTTCTGTGAGTTCAAGGCCGGCCTGGACTACATAGTGAATTCCAGGACAGCCAGGGCTAGGCAGAGAGACCCTGTTACAAAAAAAAAAAAAAAAAAAAAAAAAAAAAAAAAGTCTATGTGTTTTAGTTATAGAGGTAATAGGTGGGAAGTGGGGTAAGGTCCAAGCTTTTCGAGGAGCCTGCTTACAAAGTATGGTGGGAGGAAAACGCCCCTTATCTCTTCTCTCACGGCTGTGTCTGATTTTCCTGCCAGTCAAGAATGGGAGGCAGGTGAAGAATGTGTGAAGTGGATAAGGCTCATCTCCTGGAAGATAGGAATGCAATCCAGGGAAGACGGGACAGAAAGGCTGTGGTGTGGGCAGTCTCTGTCCTTGGTTTCACCTTTCCCCTTCCACTCTGTCTCTAAGTCGGAGGACTTTGCCATAGACAAGAGACATTGTGGGTCCTTTCAGCGAAAAAAAATAGGAGGTAGGAGCTTTGGGGAGCAGGATTAGAACAGGCTGTGAAACCCCCTGATTAATCTACTTCTTCATCTTCTCAGAACTGCAACGCGCAGAAAGCCTCCAAGAGAAGAGCGTGAAGGAGGCCAAGACCAAATGCCGGACCATTGCATCCCTGCTAACAGCAGCCCCCAACCCTCACTCCAAGGGGGTGCTTATGTTTAAGAAGCGGCGGCAAAGAGCCAAGAAGTACACCCTAGTGAGTTTCGGGGCTGCAGCTGGGACAGGAACAGAGGAAGAGGACGGCATCCCTCCAACGAGTGAGTCGGAGCTGGACGAGGAGACCTTCTCAGACGCCCGCAGCCTTACTAATCAATCTGACTGGGACAGCCCTTATCTAGACATAGAGCTGGCTAGGGCTGGCTCAGGCACAGCAGAGAGTCAGAACTCTGGACTGGGAGGGCAGCTAAGTGAGGTCTCTGGGCGAGGGGTCCAGCTCTTTGAACAGCAGCGTCAGCGGGTAGCCTCCAGCTCTCAGGAGCTAGCTCAGGTGGGCCCAGCAGCCATGCTTAATGGGCAGAGTCTGCAGTCCCCACCTCGAGCTCAGAGTGCTCCCCCAGAGGCAGCTGTGCTCCCACTCAGCCCTTTGTCGGCGCCTGCAGTCAGCCCTAGCCCCTTCTTCCCGGATGGTGGAGCCCCAAGCCCTGCGCCAAGTATCTTTAACAGGTCAGCGAGGCCTTTTACCCCAGGTTTCCAAGGGCAAAGGTCAGGTACCACCTCAGTGATTTTCCGGCCCTTAGCCCCTAAGAAGGTGAATGAAGGCTTGGCGGCCACGAGCCCCGCCCCGTCCCCTTTCGCAGCCCCTCTACAGGGGCCCACCCCTCAGCCCAGCTTCACCACAGTGGTGCCCAGTCACACGCTGGTCTCCGGGGCTTCCAGCAGCACCCAACGCTCCTCCGGTCCTGTGACCGCTACCAGCTCCTTGTACATCCCAGCCCCGAGCCGGCCCGTTACACCAGGAGGCGCCCCAGAGCCTCCCACTCCTCCTAGCGCTGCCGCCATGACGTCCACGGCTTCCATCTTCTTGTCCACTCCTCTGAGAAACTCTGCGCGCCCAGAGGCGCCCGGCCCGGCGGCCCCCGAGCCTGCCAGCGCTCGGGAACAGCGCATCTCTGTGCCAGCTGCCCGCACCGGCATCCTACAGGAGGCGCGGCGCCGGGGCACCCGCAAGCAGATGTTCCGGCCTGGAAAGGAAGAGACGAAGAACTCGCCCAACCCCGAGCTGCTGTCTCTGGTGCAGAACCTGGATGAAAAACCTCGGGCGGGCGGTGCGGAATCCGGTCCAGAGGAGGATGCTTTAAGCCTCGGAGCTGAAGCCTGTAACTTCATGCAGCCACTAGGGGGCAGGAGTTACAAGACCTTGTCTCAAGTGTCACCAAAAACCCCGGCTCCAATGACTTCCAAAACTCCACCCCCTACAACGCCTAAGACTCCACCCCCTGTGGCTCCTAAACCCGGGTCCCGAGGGCTCCTTGATGGGCTAGTGAACGGATCAACCCCTATGGTTGGAATCCCTGAGCTCCCAAGGCTGCAGGGGAGGGGTGGGGAGCTATTTGCCAAACGGCAGAGCCGTGCTGATAGGTACGTGGTGGAAGCTACACCTGGCTCTAGCCTTAATCCAGGCCTTCGCCCTAGAAGTCCTTCTCCTACACCCTCACTGCCCCCATCCTGGAAATACTCACCCAACATCCGTGCCCCACCTCCTATTGCTTACAACCCACTTCTCTCACCCTTTTTTCCCCAAGCTGCCCGAACTCTCCCCAATAAGGCCCAATCCCAGGGACCTCGGGCGACCCCTAAGCAGGGTATCAAGGCCCTGGATTTCATGCGGCATCAGCCATACCAACTTAAAACTGCCATGTTTTGTTTTGACGAGGGTCCTTCAACTCCTGGCCCCACTTCAGGGCCTCCCAAAACTGCCCGAGTCCAGGAGATCCGCAGATTTTCCACGCCGGCACCCCAGCCCACTGCAGAACCCTTGGCTCCCACTGTACTTGCCCCCAGAGCAGCTACCACACTGGACGAACCCATTTGGAGGGCAGAGCTTGCCTCATCCCCTGTCCCTAACCCAGACCATCAAGAGTCTCTCAGGAGCTTTGCTGTCACTCCCAGTTCCTATGGTTTCCAAGTAGCCAGGCCCCGGTTCTCAGCCACCAGAACAGGGTTGCAGGCTCATGTCTGGAGGCCTGGGGCAGGGCACCAGTGAGCAGGTAATAGGTCCCAGGACCAAGTAATGGAACTTAGAGTCCCAGAAGTTTCTTCTGCTTTGTTCTACTGGCTTTCTCCCCACATCTGAGGCTGATTGCCTCTTGCCAGAGATAAGTGTTTCTCCTCGGCTTCCTCAACTCCCTGCTGGTGCTTTTAAGCTCATTATCTGTGCTTTAGAATCTTCTCTATATTCCCTTGCCTGTCTTGCTTCTCCACCCAGAGGTCTCAGCAGGTTTCTGTTTTTGTTTTGCATTTGTGTTTCTCTCTGTGGGCACCACTTTAGTGTTAGGTAAAAGCACACTGTAAAGTGACCACTGAGATCTCAGACAAAATGCTCACTCACTACGAGGCAAGCAACTAAGGGGCTGAACTGTGTCCTGAGCCCCTCTGCCCTACATACTCCTCACTCTGCTTTCCCTAGGTTAGTTGGCATACCGCCTAGGTGTGTGTGTGTGTGTGTGTGTGTGTTACACACACACACACACACACACACACACACACACGCAGGCTTTCACAAATGTGTGTGGTTAGATCTGCTCTAGAAAGGCATCAAATACACATACGTGTGTCCTTCTCTTGAGGCAAAGGTAAGAGAGGAGTTTTTTCCCCTTCTACTGGAAGGGTCAGATAGCTTCATAAAGAATCCTGTGTGGGACAAGAGCTACTGTGAGAAACTGAGAGAGTAGCATTTGTATCGTGGAGAGATATTGCACAGTGTCCTGTGAAATTAACAAGTTTGATAGGAGGCAGAGGTCTGTGTTCATGTGTTCATGGGTCTGTGTTATACAAGCTAGACCCAGAATAAAACTAAGAATTCTATTTCCTTGGATTACAGAAAGTTAGCAACCAGGGCCTTGTGCTGAGCACATCAGAATCCAGAAAGTAAAAAAGAAAATTTCTTCTGAACTGCTTAATGAGTGGGAGACAGAAAGGATGGTGAAGAGAGCCAGAGAGGACGGGGAGAGCGAGGCAGAAACCAGGAGCAAGGCTGGAATGGGTGAAAGTGACCAAGGGAGAGAGTAAAGTTGGCCAACAAGAAACCAACTGTGTGTGAGGGGGTCTGGGGGAAGTTCTGAGCTCAGGAGAAAAATGCATTTGTTAGAGCAAAGCTGTGAGGATGTGCAGTGGCTGCTCCTGTAACCTTCCACTCTTCTGGAACTTATCCTGATGACCTGGGAAAGGTCAGGACAACGCTGAGCCCAGACCTCTTTTTTGTCCTACCCTGCCCATAGAAGCCCAGCTCTGCAGCTTCAGGCACTCATGTCTGATCCCAGAAGGGCAAGGACTGTCCTTCCATGAAGACTGCCACCAGCCATGCTTGCTGTTTGACCTGGAAACCAATCTTTTCCTTTGCAATATTGGGTGTCACAATTCTTTGGTTTGCGCACAAGATTAAACATATGCCCACAACCATCTGTTTCTGTCGTCTCTTCTGGTTTTATGCCCAATCCTGATTTCTTTGTGGTCTAGCCCACTGTGCTGATCTGATCCTGGCTCTTTGTCTCTCTTCCTGCCTTCCCCTCCTGCTCTGCCAACTGTCTTGCTTTGATCTAATCTTCACCACTCCTTTAGTTAGCCCATCCTGCAGTCTCTCCATGTAGAGCCTCTCCCTCTTCCTCAAAAGTTCATTCTTTCTAGGCAAGACTCAGTTTGCACAATTGAGAGTAATCAGAAAGGCTCCCTGAGCCCTTTGCCATGGGCATTTCCCGGCTCCTCAGAGGAAGTAACTGTGTTAAGCATTCTCTGGGAATCATACGATTGAAATAGAGTGTCAGGTATGGGTGGCATGGAAGACAGAAGAGGGACTGTGTGTGGAGTGAAACTAAAATAAGAATTTGGGGACTGACTGGAAAGACAGAGAAGGAAAGTCTCATTACTTAGCTTACCAGCAGGGGGCATATTTGTGCCAATAACCAGGTGCTCCCAAATGCAGCATCTTAGGAATTCCAAAGAAAGGTCTGAGACATCACAGGCTAAATAGCATGTCTTTATATATTTTATTTCAGGTATTTGGTCATATGAGATTAGACCTTAACGGTTGTTCTCTTGGCGGGGGGGGGGGGGCAGGGGAGGACAGGATTGTAGTAGTAATAACAAAGTTACCTTTCACTATTTATGTTTTTTTTTTCCTGTTTCCTTGGTTTAGGAGGAAATGAACCAAAGATGAAAGGTCTGGGCAGCAGCCACCTGCTGCGTGTGTAGGAAGGACTTTCAGCCCCCCAGTTTAAACAAGGCAAGAACAGGATGGAAGAAGGGTGTGGTCAGGAAGGATGAGGATCAATCAGGGAGTTCACAGAAGGACAGGGTGCATTCTGGGCGCTTCAGAAGCTGTTTCCTGTGAAGAATGGGAACAAGAGAGGGTGATGTGGTGTGAATGTGAATGATACAATGACACATGTGTAAAAATGTCATAAAGAGTTTTGAGTCAAGGTTTTACTGTATAGCCCGGGATTTAAGAGATCCACCTGCCTGTGCTTTTGGAGTACTGAGCTTAAAGGAATGCATCACTACGCTGGGCTCAAAAAACCTGTTATTTCATAGGTTTACTAAATTAACACCTAACCCCCCACCCAAAAAAAAAAAAAAGCCAATTCCTTAGGCAGCTATATTAGAGCAAAAGGTACAGAAGAAGCAAGCTAGTTTCAGAACATGAGCGGAAGATGAGGGAGGATCCAGGATATTTCTTTAGCTACTAAGACAGTGGTTCTTACCCTTCCTAATGCCATGACCCTTTAATACAGTACCTCATGTTGTGTTGACTCAGGCTGACCTTCAACTCTCAGAGATTTGTCGGGCTGTAGAAGACATCCTGGGGTGTTTGGCCACGCCCCCAGAACCCAGAGACCTAACATGCAGTCTCATCTCCATTTCACCTGTATGGTCAGTCACATAAGGCACAGGTAGAGGGCGTGACTAACAGGCCTCTGCCTCGAGATTTACATATTAATGAATTACCTAAAGGCCCGGAGACATAGCTAACTAAGTTTTCCCCTCTCTAGCCCTTCCTCTTTCCCACTCCCCAATATAAGGGAGCTCCTCCTGGCATTTGCGGGGGGTGGGGCACACATCTAGATCAAACTTCCACAGCAAGACCAATAGAACTTCCATCTCTTTTGATTCCACGTGTCTCCTGGAAACTTTGGAGTTTCTTATGTAAGTGGGAAACCAGCCCGCAGGACAAGCCTCTCTGCTCTTCCCCGCAGTGGCCTGCGGGACTCCCTCCCCCTTCAGCAGCGGTATGTGGGACTCCCTCCCCTGCCGCTGTGGTCTGCACTGAGCTCCCCGCCCGTGCGCAAGTTCATAACCATCAGAGATTCATCTGCCTCTGCTTTCCAGGTGCTGAGATTAAAGACATGTGCCACCCTGCCAGGCCTTGTTTTGTTTTGTGAGATAAGGTTTGTCTGTGTATGGGCTGGAGAGATGGCTCAGTGGTTAAGAGCACTGACTGCACTTCCAGTGGTCCTGAGTTCAAATCCCAGCAACCACATGGTGGCTCACAACCATCTATAATGAGATCTGATGCCCTCTTCTGGTGTGTCTGAAGACAGCTACAGTGTATTCATATATAATAAATAAATAAATAAATAAATCTTTAAGAAAAAAAGAAAAAAAAGGTTTGTTTGTGTAGCCCTGGCTGTCATGGAACTCACTCTGTAGACCAGGCTAGCCTGGAACTCAGGGATCCATCTGTTTATACCTCTCAAGTGCTGGGATTAAAGGTGTGCAACACCATGTTTGGCATCATAAAATTATTTTTGTTACTACTTCTTAACTGTAATTTTGCTACTGTTATGAATTGTAATGTAAATATCTATATTTAAGATATTTGATAACTGACCCCTGTGAAAGGGTTGTTTGGCACCCCATAAGGTCAGGACCCACAGGTTGAGAACAGCTGTACTCAGAGTGGGGCTGACAGCCCTCTATCACATCATCTGCACTGGGGTTGACTAAGTTGGTTCCTCACCCTGCCAAGATCTAACCCTCTCAGACAGAAAGCCAACCTATTCAGGAAGTTAGAAGTAATGCCACTGTAAAAATTTCCATCCTATCTTCAACTTAAGGCCTTAATCCCTCCCACTCCCAAATATACTTAATACACTCATGGGTTCCCTCCACCCTTGGCCTGGAATGGTCCTGAGTGGTCCACAAATCATCTTTTCTGTTTCGTTTTTTGTTTTTCCCTATTCCTACTCTTAATTCTTACCTACCACTAACTGTCTGCTCCTTGTCTGCCACCTCTCTGCTTTCAATTGCCACCTGAAATACTTCCTTGGATCTCAAGGCAAAGAGGAGGCACATCCACCCCTTCAGCCGACTGATTCCTGGCTCAGACAGTCTGGTGGGAACATTTTGCAGGTCTTCCCTCTTCCTCAACCTCAGGCCAGGAGGGCAGGACCTTGGTCCCAGGGTCTCAGTGCCCCTGTGCCATTTGAGCTGCTTGTACTCATCATCTCTATTAATAACCTCCCTCCCTCCCTCCCTCCCCCACTGCCGGTGCTGCCCCTACGCTTGCCCGGCTCAGGTTCTCTAGTCACAGCAGCTCAGTCCTCCAAAGCTGCTGGACCCCAGGGAGAGCTGACCACCAACCAAGTGGCTGGTAAGTCTGTGGTTCTACCATAGGAAGGGGCTGGAGCCCACTGTTCTGACCTCTGTGTTTGCAGTTGTGATTCTTTATCTTGAGGGAGTGGCCTTTCTTCTCATCTCTGCTAAGCTGCCAATGGTCCAGTTGGAGTTACAGAGTTGGAAAGAAAGGGACTTAAGGAGTTTGGAGAAATTAAGATGTGTGGGGAGGTACCTGAAGGATGGGAAGGGGTGCTTTGAGATGCCACTAAGGTGGTAGAGTGTAACTGTGTTTGTGAGACAGGGCACCACAGAAAACAGCAGGGCTTTTAGGGACAGAGTGGAGTGCGTATCTTTTCCTACCTTGTCCCTATCCACAGCAAGATCTTATTCCTGTGTTTCTGTCCCCCCACAATTCTCTCCTCCCATGCATGATATTCCTGAACTGACATCTGTCACAGCTCAAAGGCCCTCGGCTCACTCTCCACCCCAGCTCTGCAGCTTGGGATAGGAGTGCCTGAGGAGCAAGGAACACGCCCATGACCTCTCGGGCCATGGTCCAGTTGGCCTCCTGGAAGAACAACAACCTCTCCTTCCTATGGAGAATGTTTTGGCTGAATCTCCTCAACACTAGCAGAACATTTCTTTACCCCCTTGGACCTTGAGGGAAGTCTGAGGAGACCAGAGTCTGGAGCCACAATTGTAGTCTGATATCCCAATACAAATGAGGACTTTAAATCATGCCAGGCCCAAGAAGCCTGAGTGCATTGCTCTGCCAGTGTTGTCTTTGAAACCCCCCTTGGCCCTAGCTGTGCTTCCGATGCCCACACAGGAGCTATGGAAGGTGGACACCGACGGTGGGTAAGAGGTAAGGAAAGGGGTGCAGTTCCACCTCCTGCTTCCAAAGGAAACAGAAGACTGTGACAGTTTATGTTGTGGAGATACTAATTTCTATAAAAACATATGCACGCATGCACACACACATCCAAACATGCACATGGAAAACATCTGAAGAAATTTTGTCCTTTACCCCAAGTTAAGTAGTACCGCTGTAGTGCACATGCTCATTTTCCCATTCTGTCCCTCCTTCCAGGTCAAACCCACCTCCACCATGCCGCTTTCAGGAACCCCGGCCCCTAACAAGAGGAGGAAGTCAAGCAAACTGATCATGGAGCTCACTGGAGGTAGGTGTGTGTGCTTGTAGCTCCTTAATGCAGGACTTTTAAGAGCATCCCTGACACAAGAGTCCCAGAAATGAGGTAAGACAGGATGTAAGTCAGAGTGAAAAGAACAAGAGGAATTTCAGCTGTGGAGGTCATGGGAGGTGGGGAGATGGGAGAGGTAAGAAGGGCCAGGAGGAAGAGGCAGGAAGAACTCAGCATTCACTCTGCAGCCTCCCTCCCATCCTTCCCACTGATTACTCTGAGACAACAACCTGCTAAGATACTGGCTATCTTAGCAGGACCCATGGTCAGTGAAGTCTGTGCGAGGACACAGGCTAGCCCTCACCAAATGGTTAGCTTCCTCATTTCCTTCTAAGTGCTAGGGAACTTGTGTAAGCATTTAAAATAGGAAACTGCACAGCCATACTCCCTGGGGATGCGCACGAGTTACCAAGTGTGAAGTTCTCCTGATACCTTTGGAGTCAGAGTTCACTGAAGAAAAAAAAGAAAGGAAAGAAGACAAGGATCTGTGTTTATTAGAGATGGGCAGTTACACATGGGATTGGCCTATCCAGGCCCAGCTTTCCAGGCCCAGGGTGTGATTTCTCCATTGGCCACTGTCTGTGGTGTTCTTTATACTTATTCTCCTTCTCACCATGCCCATGCCCCTTGGCCCTGTTACCTTTCTACTCAAGTATTCCAACCCTACCTGTCGTTCCCTTTGTTCCCTTGTGTTCTCTCTAACTCCAAGCCAGGAAGTCAAAACAAAATAAAAACACTTCTTATAGGCTGTGTATGGTATATGGTAGTGCAAGTCTTTAATCCTAGCACTCAGGAGGTGGGGGCAGGGGCAAGGACAGGGTCAGGGGTCAGGGAGAAGGGGCAGAGGGAAGGGGGTAGGGGACAGTGGGCAGGGGGCAAGGGCAGGGGCAGGGAGATCTTTGTGAGTTCAAGGCCAGATCAGTCTAATAGTGAATTCCAGGCCAGTCAGTGCTAGCTACATAGTGCGCGCACACGCGCGCGCGCACACACACACACACACACACACACACACACACACACTGAAGAGATGGTGAGATGAGTCAGTGATTAAGAGCACTTGCTGTTCTTGCAGAGGACCGAGGTTCAGTTCCCAGCACCCACATGGTGGCTCACAATCATCAGTAACTCCAGTTCCAGGGGATCTGAGCCCTCTTCTCACCTCTGTGGGCACCAGGCATGTACGTGGTGCACATACATACATGCAAGCAAAACGCTCATACATATAAAACATAAATAGATCCTTGAAAAATCTTTTAAAAGACACACAAGACAAACAAAAACTTCTTATAAAGCAGACAGACCTGGTCAGCATCTGCCCCCTAAATGATCTTTTTTAGAACACACTCAGCTGTGGGTGGTACTCTCCTTCTCAGTCCAGAAAGCCCTCATTTCCTCTTTCTATTGTGTCTTCTCTACCTCCTGGATAAGGTGGCCGGGAGAGCTCGGGACTGAACCTGGGCAAGAAGATCAGTGTCCCAAGGGATGTGATGTTGGAGGAGCTGTCACTCCTTACCAACCGAGGCTCCAAGATGTTCAAGCTGCGGCAGATGCGGGTGGAGAAATTTATCTATGAGAACCACCCCGATGTCTTCTCTGACAGCTCAATGGTGAGTATGGACAGTATGGATGTCAAGCCCTCTCTCAAAGCCCAGTGTCTTTCCTGGCAGCTTCTCAGTAGCCTCCATATTCCCCACATGCCACCAACCTCCTCTGCATGAGAAACGAGCAGCTCACTAAGCCCTACATATATTATGTTCCCAACAACTCTAGGGTGGGTTACAGTCCATTTCTGAAGCTTACAGTCCTCATCCTAGAGCCACTGCAGGCATGAGGACCACACCGTCAGGAAGAAAATTCCTTCCCAGTGTTAAAATAGGGTCACCAGATAAAACACAGGACACCCAGTCCTGTATTTTGACACTAAGATACACATTAGTAACTTTCTACTAAAATGTGATCTTTGTATTATTGGAAACATGAAACAAGAATTTAAACCTACAGAATCAGCCGGGCAGTGGTGGCACAAGCCTTTAATCCCAGCACTTGGGAGGCAGAGACAGGTGGATTTCTGAGTTCGAGGCCAGCCTGGTCTACAGAGTGAGTTCCAGGACAGCCAGGGCTACACAGAGAAACCCTGTCTCGAAAAACAAAACAAAAAAATAGGTTTTTGTTGTTGTTGTTGTTTTTAGAATCTTACCATGTAAATCTGTACAGCCTGGAACTATGTAGAGCAGGCTGGTCTCAAACTCACAGAGCTTTGCTTGCTTCTGTCTCCTGATTCTCAAGGTTAAAGATGTGCTTGCTATATTTTAAATTTATATATGCAACATTTTTTTTTTTGATTTTGGGTTTTGGTTTTTGGAGACAGGATTTCTCTGTGTAGCCCTGGCTTGTCCTAGAATTTGCTTTGTAGTCTAGGCTGGCTTCAAACTCACAGAGATTCACCTGCCTCTTCCTTCTGAGTGCTGGGATTAAAGGTGTGTGCCACCACCTATCAACTACAAATACTTTCTTAATGTAAACATGTCCCATTAAATATTTAAGGCATATTTTTTACTAAAGATGTTATATGTCTGAACATTAAATTTGAGTGATTATAATTATATTTGGTAAATCTTGGGATGTTAGAAGAGTTTACTGAGGTTTTATAGCCATCTTCATTTTGAAAGATGCCAGGCAGGGGAGCTAAAATCTTCCTTCTTTAAGGTCACACATCTTCTAGTCAGGCTTCTCCAAGACAAGAAAAGTAAGGATTGGAGAGAGGCCAGGTACAGAATGTTACCACAGAGGAGAAGGGGACCGGCTCCATTTCTTCTCTTCCTCCTCCAGCTTCTCTGGGCGCTTGGGGAACAGTGGAAATAGATGCGAACATAGATATGGCCAAGCAGAAGTGTCTGTCACTAGCCCTTCTGCAGGATCAGAGCAGAAGTGCTGAGTGGGTCATAGCTAACTTTAGGAGGCCAAAAGCCCTCCTCTGTGCTGGGTCTGGTTACACTGGGTGGAGCGTGGGGGACACAGGGTAAGGTGGCCAGGAGGCCTCCTCAAGGAGTTGGTGGGGTTATTTTTAGGCTTTGGAGCCCAAACCAGCGTTGCCCTTTTGGCCCTCCTCCCCCGCTTCACCTGCTACAGTTTCACTGTAAGCAAGTTGTGGCCTGATGGGCCATCAAGAGGAAGAGAGGCTCCTGAGCAGGGAAAGAGAGGTCTCCCTGAAGGGCAAACTGAGAAGGGGAGGAACAGAGTTGGTTTTTTGTTTTTGTTTTTTATTTTTTGTCTTTCTTTCAAATGAAAATTGGATTTTTCCTGGAAACTGACCCTTGCAGTTTCTTGTTGAAGAGACATCTTGGTTTGCTTTGCTTTGCCAAGATAGGATAGGGAGTAGAAAATGAGTTGTCTTATCTTGGGGTATAATCAGGGAATTATACCTCTCCTAGAAAGCAATTACCTCAGGCTGACAATCTTCCTATGCATTCATTAGCGGGGATTTCCCAGAGCCTTGGAGTCCTTTGGCTGGCCCTTAGCTGTCACCACCTTGTGTATATGCCTCTGTCTTTGTGTATTTTCCACACCCATTGCTAATCTTCCTCTTGTTTTGTACTCTCTTTTCAGGATCACTTCCAGAAGTTTCTTCCCACAGTGGGAGGACAGCTGGAGACAGCTGGTCAGGGCTTCTCCTATGGCAAGGGCAGCAGCGGAGGCCAGGCTGGAGGCAGTGGCTCTGCTGGACAGTACGGCTCTGATCGCCATCAACAGGGGTCTGGGTTTGGAACTGGAGGTGCAGGTGGTCCTGGGGGCCAGGCTGGTGGAGGAGGAGCTCCTGGCACAGTAGGGGTTGGAGAGCCCGGATCAGGCAAGTATTCTTACCAGAAGTAATGTGTCTGATCCCCAGGGCAGACATGTCCCTAGGAATGAGGCCTAGTTGAGATATGGGAAGAGGGAGACTCAGGTGTCTTTATCCAGGATATAGCAATGTGTTTGCTCCACCCACAGCCTTATTGTTTAGTTTTTTTTTTTTTTTCTGGTTTCTCAGATTCACTCACAAATCTCATCCCAAATGACCATTATGTTACAAACCATAAACAATTCCCAGGATATTATACCTCTGGCCCTAGACACAGCAACTTCCCTAGTGGTAAGATATGGGATTAGCTTTCATTACCTACTAATAATAGCTGCTATTATTTGATTTATGTTTCTCTTTCATGGCTGCCAGGTGACCAGGCAGGTGGAGATGGAAAACATATCACTGTGTTCAAGACTTATATTTCCCCATGGGATCGGGCCATGGGGGTTGACCCTCAGCAAAAAGTGGAACTTGGCATTGACCTACTGGCATACGGGGCCAAAGCTGAACTCCCCAAATATAAGTCCTTCAACAGGTAGGATAGATGGAAAAGAAGCAGATGTATTCCACTGTGTGATACCATGCTTTACTTGGTATATGGTTTTAGTTTAAATGTTTCAGAAGGGGACTAAGTTGTGACAAGCAGGAATATGGGACCCTCGTGTCGGATCTCTCTCTTGCCTCCTGTAGCAGCATGGTGAAGGAAAGATTTGTTGGGAAGCAAGATCTCTTGTTAGTTCACTGATCAGCAGTTTAGCACTGATTTTTTTTCAGCTGGGGTTTTTTGAATGTAAAATGGGGATTCTACACTTTATGGTTGGAGGTGTCTCCTGGCTCCCTCCAGTTCAAGGTGACGATGCCATTACTACAGGATAATTCTTTCTTTATACCCTGCTTCAAGTTTCTATTGTTTTAAAATTGGGCATTGCCGACCATGGATAGGAGATCTGTGTGAGAGCAGGTTGAGGAAGGTCTACAGAAGTGCTTTTGCATTTGATGGTTAAGTGCTCCAGCCACTATCCATTTGAGATGAGGGTAGAGTTGGAGTTGTAAATTATGATATGCACTGTATTTAAGATGGTTTCATACTGTTGGCCCTGTAGTATCTGGGGCCAAACTGCTGGTGTACGTCACAGCTACCCATGAGACCGTGTAGTCTACTAGACTCCCCATCACTAACTTTGAATAGACGAGCAAGCCCGGTAAGTGGGTGTTTAGGGAGAAGGAGAACCGGAAGCACAGAAGCAATTTCTATGATGTATAGACTCTTCTCCCTTAAAATAGGATGACAGCTCACTGATAAGTACTTTCTCTCTTATTCTGATTCTTAACTATGTAACATGTTCCCCCATCCCCCTCAGGACAGCAATGCCCTACGGTGGATATGAGAAGGCCTCCAAACGCATGACCTTCCAGATGCCCAAGTTTGACCTGGGGCCTCTGCTGAGTGAACCTCTGGTCCTCTACAACCAGAACCTCTCCAACAGGCCTTCTTTCAACCGAACCCCTATTCCTTGGTTGAGCTCTGGGGAGCATGTAGACTACAACGTGGATATTGGTATCCCCTTGGATGGAGAGACAGAGGAGCTGTGAAGAGTCTCCTTCTGTCATGTGCATCATTTCCCCTCTCTGGTTCCAATTTGAGAGGGGATGCTGGACAGGATGCCCCAACTGTTACTTCAGTATTCTTGTGGCAATGGAGGGTAAAGGGTGGGAGTCATTGCTTTTCCACAATTCAAGTTCCCACTCTGAAGCATCCCTCCTCACCAGCTCAGAGCTCCCATCCTGCTGTTCCCTATGGAATCTGCTCTTTTATGGAATTTTCTCTGCCACCAGTAACAGTCAATAAACTTCAAGGAAATGAACTCATTCTTCCTCTGGTGTTTGAAGGGAGATGAGAACTGAGGCTGATTATGCACAAAGGCTAATTAAAGCGAAATACTAAACACTCTTTGTTCAGACTTTAGGATCGTATATGAGCTTTGGTTGTTTACACACACACCTCTGCATTGACACCCACAAAAACACATTCATCAGTTATAAACAAAGAATATTATCTGGTATTACATGAGATAAAGTCGGCCAGGCGGTGGTGGCGCACGCCTTTAATCCCAGCACTTGGGAGGCAGAGGCAGGAGGATTTCTGAGTTCGAGGCCAGCCTGGTCTACAGAGTGAGTTCCAGGACAGCCAGGGCTACACAGAGAAACCCTGTCTCGAAAAAGAAAAACAACAACAACAACAAAAACCATGAGATAAAGTCTTGTGTGTAAACCCACATGCTACTGTGCACTGATATGGAAATAAATGTTGGTAACACTTAATACCAGTGTTATCTTTGTATAGCCAATTAAAAGCTGGGAAACACCAGGAGAGGAAAAATGGGTGTTAAGAAAGTGAAGGTTGCCTTGATTTCCACAAAGCAAGATCATGTTTAAAGTTACTGGAGAAGCTGAAGAGATGGCTCAGCAGTTTAAATAGTAACTGATGTTCAAAAGGACCAGAGTCTGGATGCCAGCAGCCATAATGAGCTGCTTACAAGCATCTGTAATCCCAGTTCCAGAGTATATGTTACCATCTTCTGGCTTCCTAGGGCATCAGGCACATGTGTAGTGCACATACATGCATGCAGACAAAACACTCACATACATAAAATAAGTTAAGTCTAAAGTAACCAGAGTAAGCTTAGGACTATAAAAGCTTATATTGGGCTGGAGACTTGGCTCAGAAGTTAAAACACTTGTTGCTCTTGCAGAGGACTAGAGTTCAGTTAGTTCTAAGGACCCACATTGTGGTTCACAGTGGTTCATGATGGGTATTTGGGAGGAGCAGGAGGATCATGGGAAGTTTGAGGCCAGCCTAGGTACAGAGTGACACCCACAAAAACACATTCATCAGCTAAAAACAAACAATATTATTCGGTATTACATGAGATAAAGTCTTGTGTTTGAGGCCAGCCAGAGAGGGCTACACAGCAAGCCTCTGTCTCAAACAATAACAAAAAAACAAAGAAACAAAAACTGAAATGCAGATGGATATGGTGGCTTAGCCCTATAAAACCACAGTACTCAGTGCTGAGGCAGAAGGATTGTTGGGAGCCGACTCTGGGAGCCGACTCTTAGCCGAAAGTGGCTATCATCTTTACAGCCATCTGGAGCCATATACCCTGACAAGAGACTTGTTTTCAACAGCCTGCAATAGCTCAGCACACTCTGATAAACATCCTGTTACACTGTTTAGTGCCCCCAGCTGCAAGGTGCTCCTGGTATCCATGGCTACAAGGCATGTGACGTAGTGGCTTCAGTTGAGCTTGTCCATGAGGGCAAGTCACGTGGTAAAGGGTATAAATACCCAGGATTTCCTTTCTATTGAGAAGGTGGGAGGAGTGAGGAGACTGAAGGAGTGAGGAGAATATAATATAAGTGTGAGGAGAATATAGAAGAAGAGAGGAGAATAAAGAAGAGACTTGAAGAGACTCCACTGGACTCTGTCTTGTATCTATCTTGTGCGTCTCTCGCCCCTTTTTCGCCCTTCCTCCGTCCCCACTCTCTCTCTCTTGCTAGACCCTGACCAGCAGACCGGAGCAGCAGAACCGGCCGTTACAAAGGATCATCTTGAGTTCAAGACCTGGATGAATTACAAAGAGAATTTCAGGATTGGGGCTTGGGAGGCTAAAAAAAAAAAGTGGGGGGCCGGGTGGTGGTCGCGCACGCCTTTGATCCCAGCACTTGGGAGGCAGAGGCAGGTAGATTTCTGAGTTCGAGAGTTCGAGACTAGCCTGGTCTACAGAGTGAGTTCCAGGACAACCAGGGCTACACAGAGAAACCCTGTCTCGAAAAACCAAACCAAAAAAAAAAAAAAAAAAAAAAAAA
>NW_021621003.1:6411479-6450492 GCF_004785775.1 Grammomys surdaster | reverse complement strand
CCAAAAAAAAAAAAAAAAAAAAAAAAAGAAAAGAAAAGAAGAAAAAGTGGGGGAATAAATGCAAATCTGGGCTGAGGACTTGTTTCATTACTTCCTTCAGGTGATCTCTATGTGCTGGAAAATCCTGAGAAATGTTATCTCAGGCAAGGAGGTGGTGGTGCATTCCTTTAACCCCAGCACTTGAGATGCAGAGACAGGCAGATCAGTTCCAGGACAGCCATGGGTACATAGAGAAATCCTCTCTAAAACACACACACACACACACACACACACACACACACACACACAAACTAAACAACAGCAGCAGCAGCAACAACAACAAAAACCAGATAGAAACCAACCAACCAATCAACAACATACCTCAGAACTGCCCCTCAGGGAAACAAAAATGAAGTGTTTAGCCACCAAATCTTGTCCTCACTGTTTGCTGATGTTGGCGCTCCTATATAAAGAGAGGTAATAGAATATACTTGCACTCCAGAAATTTGAAATAAAAAAATTTCAGAAAAAATTTTTTTTTAAATTTCAAAACAAGGTTTCTCTGTGCAGCCCTGGGTGTCCTGGAACTTGTTTTGTAGACCAGGCTGGCCTTGAACTCACAGTGATCCTTCTCCCTCTGCCTCTGGAGTGCTGGGATCAAAGGCATGTGCTACTATGTCTAGCAGAAATATGTATTTTAAAAGGTTTATTTTGGTTTGCGTGTATCTCTGTGTTTGTATGTGCACCATGTTCATGCAGTGCCTGAGGTCAGAGGATGGGTCAGATCCCCCTGAACTGGATTTACAAATGGCTGTTAGATGGGAACTGAACTCAGATCCTCTGCAAGGGCAACATGTGCTTTTAACTACTCAGCCATTGCTCTATTCCCAACACAAGTCTAAAGGTTTGAATTGCACACTGTTGTAGTAGTATTCTGGGAAGTATGCTGACTATACTGTTTCCTTTATGTAGCATATCCAGGCTATAAAAGCTAACCTCTCAGTATAAATCAATTCAGCTATCATACTTGAAATAGAGTAATGCTGTGTTCTTAGTCTAAATATTTGACATATTACTGTAATTGTGGTATTTTATCAATTCTTGCTAATTTCTATAAAATTAAAGTTAAACTTAAATTATTTTGTGGTACTGAGGATCAGACTTAGGGTCTTATGAATGTTAAATGCTCTACCATAAGCTATACCACCAGCTCCATAAATGAAAACTCTATCATCCATATGCAAACATAAAAAATGTAGTATGTTCAGGATTTGGTATCTTCAGTTTTAAGCACATGAGTAGGTTCAGATCATATTCCCTACAGATGAAGGCAAAAGAATCCTATGTTCAGATAGTCTGAAATGGGCAGTGCTCTGAGCTTGTCCCAAGGATGTGATATGCTGTGGTAATATAGCTAAGGCTATATAAGATAGGTTTGGAAAGAGTTCTTAGTTTCCACCAGATTCTCAGGCTTGAAGGTTGTAGGATCTTTCTGCTAGAGGCTGAAAACTCTAGTCTTTTTGCTGTTTTCTTGTGACAAGATCATGTGTATCCCAGCTGGCCTTGAACTTCTGACCCTCCCCTTTCAAGTGCTGATTATAGGGATGTCTGCATCACTATGCTCCATTCATGCAGTGGTAGGGATGAAACCCAGGGCTTGTGACTGTTAGGCAAGCGCTCTACCCACTGAGCTACATTTCTACACTTGCATATTGTTTTTGATGCAGGACTCACACATTCCAGGTGACATCCTCTGCCACACAGCTGCAGGTCTCAGGCCCGTCTATACTCTTCATTTACTAGTTCTTTGAAACATTTGTACAATTATATTCACCCTCCTTATCTAAAACTTCCAAGATCTATCCTCTTCTCTATCCTCCTAACTTTGTGTCTTTTTCATTTTTTCTCCATCAAGGTCAAGTTATGCTGTATATAACATTGGATATGTGGCTTTCCACTGAGAAAACTGACTCCCCTCTCCCAGAAGCTGACAGTGCCACTAGCTCCTTAGTTAAGGATGGGACTTTCTGTCAAACTCCCCTCTCCATGCTGGGATGTGGTCTAGCTTGGGCTAATACAGGCCTTCTGCATGCTGTTCCAACTACTATAAGTTCATTTGTGCCACTGCCTTGCTGTGTCCAGAAGACAGCATTACCTTGTAGACATCCCCTGCCTCTGGCTTACACTTTTTATGCCTCCTCTTCTGAAATGATCCCTCAGCCTTTGGAACAGGGAGTGTGTTCCTTTTAAAAAAATATTTTAGCCCCATGAGGAGAGCAACAATACCAACCAACCACAGCTCCCAGGGTCTAAACCACCAGCCTGGGAGCACTTATGGAGGGATCCAGGGCCTTAGCTGAATATATAAGAGTGGAGGGCCCTGCTGGGCACAGGTGGAAGATGAGATCCTTGACCTCATGAAGGCTGGACACCCCAGGGGGTGGGAGTTTTGAGGGTGGGGAGGTGGGAGTGGGGGGGTAGATAGAGGTTACATCCACAAAGAAGAAGGAGGAGGTGTGAGGGGATTGGGGGTTCCTGGGTGGGTGGGGGATGGGGTAAGGGGACAACATATGAAATGTAAATAAAACATCCAATAAAAAAATTAAAAAAAAATATTTTAAAATTATGTGTATGTGTCTATGCTGTTGTGACCTCATGAGTGCAGGTGCCCTTAGAGGCCAGAAAAAGTGTTGGCTCCCCTGGAACTGTAGTTATGAGGGGTTGTGAGCTGCCTGATGTGGGTGCTGGGATTCAAATCAGGTCCTCTGCAAGAGTAGTATAAATCCTTAACTACTGAGTCTCTGCTCCAACCCTCATCTGTATTCTTTAACAAATGTTTAATTTTATGCCTACTGTTTGTTATAGGTTCTATATTAGGCCAAGGAGGTACAAATAAAATGTGATAAAAGAACTTTCATAGTCAATCATGAAATAATTACTAAATTTGCCCCTTAAAATGGGTAGAGGGTGCCCAGCATCTGTTGTTAATCTCACTGAAAACCTGGAAACTGAGTATTTTTCCAGATCAGATTTTCTGGAATTTAAAAAACTATTATATAAAAAAATTATGAGACAAATTTTAAAAATTTACAGAGCAAGAGTGATTATTATTTCTTTTGTAGATAAGTTCACTTAAAAGACAAACTGTGATGAGAAGCATCAGTGGTGGCCAAATGCAGGTCTCAGGTTTTACCACCACTTAACAATCAGGTTTTTTTTTGTTTTTGTTTTTGTTTTTGTTTTTTGTTTTGTTTTTTTGAGACAGGGTTTCTCTGTGTAGTTCTAGCTGTCCTGGAACTCACTCTGTAGACCAGGCTAGCCTCGAACTCTCGAACTCAGAAATCCGCCTGCCTCTGCCTCCCAAGTGCTGGGATCAAAGGCGTGCGCCACCACTGCCCGGCAACAATCAGTTTTAATGTGGCTTTTACAGACACAATAGAGCATGCTTGTTATCCAGGCATCCTGGAGGAAGAGGTAGGAAGATAGAAAATCTCAGTCCAGTCTGAGAACAACACAGAGTAAAAGGCCATCCTGAGCTACTCAGTGAGATCCTGTCTCAAAAACCTAAGGCTAGCTGGACATGGTGGCACACATCTTTAACCTCCACATTGAGGATGCAGAGGCAGGTGGATTTTTATGAGTTCTAGGTTAGCCTGATCTATACAATTCCAGGCTGGTCAGGGCTACACATTGGGACCGTGTTACAAAACAAAACCACAAACAAAAACCTAAAGGCTGGTGAGATTGTTTAGTGGATACAGGTGTTTGTCTCTAAGCTTAGTGACTCGAGTTCCATCCTAGGGAATCCACACAGTGAAAGGAGAAAACTGACTTCTGCAGGGTCTCCGTCTATACATTCATTGCACCCCCAAATAAATGTAATAGATTCTTCATTGATAAAAATTTAACAAAAAAAAAAAGAAAAAGACAAAACATAAAATGAACAGTTAATGTCTGAGTATGTTATAGCTCAGTGGTTCTCAGCCTTCCTAATGCTGTGCAACCCTTTAATACAGTTCCCCATGTTGTGTGACCCTCCAAACCATAAAAGTACTTTGTTGCTACTTCTTAACTGTAATTTTGCTACTGTTATAAATTGTAATGTAGACATCTGATATGCAGGATATTTGACATGCAAACCCTGAGTCATTTGATGCCCCAAGGGGTCATGACCCACAGGTTGAGAGCCTCTCTTAATAGCCTGGTGTCAGGCTTGACTAGGAAATTCAGGTTCCATTCTCTAGTAGCTTGAGAAAAGTGTTCTCTTCTTCAATGTCTTCTGTCTGCCATCATATTTTTTTTTCTTTTGAAGGGTCTGCGTAGCTCTGGATGGACTGCAACTCTGTGTGGAATGGGCTAGCCTAGACCTTGTGGTGATTGTCCTGACTTTGCCACCACACCCAGCCCACTATCTTTATTTATTTATTTTGGTTTTCAAGACAGGGTTTCTCTGTGTAGCCCTGGCTGTCCTGGAACTCACTCTGTAGACCAGGCTAGCCTCGAACTCTCGAACTCAGAAATCTGCCTGCCTCTGCCTCCCAAGTGCTGGGATTAAAGGCGTGTGCCACCACTGCCCTGCACCCACTATCTTTATTTTTACTGCAGTGTCGGGGATTGAATTTAAGCCTTCACAGATGCATTGCTCTGTTTTAAAACTCAGAAGAAGCCAGGTGTGGCGATACATGCCTTTAGTCCTACCACTTGAGAGGCAGGTAGACCTCTGAGCTCAAGGCCAGCTTGATCTACAGAGCAAGTTCCCCAACAGCCAGAGCTACATAGTGAGACGTTGTCTCAAAAACAAAGGCACTCAAAGAGAGTCCTTTCAGATAAGAATTTGTGATTCTAGTGGGTTCTAGTACTCACTGGTTTTTGTATAACACAAGGCTAGCTTTTGTTATTTGCCTAGCCTCTGCAGCCATTGAGTTAGCAATTTCAAAGGTCCCTCTTTTATAAATCACATAGCCAGAATATTATTCCTCTGGTAGAGTGCTCATTCAATATTATAGAGACAAAGTCTATGCTGTACAATATTGTACTTACTAGTGAGCTGCATGTGATTACTGAGTTCATTAAACATTTCTGGTTGAGACTGAAATGAGGAAGAAATACAAAATAAATATTTTAAAATTTTTATTTACTCTTATTTTTTTTATGTCGTATGGATGTTTTGCCTGCATGTCTGTGCACCTCATGCACGCAGTGTCCTCAGAAGCTACAATGCATTAATTCCTCTGGAACTGGAGTTGTTAGTTGAACCCTGGTCCTGTCTAAGAGCTACACTCTTCACAAATACTCTTAACCCCTAGATCTCTCTTCAGCCTCTAAACACTGGTTCTGAAAAAGTAAGGGGAAAAAAAACAATCTTGGATGAGTGCGGTATTACAGGTCTTTAATTCACTTGGGAGGCAGAGGCAGGTGATCTCTGTGAGTTCCAGGCTGCTCAGGGTGGTCAGAGTGAGACCTTGTCTTTTTTTTTTTTTTTGGTTTTTCAAGACAGGGTTTCTCTGTATAGCCCTAGCTGTCCTGGAACTCACTCTGTAGACCAGGCTGGTCTTGAACTCAGAAATCCACCTGCCTCTGCCTCCCAAGTGCTGGGTTTAAAGGCATGCGCCACCACCACCCGGCTGAGACCTTGTCTTAAAAATGAAATAGATTAATACTGATTACAAGTGATTTTTAAAAATTAATTGATTTTCAGAGACATGTAGCTCTGGTTGCCCTGGAATTTACTATGTAGAACAGAGTGGCCTGGAACTTGCAAGAGATCTACTGTTCTCTGTCTACCGAGTTCTGGGACTAAAGGCATGAGCTACCACATCTGGCCTGATTAGAAATGGAAGCGATTAAGAATATTAGTGAAGTCAGGCAGTGGTGGCCTTTAAACACAGCACTTGGGAGGCAGAGGCAGGCGGATTTCTGAGTATGAGGCTAGCCTGGTCTACAGAGTGAATTCCAGGACAGCCAGGGCTACACAGAGAAACCCTGCCTCGAAAAACCAAAAAAAAAAAAGAAAAAAAAAAAAGAAATCGTTAATAAATGTAGCAAGTGGAAAATTTAAGTTGTACACTGGGTTAGCCATGTTTTTACTTGCCAGAACTAAAAGCACAAACTACTCAAGGGCTTCTAGAGGTAAAAACTCTTTCCAATTTTTATCGTCCTGTTCATTCCCTATGTTTCATTCCTCCTTGTTGATCACTGTCCGGTAAATCCTTCTGCTTCATAGGCTTGCTTTATTTGCATGAGAGCAGAGACAGAGATTCCCAGGATGTAAGCACAGGCCCGCAATCAACAAGTGCAATCTTACTCCTGTGAGATTTCCGTTTGCATCCCTTGGCTAAACACCTTAGGGTGTTTTGGGTTTTTTTTCCCCCTTCTTTCTTTCATTCTTGTGTGTGGGCCTGTGATTTACTTCCTATTTTGGTCTCGAAAATTGATGGGGCGGGGCACCTGAGATAGACTTTTCCCGAGGAAGCCAAGTAAGTTTGGCAGAGGGTAGAAAAAGAATGGATGAAAAATTCTTGAAGATAACCTGGAGGTGAGGAGGTCAATTTCGGGCCTACCAACTCCATCACCAACAATTCAACAAGAAGGGAAAACGTCAAGGAAACGGAACCTACGGTAAACAGTCCTCAGTCTGAAGAAGAAGGAGCGCACATGACCAAGTTTATTTCGGCAGAGGGTCTGCCATAATAACTGTCCCCGGTGGGAACAGACCACCGGCTAGCTGGCGTTCTTCGACTCGTTTAGAGCAATTGGTCCTGGCCCACATTCCTTCTCCAAAGCCTTACCGGCTCACCCTGAACCGCCTCGCCGCCGCCATCTTACACATGACTATCGCGAGACAATCTCAGCCGTCAGTCGCCAGACTCATTTTCCAGCGAGTCTCTTTTCCACGGTTCTCGTCGACGCCGAGGGAAGTATCGCGAGAGTTGGTTGCCTTGGCTCCCTGTAGCTATAGCAGCCGCGGCGGTTAAGGATGCGACGGCGGGAGCGGTGAGTGCGACACTCTCAGGGGGGCGGGGCCGGCGGAAACGGGGTGCAGGGGGAGCGCAGGGGGAGGGGGTGCGGAAGGTCGGGTGTCGGGGGACCTGCACCCCGGGGTGACGTGTTAGGAGGGACTTACGTTCTGCGCGCAGTGGGAACGGGCGTCTTTCTGAGCTGGGGCAGCAGGGGAGGGTTGTCGCTGCTCGGAGGTCCGGGGACAGGGGGGCAGGGAGACCCGGGTAGAATTGGGCTCGAGGAGGCAGGTGTGGGAGCGGAGAGGGATGCGAGTGCTGGAGGCTGGGAGGTTAAGGAGACTCAGAACGGGATAAAAGGAGCCAAGCTTCATCCGAAAGAAGTGGGAAGAAAATGGGGGTAATGTGCACCATAGGGTATGTTGAATGGGAGTAAAGAGTTGGGCCCACGTTGATTTTTCCACTGTTGGGGGTGTGGGGGGAGGATAGCATTGCGGAAAAGAGGGACGGTCAGATTTTTGCAAGCACCCATTCCCTCCCCGTTCCACCTAAGGCTGAGCTGGGCGACTCGGCCAGCACCTGACTCCTAAATGGTGTGGCGGGAATGGTGGCGTCCCGGAACCTTCCAGCTTTCCGTTCCCTTTGCCAAAGAGGTAATCGAACGAACCAACACTCTGGACTTGTGGAAGGAGAAGTCTTGGTAAACTAGTATTAGTTGGAGAGGATCTTTTTAGCGTAGAGACTGTGAGTAGGATAGTGATTGATTGCTGCTCTAAAATAAAGCGTGGGGTGGGGGCGGGAGAGAGACATTCTTGAGGAAAAAAAAACCCCACAAACCATGAGGTGTGCTTCCTCTGGAGCGTTTGTGAGCTGAAAGAAGGGGGTGTGTGTTCACAACACGGTTTTTCCCTAGATTCATTCAAATGTAGAATTCCTTTACGATGTGCTCGTGAAATTATATATGCAGTGTAAAATCAGTAGAGACGATATGGCAAAAGAATGTACAGTAAGACATTCAAACCTTTCACAAATAGAACTTAAAACTAAGAAAGTGTTTCTGTTGTAACAGGAGGTTGAACACTCAATCTAGGGGAAGTTTTAGTACCTTGCATAGAAGCCATACTGTTTCCACAGGATACCCATTCACATTATCTTTGAAGAAATAGGTGAGGTTTTATTTTAGAGACAGAATAAATTTTGAATACCTGAAAATAAAAGCAATCTTAAGAAATTAAAATTACTGAGGGAAAAAAAATGTACCCTCTGAATCTCAAGAGCTGTTTTCTGGAGTTGGACTTTTTGGCTGGTTAATTCATTTCTAGTGGAAATCATGGCTTCATGTCAGGGGTAAAGATAATTTAGCCATTTTAATCTGCAGAAACAAGCTTTCCAAAATTTTTTCTATTTTGTAGGTATACAAAGGGTAACTTCTTTTGATTATATGACCGGATTTTACCATATTGAGATTCTAAACTCATTAATTAGAATAATGGCTTTTAAACCCTTGAGCTATCGTAAATATAGTCATGGAACCCACTTATTTGATGTGTATTAGAGAAAAACTTTGTGGTATTTGTAACTGAACTTTTCTGGGACAAGGTAAAGCTTTATGTGGTAGTTGAAGAAAAATTTTCTGTGAGAGTTCAACAACTTGTGGAACCCCTGTTTGTGTAGAGTATTATGTAAGTTGTTGAAGGGAAAAGGTTATGCCATATATCCATTCAACAAACATTTATTGAGACCTATTTTGTGTGGAAGGTCTCAGGGTATAAAGGTAAAAGATATAAGGCTCTCTGCCTTTAATGGCTTAGAACCCACGTGGGAGACAATAATAATGAGACATAATGGTGATGTAATGAGCGCACTATACTAACTGTAGGAAATAGATTCTGTCCTTGTATTTACATAGTTGACAAGACTTAAAAAAATCTTTAAAAACAGCCAAATTGTGGTGGCACATGCCTTTAATCCCAACACTGGGGGAGGGTGGGCAGAGGCAGAAGCAGGTGAATCTCTAGATCTAGACCCAGTATGAGGTCCAGGACAGCCAGGGCTCCATAGAGAAGCCCTGTGTGCCCATTGGCACCTCCGCACCTCCCCAGTATGTGTGTGTGTGTGTGTGTGTGTGTATATATATATATATATATATATATATATATATATATATATAAAATATGTGTGTGTGTATGTATGTATATGTGTGTGTGTATATGTGTGTGTATATCTATCTATATCTATCTATATATATGAAACATTAAGCAAATTCTTTTTTTTTTTTTTTTTTTTTTTTTGTTTTTTCGAGACAGGGTTTCTCTGTATAGCCCAGGCTGTCCTGGAACTCACTCTGTAGACCAGGCTGGCCTCGAACTCAGAAATCCGCCTGCCTCTGCCTCCCAAGTGCTAGGATTAAAGGTGTGCGCCACCACCGCTTAGCAACATTAAGCAAATTCTAAACTATGCTACATGAATAAAGCATTCATAAATATTTGTCAGGAGAAGAAAAGGTTATAATGGAAATTGAAGGAGCTTTTTCTAGCTTGCTCCCCCACCCACTACCCCTTGAGATGGGATTGGTAGCCCGAATCTTCCTGTCCAACTTAATGAGTCACTGAGATTACAGATGTGTGTAGGTATCCGTTTATAATCTAGTGGTCCTTTAAATTTTTTCATTTTAAAAATACTGGTTATTGACTCTTCTGCAGGGAGACAGAAGTCCAGGCAGTAATTGTACTATGCAACCTGTAGCTTAGTCTTGTAAAGTAAACATCAGAACCTTTTTTTCCCTCTTTGTTCTGAGACAGGATCTCAAGATACAAATATCACATTTTTTTTGTTTTTCTTCAGTTAGTATTTCATGTAGCCCAGGCTGGCCTTGAACTCTATGTAGCTAAAGATAGTGTTGATCTCCTGATCTTCCTGTCTTCACCCAAACTCTGGGATTATAGCCATGTGCTACCTCAGCAGGCAACTCACAACATTCTTAAGTTCTTAATAGTTCTTCATAATATCCAATTTTCATTAAGTTCACGTTCCGTGCATGCCTGTAACACAACAGCTGATACCTTCTTTCTTTTTTGCCTCATGCAAGCAATCACCTACGGCCTTTCATAAGCATCTGCCAGAATGGCCTTGAATGCCTGAGTTTTAAAAATAAGGATCAGATTGGAGAGAGACAGCTCTCTGCAGTGAAGATCATGGCACTGAACTTTTAGAGGACCTGAGTTTGCTTCTTAGCTGCACCATCTTGTGGCTAACAACCACTTTAGCTCTAGTTCCTGGCAGTCAGGTCCCTTCAGCCGGTCCCTTCTGCAGTCGCTCCTATACATGGCATACACTCAGTTCACATGTAAATAGAGAAAGTAAAAATAAATCTTAAAAATAAGAATAAAGAAGTTTTAAAAAAACCTCACAAAACAAAAGAAAGCTGGGATTAGTGGTGCCAGCCTTGAAATCCTATAATTTGGTAGGCAGAGGCCAGCTTGAGGCCAGTCTCCATAGTGTATTTCAGGCAGTCAAGACTGCATAGGGAGACTCCAAGTCAAAAAATTAAATGGCGGGCGGGAGAGGTGGCTCAGCTGTTAAGAGCACTGACTGCTCTTCCAGAGGTACTGAGTTAGTTCCCAGCAACCATATGGTGGCTCACAACCACCTGTAATGGGATCTGATGCCCTCTTCTGGTGTGTCTGAAGACAGCTACAGTGTACTCAGATAAAATAAATAAATAATCTTAAAAAAAATTAAATGGCAGCAAAAGATAAGAAGGTGTCAAAATGAAGTTGTTAAAGATCATAGAGCTGATAAATGCCAAATTAGGAATTAGTTGGAAGTGATGTGATTTTTATTTTTTAAAATAAAAATAGCATAATGGTACATGCCTATAGTCCTGGTTACTCTGGGAAGTTGGGACAGAGGAACATATAAGCCTAGAACTTCCATACCACCTTGTGTATAACCTAGGAGACCCATCTCAAAGGAAAGAAGAAAATCTACTCAGGTGAGCAAGATGGCTCAGTGAATAAGGGCACTTGCAGCTAAGCATGAAGACCTGAATTTGAGTCTCAGGATCTATACTTTGTTGGGAGATTCCACAAAGTTGTTCTCTGACCTTCACATACATATGTGGCATAGACATAGTTTTATCCTCCCCCAACTCTCGTGCATGTAAACACACAGAAAAAAGAGAGTGGGACACATACACATAAAACCTAGACTTTGGTGATCTCAGTGGTATTATGCTTAGACTGAGAAAAGTCCAGGCTTCAAGTTGCAGCCCTGTAAGATACACAAAAAAAGTCTTTGTCCAGACTCATTTCGCAGACCAGGTTGGCTCTACAAAGAATTCATAGACTGCTTCTGCCTTCCCTGTGCTGGGATTAAAGGCAAGTTCAGCAATCACACCTGGCAAAGAAAGATCCTTTAACTGGGTGTGGTGCTCCATACCTTTAATTTGAGAGACAGAGGCAGATGGATCTCTGTGAGTTGAGACCAGCCTGGTCTATACAGTGAGTTCCAGGACAGCCAAAGCTGTAGAGTGACCCTGTCTCAAAAAAAAAGAAGGAAAGGAAAGAAGGAAGGAAAGAAAGAAGGACGGAAAGAAAAAAGAGCAGTCTTGAAGCAGACTTGATATTGAGGTAGAGAGAGATTGAAATTTTCTAGGAGCTGGGCGGTGGTGGCACACACCTTTAATCCCAGCACTTGGGAAGCAGAGGCAGGCGGATTTCTGAGTTCGAGAGTTCGAGAGTTCAAGGCTACCCTGGTCTACAGAGTGAGTTTCAGGACAGCCAGGGCTACACAGAGAAACCCTGTCTCAAAAAACATAAAACAAAACAAACAAAAAAAGTGTTTAGGAGATCAAAATTTAGGGGGCTGGTCAGGAGAGTATACATTTGTGGAAGGAGTATCTCTTCCTAGGGTTTCCTCCCTCATATATTTATATTACACAAGAGAAACTAATTTGAATGTTACCATGATGTTAAATTTGAGAGTTTATATTGTTATACAGGGACTTGATTAATTATAATATTCATGCTGTGTATAATTGTATAGGGAACTATGCTTGGGAAAATAGTTGTAACAAGAAATAATTAACATTTGCAAGCTCTCAGAAAATGATTGTTTTAGTAGTGGAAATGGTTATATTTATATTCATATATGAGGCAAACGATACTTTTTAAAAATTTAATTTTGTATGTATGAGTGTTTGCCTGCAACTATGTGTATATACTACATGTGTGCCTGGTGCGTGTGGAAGCAAGAAACAGGCATCAGATCCCATGAAACTAGAATTATGGATGCTTGTGAACACATTTAGGTCCTGGGAAGTAAGCCTGGGTCCTCTGTAAGAGCAGCAAGTATTTTTAAATGTTGAGCCATCTTTTTAGTCCCAAATGTTACTTTTTAATTTGGTACTCTTTGTTTTTTTGTTTGTTTTTCGAGACAGGGTTTCTCTGTGTAGCCCTGGCTGTCCTGGAACTCACTCTGTAGACCAGGCTGGCCTCAAACTCAGAAATCCACCTGCTTCTGCCTCCCAAGTGCTGGGATTAAAGACGTGTGCCACCACTGCCTGGCTTAATTTGGTACTCTTAAGTAATATTTTAGTGTTTGAGATAGACTCATTTACCCTAGGCTGCCCTTTGTAGCAGAGGATACCATGAACTCTTGATCTTCCTGCCTCCATGTCTCAAGTGTTGAGATTACAAGTATGTTTCACAGTGTCGGCAAAAATGAAAATGTATTTTTATCTTTGAAAGTTTTTGTTTGTTTTCATTTTTTGAGACAGGGTTTCCTTATGTAGCCTTTGATGTCCTGGAACTCTCTCTGTAGACCAGGCTGCCCTTGAACTCACAGAGAATCACATGCCTCTGCCTCTCGAGTGCCAAAGGCATGTGTTACCACTGCTGGACTTACTTATTCAAATTTAAAAATTAAAACTGTGTATTTATTGTGTGAATGTGTGCATGTATGTGTGTGTGAGAGTGTAGGTGCATGTGTACCATGGCTCATGTGTAGAGGTCATAGGTCTATTGGTAGTTGACTCTCCTGTAACCTTGTGGGATCTGGGATTAAAGCAAGGTCATCTAGTCCTGCAGGAAAGGGCCTCTACCCTCTGAGCTAGCCCACTGGCCCTGTTTTGTTTTATCTTGTTTTGCTACCCTGAACTTAAAAAGTAGCTGAGGTTGGCTTTGTACCCAATCCTCTTGCTTGTCTCCCAGTGCTGGCATTACAGGGAGTCACCATCATACCTGCCTCTAGGGAATGTTGTTAGAGAAGACTCTAAGGTAGTTAACTAAATACTTTTATATGTCAGTGTTTCCTTCTTGGTATACTTTCACAAATTTATGCATATATATGTGTATATATGTATACTCATATATATATTCATACATATACTCACACAAATCTGTTTTCATGGTTTTTACATTATTTTTTGTTAATGTATATGGGGTTTCATGTAGAGATAAGAGAACAACTTGTGGAATTCGTTCTCTTCTTTCCACCATGTGGATTCTGGGGTTTAAATTGAGGTGATAGACTTTAGTGTTAGTGGTAAGTGCCTTTACCTGTTGAGCCATCTTACTTGAAATTTTTGGTTCAAATTAAACCAGGGTAGCCTGTGTATTTGAGATCCTTCCTCAAAACAAGACAAAACAAAACAAAACAAAACAAAACAGGGCCAGTGGGATAGCTCAGAGGGTAGAGGCCTTTTCCTGCAGGACTAGATTACTTTGCTTTAATCTCAGATCCCACAAGGTTACAGGAGAGTCTCAAATTTTTGGTTTTACATATATATATATATATATATATATATATATATATACACACACATACGTAATTTTTGTTTTTGTTTTTGTTTTTGTTTTTGTTTTTCGAGACAGGGTTTCTCTGTGTAGTTCTGGCTGTCCTGGAACTCACTCTGTAGACCAGGCTGGCCTCGAACTCAGAAATCCGCCTGTCTCTGCCTCCTAAGTGCTGGGATTAAAGGTGTGTGCCACCACCACCCGGCAACATATGTAATTTTTAAAGATGTATTTTACATGTATGAATGTTTATAGGTAAATATATATACCACATGTGTCCTTGGTGAGGTTAGAAGAGGGTGTTGGATCTTCTGGAAGTAGAGTTACTTATAGTTATGAGGAACCAAGAGAGGACTGGGAATAGAACTTGTTTCTTTGCAAGAGTAACAAGTGCTCTAAACTTGTAAGCCATCTCTCCAGCCCCTAATTTCAGTTGTGTGTGTGTGTGTGGTGTATGTGTGTGTCTGTGTCTGTGTATAAAAGATATATTTATTTACTTAATGTATGTGAGTATTCTGTCAATTTATTTATTTTATACATTTGAGTACACTGTCGCTTTCTTCAGACACACCAGAAGAGGGCATTCTATACCATCACACTTGGTTGTGTGGTTCAAGCCATTGTTCTCTTCAGACACACCAGAAGAGGGAATCAGACCCCATTACAGATGGTTGTGAGCCACCATGTGGTTGCTGGGAATTGAACTCAGGACATCTGGCAGAGCAGTCAGTGCTCTTAACACCTGAGGTGTCTCTCTAGTTCTAATTATATTTTTAAAGTACATTTATTTGTGAATGTTTGTGCGTGGATGTGTGTGTGCCGTAGTGTGTTTGGAGAAGTCGAAGGACAACTTGTCTGACTTAGTTCTTTCTATCATATGAGTTCTGGCATTGAACTCAGGTCCTTAGGTTTGGCTGCAAGTGTATTTGTACTCTGAGCTATCTAGTTGACCATAAATTAAAGTTTTACCTATCTGTAAATAGCTTTTTGTTTGTTTGTTTGTTTGTTTGTTTTTGAGATAGAGATAGAGTTTCTTTGTATAATAGCTCTGGCTGACCTGTAATTTGCTTTGTAGTCTAGGCTGACCTTGAACTCACAGAGATCCATCTGCCTTTTCCTCTTGAGTGCTGGGATTAAAGGTATGTGCCACCCACCGTGCCTCCTCCCCCGCCCCTTTTTTTTAAAACTATTTTAATCCACTGAGTCTGACGGGGGCCTCTCCACATACTCATGGGTGTGGGTCTATCCAGTGGAGTGCAGTTTATGTAGCAGGGGTTACACCCTTAAAGAAAACTGACCTCCTTTCCGCAGAAGCCATCAACAATCAATAGTTTCTAAGTTAGTAGAGCACTGTGAGTCTCTACTTCTTCCAAGCTGGAATGTCAACTGGCTTGGACTTATGCTGGTCTTGTGTAGACAACCACAGCTGCCTCAAGTTCATGAATGCAGTGGTGCTGTCCTGTCCAGAAGACAGCTTTCTTTGTGATCTTCCCAGTCTCTGGCTCTTAGAGTCTCAGTGGGCCTGAGCCTTGTGGGTGGGAGTAAGGTAGATCTCCATTTGTGGCTGAGCACTGCAGATACTTATTCTCTACTTTTTCCATAATTTTTATGGAAAGAGGGATAAATGCTCTCAGGTAAGTTTAGGAAACCAGTATTGTCAGGAGACTGGATAAAAGACAAAATACAAACTTAGTACTGACTTCCCTTGTATTGTGTTTATACATCCTTTATAGCATAAATGCATTCGGATCATTTATCTAAGTGCCTTTTGTATTTTATGTGTGTGTGTGTGTGTGTGTGTCTGTATTACTGAGTCATATTCTTTTTAAGTGGGTGTTACAGATTTAGCTGTGCAAGGTGGTGTATACCTTTAAGCCCAAGACTTGGGAGAAAAGGCAGGTAGATCTCTGCATTTGAGGTAAGTCTGTTCTATGAGGTGAGTTCGAGGACAGCCAGGGTTATACAGAGAAACCTGTCTTGCGGGGTGGGGTGGGGGGGGATATAGATTGAAGGTGAGTCAGTGGCGTGTTCTCTTGAGTTGACTCTTGAAGCAGTTCTCATCTGTATTGATTTTTGCTAATAGCATATGGATAAAATGAGATTTTTTTTTTCCCCTAACACTTTATATAAGTAGGCACCCATTTAGTCAAGGCCAGCCTGGACTCTAAGGCAAGTCCCAGGACTGCCAGGGCTGTTACACAGAGAAACTCTGTGTGAAAAACACTCACATGTTTTTGTAAGTTATTTTTGAGACATTGAGACATATTTCCGAGAACAGTTTTGAACAGAAGAAAAAGCAGACACACAAATCCTTGGGAACTGTAAGAGAAACTTGTCTGTCCAGGAGATAGAGATGTTTGGCAGGGTTCAGTGATACATGGAGCGGTCTGAAAGTGACCCTCTCCTCTCACCCTACTTAGGACAGCTTGTATGTACTTCTTTTATTGAGACAGCCTTCTTTTGTTGTTTTGGAAGTCTGAATTTGCTTCTGCTCCTCCAGGGAGTATAAAAGTGCTAATTTTACACCATTTATTATTAACAGGAATAAACTGAAAACAACTGATCCTGCATGGTAGATAAAGATGATTTTATTTTAAAATTCAGTTTCTTCAAATTGAAGTTGGACAGTTTTCTTTTTTCCTGTCTCTTTCTCTGTCTCCATCTCTCTCTTTCTTGAGATAAGGTCTCTCTACATAGCCTTGATTGTCCTGGAACCCACTATGTAGACCAGGCTGCTCTCACAGATTCACCTGTCTCTGCCTCCCAAGTGCTGGGTTAAAGATGTGCACCACTATGCCCAGCGCAAAAAGTATTCTTATGGGTGTGAGATGATATTTTATTATCAGTTTAATTTCCCAAATCATTAGTAATCCTGAGATGCTCATTGGTCATTTGTATATCTTACTTGATAAAATGTCCTTTTACGCCCTTGTCCAGGCTTCCTTTTTCCCTTCTTTCCTATAATTATGCACTTTTGGGGTTTCCTTCCCTCTCCCTCCTCCCTCCCTCATTCCCTCCCTCCTCCCTCACCCTCCCTTCCTTTATTTATTTGAGACAGGGTTTCTCCATGTAGCTCTGGCTGTCCTGGAACTCACTCTGTAGATCAGGCTGGCCTCGAACTCACAGAGATCCACTTGCCTCTGCCTCCTAAGTGCTGGGATTAAGTGCATCACTGCCTAGCTTTATTTTTGAGGTTTTAAAAACATGCATTCATTTAATTTTATGTGTATTTGTGCGCCTGAGTGTTTGTATGTGAGTCATATACACACAGGAGCCTGTGAAGGTTGGAAGCATGTGATACTTTGGGCCTAGAGTTACAGTTGTGAACTACCACAACTCAGTTGTGAGTACTGGGAACTGAACCCTAGTCTTCTCCAAGAGCAGTAGGTGCTCATAACCACTGAGCCATCTCTTGAACCCCTCTTGTCCATTTTCTTTGTTAGGTTTTATTGTAGAGTTGTAAGAGTTCTCCACATGTTATACATATTAACCTCTTTTGTTGCTATTGTTTATTGTTTTGTTTTATGGAGACAGGGTCTCATTCAATAGGTTACATTGGCCGGAAACTCAGTGTATGGCCAGGATGTCTTGAATTCATTATGATCCTTCTTCTTCAATCTCCTAAGTGCTGTTAACTTGTTAGAAGTTTATCCTGGCTGAAGTAAAGTATTACAGAGGCCTTGGGAAGGAGGGCTAAGGTGAGAAAGGTTCTTGTTTTGTTTCAGTGTAGTCAGCAAGCACCAGAGGCCTCTGTACATAGTAGGAACATAGATATATCAGTCCTTTGCTCTCCAATACTTTTGACTGAAGTTACTTAATACCACTGTTAGAGAACTTTGGAAAAAAATCGACTCTACCTCTCTTTGGGCTAGGATTGTTCTGTTTCATTACTAAAGAAATGGGCATGACAGAAAATATTTTTGTAAAGATAGTGAAACTTAGTCAGGCAGTGGTGGCACACACCTTTGATCCCAGCACTTGGGAAGCAGAGACAGGTGGATTTCTGCGTATGAGGCCAGCCTGGTCTACAGAGTTCCAGGACAGCCAGGGCTATACAGAGAAACCCTATCTCGAAAAACAACCCTCCCCCCCCCAAAAAAAAGCCAAAGCCGGGTGGTGGTGGCACATGCCTTTAATCCCAGCACTTGGGAGGCAGAGGCAGGCAGATTTCTGAGTTCGAGGCCAGCCTGGTCTACAGAGTGAGTTCCAGGACAGACAGGGCTATACAGCGAAACTATGTCTCGAAAAACAAAACAAAACAAAACAAAACAAAAAAACCCAAACCAAAAAACCAACCAACCAAACAAAAAAAAGATGGTGAAACTGAGAGAAAACTTGAGTATTTAGTGAAAACTAAATACTTCAGTATTTAGCACATTTAACTGCCTTGGCTACTTTAGACTTGTGAACAGAGCAAATGGAAGCGTTTGTAGTGGGGGTTGGGAATGTGGCGCACTTTCTAGGATGCTTGCCTAGCATACAAGTCCAGGGTTTGATACCCAGCACTACCTGTATCCCTAGTACTTGGTAGGTGGAAGCAGGAAGATCAGAAACTAAAGGTTGTTGTGCTGTACATCTTGAGTTCAAGGATAGCTGGGATACAGGAGACTACCTTGTTGGAAGAAAAAGGAAAGAAACTATAGAAGAGCTATAATTACCTCTTGAGGAGAAAAGTTTTTGTAAAATCTGTAAGAAGCAGTGATTTTTTTTTTTGGTTAAGTCCAATCATGGGGAAAACTGTTGAAATAGTACTGTTTCCAGGATAATGGTGGTAGACCTGACTTTATTGTAGCTGAACATGAAGTTTTCTTGTAGGCTCATACTAGCTGCAGCAGATGCAGTCACTGCTACTACTGGTCCCTGAATTTAGTAGTCTGAAGTGGCCAGAGCAGGAAATGATCCATGGCACCAGGCCTGTGTAAGCAAGGACTTGTAGCTCTAGCCACATTGCTATTTGGGTTGTGGTTGTTGCTTTAAGCATACAGAGACTGACTTACCGAAGGAGGAGCTGTTTCTTAAGAACCAGGTGTGAATCTGAAGTGATGACCTCATCATTCTAACCAGACCTGCTCTAGACGCTGAGTGGATGCTTTTCTCATTACATGTCCTACAGCTGGGAGAAACAGGATACGATTGAAACTTCAAGCAGTTTGTGAGTAGGGGGCAAAAAGCAGTTGGGGGAAACTTTGAAATATGTGGATGTGAATGTCAAACTGAAAGTGACACGCACACTTAGACTATCTCTAATTTGAGGACTGTGGAGAAGTGCATGAGAGACTGAGAAGCTTTGGTGGCTCCAACTTTTTTCTAGTGGAGTTGTCTGTCTGTCTGTCTGTCTGTCTATTGACAGAGTCTCACTATCTAGCATTTGGTTAGCCTGAAACTTGCTATGTAGACCAGGCCATCCTCAAATTCATAGCAATCTACCTTCCTCTAAGCTTGGATTAAAGGTGTGTGCCATCAGCCCAGATTTAGTGGCTTTAAATATTTATTTGTGTGTGTGTGTGTGTGTGTGTGTGTGTGCGTGTTTGCAGTGCTTGTATCAGTCAGATAACTTGTGGAGTTGATGTTCTCTATATGGGCTCTAGAGACTGAATTAGGCCATCAGGCTGGGTAGCAAGTGCTTTCACCTGTTGAGCCATCTCACTGGCCATATTGAGTTACGGAACATAACTCTTAATGTTACGTTCAGAAGCTCAAATAGGCCTGATAGCACAGATTTGTAATCCTAGCTATTCTGTTTGTTTTTTTGTTTTTGTTTTTTGTTTTTTTTTTTGAGACAGGGTTTCTCTGTGTAGTCCTGGCTGTCCTGGAACTCACTCTGTAGACCAGGCTGGCCTCGAACTCAGAAATCCACCTGCCTCTGCCTCCCAAGTGCTGGGATTAAAGGCGTGCACCACCACCGCCCGGCCAATCCTAGCTATTCTGGAGGCTAAGACAGAAGGACTGAAAGTTCAAGACCTGAATGGCCTACATAGTTAATTTCAAGAAGGGTCTGGGTAGTGTAGTAACATCCTGTCTCAAAATTAAAAGTCAGTGCTTAGAAAGTTAGCTCAGTGGTTAAGAGAATTTACCTGCTTTTGCAAAAGACTCAAGTTTTGTTCCCAGTACCAGTGTTGGGCTGCTGATTACCACCTTTAACTCCAGTTCCAGGGGAATATGACTCTTAGCCTTTGAGGACAGCAATACCCATGTGTACATTCCCACATCCACACACAGCATATACATAGAATTTAAAATAATGAAAATAATAATATAAAAATAAGTAAATAGTAGGCATAGTGACACACAGGTGGGTCTCTGTAAGTTCGAGGCCAGCCTGGTCTACAAAGCGACTCTAGGACAGCCAGGGCTCTAGTGCATAGATAAACAAACAAACAAAGTAAATAAAAAAAGTAAATGAAAAGTAAAAGATGCCAACGATGCCATCTCACTGTTAAAGTTAGCATAGATGAGGCCTTAAATTCAGTTCCCAGAACTGTTCTCCTCCTGTCCTAAAAAAAATAAAAAATCAAGATCTCAGCACACAAGAAGGGTGACAAAAAGCTGACTGGGCAGTAGTTCATGTGAAAAATGTCTAGGAAGTTGGAAGTTTGGTGAGTCATGAGTGTGCTGATCTAGCCATGGTTTGTCAGAAGCTGCTCATGCTCTGTGGCTGCTGAAAACACCTTCAGTTGTATTCCAGGAATTTATTCAGGTGACATAATTATTAGTCTCTATGTATTTTTTGTACTATGTTAGAAACAGCTAAATGCTGGCATAAATGAATACTGACACAGTTCAGAGCATTTCAAGGAAGGTAGACAGATTCATACATAGTTTGAAAACCATTTAGATAGAAAACATAGGATTTGTGATAGAGGTGGAACTACAAAAAATAGTATAACATCTATATCCTTCCACTCACAATTAACTATTTATCATCTTCATTTCATTTAATTTCTGAGAAAGTTTGTTGGTAGAGTACCTGCTGGGAATTGGAACCAGGGCTTTGTACATTCTGGGCAAGCACTCTTATCACCTGAGCTCTAGTTGGTAATTTCTTATTTATTTATTTATTTATTTATTTATTTATTTATTATTTTTTTAATTTTTATTTTATTTTTTTAGTTAGTAATTTCTTTTGATTTTTCGAGACAGGGTTTCTCTGTGTAGCCCTGGCTGTCTTGGAACTGACTCTGTAGACCAGCTGGCCTCAAATTCAGAAATCCACCTGCCTCTGCCTCCCAAGTGCTGGGATTAAAGATGTGTGCCGCCACCGCCGCCCGGCGTTTCTGCCTTTATTTTAGCAAAAAGGTTCAAATCTGGAAACCTCATTTAGAGGATGAAGTCTGAGAGTCTAAAGGCCAAGAACCTCTGTCCTGACAATCCCAGAAGGTCCAGGTCTATTGTCATTAGGTAAAGCCAGAGTCATGGGACAAGAAAGAACTTTATTGACAGCAAACTGCAGGAAAAGGATGAATCTTTCACACAAATTCTATCTCAGGCACAAAAGGGTTTTCAAGAAAGTCTAATCTATACCATATTCAGCTGGGCTCTGTAATGATCATTAATTCTTCAAACAGTTAACCCCTTTGATTTGGTTTTCATGTTGTCTACTGGGCATCAGACATTCTAGATGTCCCTGGCTCCTGTAAGCCTAAAGGACAATTAGAGATTGAATTGTTCTTTTGATGTTTTATATTATTATTCTACTCAGGCAAGATTGCCTTTATTGGCTAATTATTTAGAGGGTGAGAAAGACAGAAACAGACTTGATAATGCTGGGTGATGATTGTCCATTCATTAACTTTGTCCTTAGAACATGCTGTCTTCCTGTCATGTGAGTATATACTACCAGCCTGGGGTGTTCATTGTCTCAGTGGACAACTTTTATCTGAGCCTCATTTTGTGACCATAATTAGATTGGCTGGCCACATGGAGATTATTCTTAGTTTCTCGAATTCTCTAGTCCCAAGGTTTGTGGGTCAAAACTGCAACCATGTGATTGGCCTTTCCAATATTGCCTTAACCTTGAAGTTGGTGAGGTGCACATGTGAGTCAGTTGGCTAGCAAACACTCAGTGGATTCCACAAAACCATGAACAGAACAGTGCTAGATACTTGAATCATTGGGAAAATTCCAAAAATTTAGAGATGTCTTCCAGGAATGAGTGATAAAGATAAACCAGTTCTTTTATTATATAGCAGTGTTGGGATGAGCTCAGATGCTACTACTTCAAAAGTTTTTTTATAGATTTTCCAAGGCACTTCATTCCCATCTCTAGTCTATGTTTTCATTAGTGAATCTTGAAAGTCTTTGTTTCTTAGATATTAACACTGTGCTTGGCTTTTAGTAGCTGTTCACTCAACATTTAATGAATTAGAATATTTAAGATTGGGTTGGCAAAATGGCTCAGTGGGTAAAAGAGCTTGCAGTCAAGCCTGATGAGCCAAGTTGATTCCCAGAACCTATGTAGTAGAAGGAGAGAAGTCCTCTGACCTCTACATGTGCACCATGGCATGTGTATGTGCACACACATACACATCTGATAGGTAATTCAATGTTTAAGACGTTTAATGGACAGCTGGAAAGCTCAGCATTGGATTGTCTTAGAGGCTTTTTTTTTTTTTTTTTTTTTGAGACAGGGTCTTTCTTGTGTCGCTTTAGCTGTCTGGAACTCATTATGCAGACAAGAATGGCCCTGAACTCACTGAGATCTACCTGCCTCTGACTCTGACTCTGCCTCCCAAGTGCTAGGATTAAAGTTGTGCACCACTACTGCCCAGCTTTAGAGTTGTTTTAAAATTACACAGAGTCAGTAATTCTTAGGATAGATATCAGACATGAGAGAAAATGAGAGTTCATTATAGAAGAGAAAAAATACAGGCTACTGTATGGTCAGGACAGCAACAAAAAAGTAGTTTTCAATTTTGGGGGGAGAATATAAATACTTAAGCCTTTTCTGGGAAAAATTTAAATACTCATATTTTTTTCTAGGAAAGTCTCAGCAGGCATGCCTCCCTTGTACATGGCTCAAAATATGCTTACACTGGTATTCTAGAGCCTGTCATGTGCCTAGAACTGATGATTACAATGTAGGCATCTGAGGCTCAAGAACAGTTCTGGGCCAATGCTGTCATCTGTTGGTGGTGGTTGTTATTAATCATTTAAGTAGCTCTCTGTTTTTATGCTGGCTCCTTGCTGACCAGTTGTCACAAGGGGCATAGTGAACTCTTTTCTGCTGGTCAACCTTAGTCCTTTTTTAACCCTTACTTACACTTCAAAATTTTTATATGTATTTAATTTTTTTATTGAGATATAGTCTTACTATTTAGTCCCAGCTAGCTTTGAATTTCTGATCCTTTGGACAAAACTTCCAAGTTCTGGGATTACTTGTGTGTTATACCACAGCCTATTCACTTCTGCTCTTCCAGAGGTCATGAATTCAATTCCCAGCAGGAATTCAATTCCTAGCAACCGCATGGTGGCTCACAACCATCTGTAATTGGATATGATGCCCTCTTCTGGTGTATCAGCAATAGCATTCTCACATATAAACAAACAAACAAACCTTTAAAAAATATCTTTATTGGTGCTGGAGAGATGGCTCAGCAGTTAAGAGCATTGGCTGCTCTTCCAGAAGATCTGGGTTCAATTCCAGCACCTCCATTGGCAGCTCACAACTGTCAGAAATTCCAGTTCCAGGGGATCTGACACCCTCACACAGATAAGCGTACAGGCAAAACACCAATGCACATAAAATAAAAATAAAACAAATTGTAAAAAATATCTATTGTTGTTATTATATTATTGGTGTGTGTGTGTGTGTGTGTACATGGGCACACTTGCTGTGGGATCTATATGGAGGCTAGTAAACAACTTGCTGGGATTGAGTCTATTTCTATCATATGGGCTCCATATATTAAACTTAGGTTATCAGGCTTGGGAGCAAGTGCTTTTACCCACCAAGCCACCTTACTGGCACCTCTTTCACTCTCTTTTCCTTTCCTTTCCTTATTTGAAACAATGTTCCATATAGTTCAGGGTGGCTATGTATGAGCTTGGTATGTAGCTGGGGCTGACCTTAATCTCCTTATCTTCTTGTTACCACCTCCCACTAGCTGGCATTATACTTTTAAAAAAGTATGGGTGTCGTATTTATAAAAGAAATGAATATGAAAATTTGCTTTTCCTGTTTTTATTTATTTCTTCTAGTTTTTGAGATTATAATTACATCAATTCCTCCTTGTCCTTTTTTTCCCTCTAAAACCTTCTTTGTTCTCTTTGAAAAGTGCCTCTTTTTTGTTAAACTTTGTTATATACGTGTGTGTGTGTGTGTATCATGTGATATATGTGATATATGATACTTACATGTTTTCAGGACTGAAGATTTGGTATTGGATAACTAATTGGTGTGTTCTTCCATGGGGAAGAGTATTTCTTCCACTCTCAATATTCCTTATTGGTGTTTTGCTTGCATATATGCCTGTGTTAGGGTGTCAGATCCTCTGGCACTGGAGTTACAGTTGTAAGCTGCCATTTGGGTGCTGAGAAGTGAGCCTGGGTCCTCCAGAAGAGCAGCCAGTGCTCTTAACCACTGAGCCTTTTCCCCTTCTTATAGTTCTTTGTGTAGGGTTAAGGTCCTGACCTGTTCACGTTAGCCTGTCTCTTGGTATTGTTCTTGCTCAGCTCCTGTTTAGGCAAGTCCTGATAAGGCTGCATGGGTGTAGCTTCTGTCATTTCTAGGAAACACTGTTTCACAGCAAACTCCCCTATCCTCTGGCTTTGACAATGTTTCCAAAATAGTTTATTAAGGGGAACAATGAGGTTCAGCAGGTATGCTTGGTGTTGCTACCAAGCCTGATGTTTGATTGCCTGGATACACGTGGTGGATTGAGAGAAACTATCCCTGTTCTTCGATTCCGACATGTGCACACATGCATAACATAAATGTAAATAAATAAATTAATAAAAACTTGAAAATGAAATTAGTGTTTGATTTTTAATGGCAAGATTTCCAGTGTGTTGTAAAGATAGAATATTTTTATACACAATTTGTAAAGATCACATTTATCTGATTGTGTAAGCCTTATAGTGTTTAACCTCATGGAACCTCAGGGTTTTTTTTTGTTTTGTTTTGTTTTGTTTTGTTTTTAATTTAAAGACTAGAAGCCAGTGAGATGGCTCAACCAGGAAACGGTACTTGATGTCAAATCTCACAATCTGAGTTCCATCCCTGGAATCTACAAAATCTACAAGGTAGAAGAGGAGAATTGACTCCTGCAAGTTGTGTTCTGACTTCTGTTCACCTGCCATGACATAGATGAGTGCCCTCGAGACTCCTGCAAGTTGTGTTCTGACTTCTGTTCACCTGCCATGACATAGATGAGTGCCCTCGCGCTCGCGCTCTCTCTCTCTCTCTCTCTCTCTCTCTCTCTCTCTCTCTCTCACACACACACACACACACACACAGACAGACACAGAGACACACACTCAATTTAAGAGAAAGAGTGCATACATTTCACTTTCTTTTCTGCTTCTCTTTCTCCCTCCCTCATTCTCTTTCTTGGTCTTGCTAGGTAATCTGGCCTCACCATCTCCTGGCCGCTGCTTTCCAAGTCAGGGTTATGTCACACTCAGCTCTACTGCTCTTCAGCTCCCTGTTTACTGCCAGCCTGGATATGGTCACATTGTTTATCAGATGGTTTTAATTTGGTCTCTGAATACTCTAGGGAAATACTCTGAATAAATAAGGGGGAATTTTTACAAACACAAAGTGGAATGTTTGTAATTATTGAGCAGGGTGTGTCTAGCAAGCATCACTCAACCTTCCTTGTTTATCTGTTCTACCTCAACCCAAGACTAGTCTGACGTTTGCTGCTGTACCTGTTCCATACATGTTCATCTGTTTTCTTTTTTAAAATCAAAGTGTATTATTTTCCTTCAGCCACATGTGTAGTAATGATAGAGATACTGACTTCTTGACTAGGGAAATTATGATTGCATTCTCTTCTGATTTAAATGACAGTAGCAAAAAAAAAATAAGAATGCACAGTCTGATTTTCCTACATATTCTTTAAAAACAATTATTTGAAATTGGCACACACACAAACAGAACTTGTTTGCCATACACAATTGTTTGCCAAGTATTTGAAGCCATCCAGTTTCACCAGGTGGCAGCTGCTGTTGTTTATGGAGACCTAATTTAATCCACAGACATGAAACAAAGAGTATCTTGTTTTGCAAAAAGGAAAACTGTTGGGGGACAAAAAGGAGCTTTATTGAGATATAATTCACATGTGATTTAATACATGCATTTAAAGTGTACCTTCAGTGGTTTTTAAAATATATTTAGAATAGCTGTTCCCACAATCACTTATAGAATAATTTCATTTCTGTACTATGAAATGCACATATTATTAGCAGTTTGTTTCCTTCACATACTCTAACTGTTATAGACTACCAGTAATCTTTCTTTATATATATATATTTATGTATTCTGGTTTTTTTTTTTTTTTTTTTGGTTTTTCGAGACAGGGTTTCTCTGTGTAGCCCTGGCTGTCCTGGAACTCACTCTGTAGACCAGGCTGGCCTCAAACTCAGAAATCCACCTGCCTCTGCCTCTGTTTTTTTTTTTATTTAAATTTTCTTTTTATATTTATGTATTCTGAATACTTCATATAAATGCAATCTATAATATGAGAACTAGATTCTTTCATTTAGTAGTGTTCATTCTTTTAATTAGTAGGTTTATTTTTGTAGCATTTCTCCCTTTCTTTCTTTCTTTCTTTCTTTCTTTCTTTCTTTCTTTCTTTCTTTCTTTTTTTGTGGCTTTTCGAGACAGGGTTTCTCTGTGTAGCCCTGACTGTCCTGGAACTCACTCTGTAGACCATGCTGCCCTCGAACTCAGAAATCCACCTGCCTCTGCCTCCCAAGTGCTGGGATTAAAGGCATGCACCACCACTGCCCGGCTCATTGCTAATTCATAACTGTAATTTTGCTACTGTTAGGGATCATAGTGCAAATATCTGATATGCAGGATACCTGGTATGCAACTCCTATATGGGTTGAGGCCCTCAGGTTGAGAACTGATGCTCTAGAGATAGAGTTACCGCTGGTGGATGTAAGATGCCAGACATGATGAGTTCTGGGAACCAAACTTGGGTCCTCTGTAAGAATAGTGTACTGTTTTAACTGTGGAGCTATCTCTTCAATCTCAAGCTTTAATTTTGATGAAATTAAGTTTATCTAATTTTATTCTGTTTAGTTACTTGTATATTTTTTTTCAGTAGACAAAAATCACAACAGTTTAAAGATCTTGTCTTCTTTTTTGTAACTTTAGAATCAACACTTCAGTTAAAATCATTATCAGCACTGAATGTTACAACTTTGAGTAGTTTACGCTCTCCTTCCATCATGACTTCTCTTTCCATCATAACTCAGGTTTTCTAACTTGTGTCACAAGTGACTATACTTCCTGAGCCATCTGGGTAGCTGCAGGCAGCACTTTATTCTATAAAATAGAGTGTTTACATGAGCCAAGCAGAGGAGATTGGTTTTATGAACATTAGAAACAAAGAATGAAGAAAAACTGTAAGGAAAAAACCTACTAAACCCACTAGGCAATTCCTAAATCCACTAGGCCTACCGAGTGATGGGAATGCCCTGCAGGGTCAGTGCCCTTCTGGAATTGTTAGTGTTCTGTTCCAAGCATTGATCTCAGGGGTTCTTCGTGTCAAGTGTGGGACCTACACCCCTAGCTACAGTTCTATACCATTTTTAAAATAAATGGACACAGGGTCTCGCTATGTTAGCTGGCCTGGAAAGCACTATCTACCTGCTTCTCCTTCCCCAAGTGCTAGGATTAAAGGTGTGTGCCACCATGCTGGGTTCTATACTACATCATAATGATTTGAAGGGCTACCTTTTACATTCCTGATAGTTAATATATTTTTAAAATTAATCTTTAAATTTTAATTTCAGGTGCATAGATGTTTAGCTTATATATGTATGTGTGTGTACTATGAGTACATTGCCTGTATAGGCTAGAAGAGGGTGTCAGATCCCTTGAGAATGGAATTACAAATGGTTGTGAGCTGCCCTATATGTGCTAGGAATTGAACCCAGGTCCTTTGGAAGAATGGCCAGGGTTTTTAACCACTGAGCCATCTCTCCAACCTCTAATATTTAATCTTCATTGTTAACTTGTCTGGATTTAGAATTACCATTGGAATTGCATACCTAAAGGTATGTCTATCAAAGTGTTTTCAGAAAGGTTTAAAAGGCAGTACCTCTCTAAATACGGGTAGCACTGTGGCTTGGGGGCCTGGATTGAGATGAAAAGTACGAGGAACGTCAGCCTGGATTGCTTGTTCTCTGCTTGACTACCATTGCAGTGTGACCTTCAGCTGTGCTCCTTCAGCTAAGCCTTTCCTGCTGTGAGCCAAAGTAATTTATTCTCAATTTGCTTTGTCAGATATTTTCTCATAGAGAAAAGAACAAGTACACTTTGGGCATCTTTCTTTTCATTTAGTACTGATCAGTGCTTTTGCCTTGAGGTGGCACTTCTGGGCCTTGGCACTAGGCATTGGAAGACCTGGTTAGAATGCTAATATTGAGCAAGAGAAGCAATATCTTTTTTTCTTTTAAGCTTGACACTTGCTTTGCTGCCAAAGTACTACTTTACTTTAAGCATATTGTTAAAATGTAAGCTTAATTAGTTTTGGGCAGTGTCCATGGTTGTTTAATTTTACCAATAAATTTTAATTAAATCTTGTTTTAGTGACCTTAAGTATTTTCTCTCAAGGTATAGAAGTAAAGCCAACTTTCATAAATGGCAAGAATTTTGCTGATGAGTTTTTCCTCGGTATGCTTATAAAACAACTCATTTCAATAAAGCTGTTTAATAAGCAGAGTGATACATAGAAACATGTGTGTTGGTCCTCTGGGCCTTTATGCCCTTCCTGCAAATGCAAGTTCTGCTTGACTGATCACACGTTTCAGGGTGGGACCCAACTGCAGCTCCCTAAAGAGGTGTGGAGATCTTGGCTGGAAGAACTTTTAGATTCAGGTTTTGTTTTAAATCGACTGACAACCCCAGCAGCTTAGTTTGCGTAATTTCTATTCACATAACTTCTTAATTTCTTTAATAGCATGGCCCATTTTAATGTTTAAGACAGAAGACCTTTGCCCATTAAAATGATTTCACTGCAGATAGTCTTGGGACTTTGAATTCTTTCAGACAATATTGTTTTAGTGATTTCTAGGGCACTGCAAAGGTGTCTTCTCACAGACACCACACAAAGGGCTCTTTTAGGACTAGCTCATTGGAAGCAGCTGCCACCCCGCAAACCTTATTTTTTGGTGACCTTGCCTTCAGGAATTCCTTTGGAGGAAGCAGCCTCATGTAGTTGATATAAGCCTTCACTGAAGTTCATCATAAGTCTTTTCCAGAGAATTTTGGTTAGTTCCTTAAGTTTTAGCTTCTGAATGAATTGTTCCTGGTAGTTGGCAAAAAAAAATTGTTTTATCCCTGACATCCTGTTCTGTGCCTTTGTGGTTAGATGAACAGTTTCCCATTGTTGTTCATTGCGTTTGTCTCCTCCCTCTGTACCCTTGCCTCTGTTCCGTTCCTGTGTCATTGCCCTACAAATGCCCTTGTGAGTGCTTGAAGGTTTTTGCTGAGCTCGAATGGGTTGTCTGGTAAGCACTGTAGTTGTATTAAACTGTGTAGTGGGAGGATACAGTGCTGGGTAGTGTTTGTGAAGTTAGTCCAGTCCACCCCACACCCCAATAGTTTACTTTGAAATTGAGTTTTGAACTCAATTTTCAGGAGACTTTTTTTATGTTGTCTGTTTTCTACCCTTTCCCCAACCAGCTGTTAAATTTGGAAATTTTATTTTCCTCCTCTAATATATCTTATATATATGAACTTGTTAGAATTAAAGGGAAGAGTTACAGGTTTAAAGAAAAGAGTTGTAGGTTTAGTATTTTGAATTTCTTTCAAACAAGTTGTTTGTTAGAAGGTTGTATTCTTTGTATTTATCTTTCACACTCAGTATATGGGTTAAGGAAGTAACAAAGGTCCTGTTTTGTGGCTATCCTATGCAGTAGCATTACTTCCAGAAGCAGAGTGACTTCCTTTTCCATCATCAGAATGTTCTTGGTAAAATTCATTTAGATTTTGACAGTATGTTGTCATTCTGGGAAGTGGTTTGCAAAGTATTTCAGAGTGGCAGATGCTTGCTTCTAGACAGTACCTTAGGAAGTTAGAGTTGGTCACTAGACCTGTTCCCTTCGGTATGAGGTATTTTGATCTTTTGAAAATAAAGTGTTTTATATTTGATACTCAGGTCATTCCAGTGCCACTTGAACAGTATTTTATAATATGACGATTTCCTTGGATTGTATATTTTGACCTTCATTTAAGAAATAGTGGGGGGTGTGTGTGTGTGTACACTTGCACTCACATTTGTGAAAAAACTTTGGGTTCTGTAGAAGTGCTGCTAACAATATGAAGAAAACTTATTGAGATTTTATTGCTATTTAGTTGAGTCTACTTTTCATGTGGAGGTTGTACTTGTACAATAATAATTTCTTGATCTCCTAGATTCTATGCTAAATACTACACATATATTTGTAATTTGCACTACAACTCTGACAAGTAGATAGTATTTTTCCTTATCGTGCATAGGGAGAACTTCTCCCTGTCCTCTTCCCCTTGTAGTATGAGGAAAATGACCCCCTGCTTTTTAAGAACTAAGGACATGCTGTGTGTCCAGTAGTGTTCATTTAAGTTGTTGCTACCATTATTACAATTTTACAGTGAAAGAGGCAGTATCAAAGGCCACTCCCAGTCCCTTGTAAGTAGTAGGGTTAACATTTGAACTGACTCAAATGCTAGAGTTCTCAGCAGCTTTTGAGACTATGAAAGACTTATAGTATAGATTTCAGTACCTCCTGGTTTTTACTGCTCTCACTGAAGATAGCTTTGTTTGTGTTCTTTCTGATTCCTTACTTTGTATTCTCTGTCACCTTCCTTCCCAGTCATGTGCTTGCTTGCTTTCTCACACTGGGGTTGCTTGTACCATTCTGTGCCAGTGTTCTCATGACAAAAATGAGTCAAGCTGCTGCTATCATTGGCTTCCTCTCCTATTTTCTTCTTGTTGATACTGTCATTATATTTTCATTATTGTGCAAAATAATCCAGGTACTGATGTGTTTATAATGATTGTAAAATAATTCATAGTTGTAATCAAGTATCTAAATTATAAAAGCATTCCTTAGTGATTTAAAAAATTAGGAAAGAAAAAAATCTTTTCTTAGTGATTTAACCAGAGGTTTATATAGGGTAAATTTATGGAATTCATTTTTATTTTTTTGCTTTCCAGAGGCCAAATAAATTGCCTGAAACTCTTCTTTCAACCTGTTACTAGTTTGCTACTATTGGCAGTGTGGTTAGGAAAGAACATTGTATTTGTCTAACTGGCCAGAATATCTTTCTCTATAGACTTGATGGAAATATAAGATGAAGTTGAAGTGTGGTATGATTTAGGTTGAAGACTTGAGGAAGAGCTAAAGAGTTGATTGGTCATATCTGTCACTGAGTTACTGCTAACCAGGAAAAACTTTGTTTTACAAGATTTTGTCAAACACACACATAGGGTTTCTCTGTGTAGCACTGGTTGTCCTGGAACTCACTCTGTAGACCAGGCTGGCCTTGAACTCAGAAATTCAACTGCTGCCTCCTGAGTCCTGGGGTAAAAGGCATGTACCACCATTGCCCTGTTCATTAACTCTTCTTCAACAAGTATTAAGCATCTGTATCTTTCTAATTATATTCTAATAAAGTACTGCGGAGGTTATACTTGTACAACCTAATTAGTGAAGTTCTGGGAGGGAAAAGTCCTGTATGTTGCCTATATTTTAAAAAGACATTCTTGTAGGAAGTAATTAAAATTATTTTATAAAATTTTATAAATATTCAAAAGATTTATAAATTATTAAATATAAAATTTATAACTTTATAGATTATTAAATATACATATATTATAAATATATATAAAACATTTTATTATTTTTATATTTTTAGAAAGGGCCTCTCTATTATATAGCATTGGCTGCCCTGGAACTTTCTATGCAGACCAGACTGATCTCAAACTCCTAGAGATCTACCTGCCTCTTTCTCTTGAGTGCTAAGATTAAAGGTGTACACCACCAGTCCTGGAAATTTTTGGTTTTGTTTTGTTTTTTTCGAGACAGGGTTTCTCTGTGTAGCCCTGGCTTTCCTGGAACTCACTCTGTAAACCAGGCTAGCCTTGAACTCTCAAACTCAGAAATCTGCCTGCCTCTGCCTCCCAAGTGCTGGGATTAAAGGTGTGTGCCACCACCGCCTGGCCTACAGTTATCTTTTTGCTTCTACCTCCTAAGTGCTGAGATTACAGGCATGTGCCACCATGCCCAGCTTGGAATTTTTTTCTTATAGATGTGTATGTGTATGTGTGTGTATGAGATATAACCATAGCTATTATTTGTGGAACTACTTTTTTTTTTTTACTGAACTCTTAAGTGTTTTGTACATATGAATATTTTGTTGAATATACATATATATTATATATTTGTGTGTGGGGGAGGTGGATGAAGAAATCTCACATAGCCTAGGCTGAGCTTGAACTTGCTATGTAGTGAGGATGACCTTGAACTCCTAATTTTCCTCTGTCTCAGGTGCTAGTATTCCAAGGCCCATGCTACCTCACCTAGTGTAGACCCTACATTTTTTTTGCCATACAGGGTTTTTCTGTGTAGTCCTGGCTGTCCTAGAACACACTCTGTAGACTATGCTGGCTTCAAACTCAATTAGCTTGCCTATGCCTTCCAAGTACTGGAATCAAAGGCCGTGAATCACTGCTGTCAAGCTGAACCTGCGCTTTAAAAAAAGATCTTTACTATTACATTTCATTCATGTATTGCATGTGTGTATGTATGTCTGGGTATGCATTTGTCTTGGCGCCCTAGTGGAGGTCAGAGGGCAACTTGTGGGAATCTTGTGGATTCTGGGATAGAGCTCAGGTTGTCAGGCTTGGTGGCAAGAATTTTAATTCACTGAGCTTTCTTGCTTGGTGTTTTGGCTAGACTACCTGGTTGGCTGGCTATTGGATTCCTGGGATCTGTCTGTCTCTGCTACTTGATACTGGGATTTCAGGCATATGAGGTCATGCCTGGCTTTTTTATGTAGGTGCTGGGCGTCCAAACTCAGATCCTTAGGTTTGCAGAGCAAACACTATTACCTACTGAGCTGTAAACCTAGCCCCAGTACCTGTACTTTAACTACTCCCCTCTTTGCACTTAACTTTCTTTCATTGAGATTGGGAAATTATCTGTGGACTGTGAATCTTTATAGAAAAGAGCTAAGTAGCCTACCAATACCTCTGCCTATAACAAAGTGAATCATATTTTCTTGTCTGTTTATTTTCTTTTTAGCTGGCTTCGGACAAATTGCTTGAAAGTGACAGGTTCTTACAAAAACATAATTTTCTGTATTTTAACACTGTATAATTCTTCCTTTTGTACTAATTTTGTATTAATTTGGTGCCAAAATTCAGCCTTCAGGATATTGTTCAGTAGGGTAACTGTTCTCTCAGGAGTTTTAGATAACCAGCCTATAAATCAACAATAGTTGACTTTTTAGAAATAGTTGTAGATGCTTATCTGTATTTTTAAGCTCGAGTTAGGAGGAAATAAATATTTGATACTGTTTATAAGTTTTTATTTTAAAAGTCACCTGTATCTTAGATATGGATTTTAGTGACTTATTTAAAGAGAATCAGAATTTAATAAGATTCTGGAATTGCTTATTATAGTTACATTTTCTATTTCAACTAAATATTTAGTGATTTTTATTTCATACATATTATTTCCATCTCTATAGAATAAAAATTCCATGTATTGCAATCTGTGTTCTGAAATACCTAACATGAAGGAGCATGGGATGGAGTGGTGGTAGGGGTCTCTGTGACCACCATGGCCTGCAGAATAATGATTTGTGAGAGGCAAAAAGTTTGGCTGAGTACAACTAAGTAGCCAGTATTGGTTCAAACTTTGGGAGTCTGACCCCAAGTAAGTTATTTTAGGCATATTTAAGCATAGCACAATTTGGAGAAAATTTTCCTGGTGATAATTAACTCAGTTCCATATGCTCAAAGAAGTTTAAGGCATGACTGCATCAGAACTCTTTGTAAAGTTCATGAGATATCTTCCATAAAGATGGGTTCTATAGATTGACTGCATGTGACACCTTCCATAGAGATGGGTTCTATAGATTGACTGCATGTGACACCTTCCATAAAGATGGGTTCTATAGATTGACTGCATGTGACACCTTCCATAGAGATGGGTTCTATAGATTGAGAAGCTCATGATAGATAAGTGTCTTGGGGAAGATATGGTGTGGTCTCATCCACACTGCACAAAAGGGATCAGGCTATTAACCACCTCAGCTTTCAGCCTTCATAGCAGATAACAGGTTATGCATCCCTTCCTTTGAAGGAACAACCTTGTGTGCTTAGTGTTTCTGTTCCCCTAGTGTTTGTTTATCTGTGAGCACAAGAGCCTCTGTGCCTCCTGCACGGTAGAGTATGGTTGTTGTGATCTAAGTCCCAGATATCTTGAGAGAATAAAGGAGGATGAAGTACATTAGGAGACAAGATAGGACTAGCCATTGTGTCTCCTTTCTTTCATCCTCTCTTTGTATACGAGTATGCACACAGACTATAGACCACCTATGTATACTATATAACATGCAGTACATACATGTTAGCTGTTATTTTCCTTTATGCCATTTGCAACTATCCTAATCCTTGGCTTATCTTCATCTTCTTGTCCATTCTCTTCTCTTAGAAAGAGCAGAAGTTCTTAATTATGAAGTGCAAGTCTATAATATTTGTTTTCAATCAATATTTTTTTCTTGCCTTATTTGCACAGGCTGTTTTCTTCAGAATAATGTGGAGTAGGAATGATTCAATTAGACATCATTGCCTTGCTTGAGACTTAGGAAAATAGGAGTGATCCTTATTAAAGAAAAATCTATTTGTGGGGGCAAGTGAGATTGCTTAGCTGGTTAATGTACATACCACCAAGCCTGACAAGCCAAGGTCAATCCCTCAACCCCATACGGAGAGGGCTGACTCACACACTGTGGCCTCTACATTTATACCCCCATAGATATATAATCATAGTAAACACCAGTAAACGAATAAATGTAGTGGAGTTGGGTGTGGTAGCGCATGCTTCTAATCCCAGCTCTCCTAGAGCACAGAAAAATCAGCACCTTAAGGCTAGCTTTAGCTATGAGACAGGTCTCATGCAAGACAAAACAAATCTATTCTAGAACTAGATGTGATGCCACAAGCTGTCCTGAGGGTGTAGAGTCAAGGAAGATGAGGAGTTTAGAGTCATTGGCATTGATTAGAGTAGGGTTCTAGGATCTGAGGGAGATGGCTTAGTGGATTTAGGGCATGTCATGGGAACACAAAGACCTGAGTTTGGATCTCTCACAGCCATGTAAAAATCCGGGCACAGCAGCAAACACCTGCAGCTCCACTGCTAAGGAGGGTGACTGAGACTGGATGGCCAGGTAGTCTAGGTGAATTGGTGATCGCCAGGTTTAGTTGAGAGATTCTGTCCCAGAAAACAAAGTGGAGAGTGATTAAAGAAGCCATGAAGTGTCAACCTGTGGCCTCTACATGCACATGTATATATGTGCACATATAACACATATGAACATGTACACACATATACTAAGGTATTTCTGCTTTAATCACTGATAGGTTAGTATAGTTCACTTTGTAGATCTTTAAAAAGGATTTATTATTTTAAGTTATGTATATTTGTGTGGGGGTATTTTTTTTTTAAATATGTTTGTATGTGGATGTGAGTCTTGGTGCCTGCAGAGGCCAGAGACATTGGATTATCTGGGAGCTGTAGTTATAGGTAGTTGTGAGCCATCTGATTGATATGGGTGCTGGGAATCAAATTCAGGTCCTATGCAAGTAACCTCTAAGCTGTATATGTCCTTTGTAGACCTTTTTTTTTTTTTTTTTTTTTTTCTTCTTCCGAGACAGGGTTTCTCTGTGTAGCCCTGGCTGTCCTGGAACTCACTCTGTAGACCAGGCTGGCTGCGAACTCAGAAATCCGCCTGCCTCTGCCTCCTAAGTGCTGGGATTAAAGGCATGTGCCATCACACCTAGATTAAGTATATCTTTATTGCTTGTAATAGACTTAATTATTTGATTCACTTCTTATTCATTGAATTAATTATTCAAAAAAGAAAGAAAGAAAGAAAGAAAAAGGCCGGGCAGTGGTTTAATCCCAGCACTTAGGAGGCAGAGGCAGGCGGATTTCTGAGTTCGAGGCCAGCCTAGTCTACAGAGTGAGTTCCAGGACAGCCAGGGCTATACAGAGAAACCCTGTCTCGAAAAACCAAAACAAAAAACAAAAAAAAAAAAAAAAAAAAAAAAGGGCGTGCACCACCACCGCCCGGCTCTTTTTTTCTTAAATATAAAGTTTACAGAGAAGTTATAAGAAATAGTAAGATCAAATCTCATATACTTTTTTTTTGGTTTTGTTTTTGTGGTTTGTTTTGCTTTGTTTTTTTTTTTTTTTTTTTTTTTTGTTTTTAGATAGAATCTCATGTAGTCCAGTCTGGGCTAAAATTTTGTGTGTAGTTAAGGATGACTTTTCTGAGCTTTCTGCCTCTGCCTCTCAAGTGCTGGGATTATAGGCACATTATTTAGGCAGTGCTAGGGAATGAGCTCAGGGTCTTATGAATGGTGGGCAGATTCTGCCCACTGACGTATTTCCCCAGCCTGCCATTCTCCTGCTCTTCAGTGAGAGGCATCTGTTGTTAACAGTTTTCTGTATTTGTTTCATTTATGTATTGTATTTGTATGTGTTTGTGTATACATATATACATATTCTTTTCTTTTGGAGCCCTTTGAGAATGAGTGGCAGACATAATGTTCTTTTATACTGAAGTAATTCAGTATTGCCTAAAATTTTTTATCTTTAAAAACATTATTAGAGCCACATAGGTAGAAATACCATTTATATTCTCATGTATCTTCAATAGATGATGATAGAGAAAGATTATGTGAGTTAGGACTAGACCTAGAAGCGAACATTTCATTTGGAGTGGAATGTTTTTGCCATTAGTGTTTGCCTGAACCATTTTGACTGCCTCTCTTGTCTTTGTTGTTTTTTGGCTGTCACTTTAGTTTCTGACATACCTAACTAGTGTGAGAACTTACTGCTTTCCTCACATAATGCTGCCATTCAGAGCCTGTGAATCCTTTCTGCCACGGTCTGTTCCCTTTGCTCTCTGTGCTTGGGCATGTGTCATGGGGCAGGCAGGGTTTCAGTGAGTGCCTCATGTGGATACTGAGAACCCCACCCACCTGCCAAGTCCCTTCTGCTGTGAGCCAAGTGGAGGCTTGGCACTTGTCATTCCTTTGCAGCAGTTGAGCTGAAGGAATGCTGCACGGCTTGTTGGAAGTTGCTGAGTGGCCTTGAATATAGTGTTCAGGAGGGATATGTAGAGAAGTAAGGGTCTTACAGTCTTTGTTGGAGATCTGGGTTCCTCCTGATTCTCCATTAATCGACAGACAATAGATGTTGATAGTTTTTATGACTATCACTGTGATGAGGCTTTGGGAATAATATAATAAGATACATAATTAAGTGACAAATATTATAGCCACCCACTTCCAGCTCTGCCACATACCAGTTAGACAAGTTGATGTCTTTAAGTCTTACTTTATTCTTCTGTAAAGCTGAACTCATAGTATCTACCTGATAGGCTATTGTGAAGATTAAATAAAGAATGTTAGTATAGTGTCATCATATGCTTGATACTAGATAGTATTTTATTTTATATAGTCATATGATCCATGACTGATACTATATAAAACAAAAGGAGAGTAATAAAAACATAGTAAATAGAATGACCAAGTAAATAGAATGACCATACAACATATAACCAAATACTTTAATTGTGACATGTAGATTATGAAGATTATAAATAGCCCAGGAATGTAGAGAAGAGGAGGAATAGTCTTATGCAACTAATTAATATTCCTGTGCCTCTGCTTCTCCACTGGACACACTGAGGACAGAATCAGATGTTAGCTAGATAATGATTAAAACCTCAAAGAATTTTCGTTTTTTGTTTGATTGAAACAGGGTTTTGATGTAGGAGCTATTAAAAGGAGGCTTGAGATATTTGAAATTTAGCACTTTGGCTAGGTGTGGTCACACATACCTATAATGTGAGCACTTTGACAAGAAGGAAGATTGCTGGAGGTTTGAGATCATTCTGGTCTGTGTTGTAAGTTCCAGGCCAGCCAGGGCTATATATCAAGACCCCGTCTCAATAGAAATGTGGGTCATTGAGATGACTCAGAGGGTAAAGGCATTTGCTGCCCAACCTAATGACCTGGGTTTGATACTGGAAACTGACGTGGGAGGAGAGAACTGACTCCTGAAAGTTGTGCTGGATGTGGTTGACACACACCTTAAATCCTAGTGTTCTGAGTTTGAAGCCAGCCAGGTCACATAGAGAGTTCCAGGCCAGCATGGTGAGACCCTGTCTCTCAGATGCTTCCTTCCAGGAATGCTGCTTGATTTGATAATACTCACTGTTGCCTCACAGACGTTTTGGTTAGTTGAAGCCAAAGGTTGGCCAATGGATGACCTCTCATTCTGGGCCCCTGTAGATAATTTCAAGGTTTAAGTGATTTATAACTCAAATTATTTCTCTGATCCTCTGGCAAAATATTGCTTAAACAAATTAGTCAAACAAGGCAAAGATAAGGCAGAAAGGCTTGTCTTTTGGACTGGATGTTGAGGACATAGGGTCTAGTGACCATGAGCAATTCTCTGGGATGGAGCCTCATTCTCCTAGAATGGAGTCTAGACTGCTGATGTGCCCCCCTCCCCCACCTGTAACCAGGGTTTCATAACCATGCATGGAAGGCACCTTTAGAAAAATGCTTTAATAACAACACCCAGAAGACAGACTTCCTTGCTTGGTATTTGCTATCTTAGAGATTTTTGTTGTTGTTTTTGTTCTTTAGCTTCGTTCTTGAAAGTTTGTGTTTGGTTTTTATTTTAGTCCAGTTCAGCTTTCATCTTCAAAATTTAAGAGAAGTTTTCCATGAAAGTGAAGCTGCCTACATTTCTTTTTTCCTTTCGTTTGGTATTTCCCTTTTTTGTTTCTGGTTCCCTCCCAACCTCCCTCCCTCCTTC
>NW_021621003.1:6407520-6411079 GCF_004785775.1 Grammomys surdaster | reverse complement strand
TCTCTCTCTCTCTCTCTCTCTCTCTCTCTCTCTCGGCATTGTTTGTCAAGGTTTCAAGTTTATACTGAGAGGTGAGGCAGCGTTGATCTTGGCAGAACAGTGCAAAGCCAGTGGAGTCATTAAATGACGTAAGCTTTTGATTTTTTTTTTCTTTCTGTTAAAGCTCTCAGGCACAGCTGGCTATTCTGGTCTCAGAAGAAAGAAGAGACTTTCTGAAGATCTGGTAGAGAGGATAGAAGAAATTTGGAATACAACTAAAAAGTACAGCAAGGAACATCAACAGCAGTCCTACCAAGAACCCAGACAGTCTTCGTGCCTTCGTGGTGTCTTTTCAGTTGTTCAGAGCTTGAGTTTCACTAGAAGATGATGAGAGGAGGCACTGAGAGGGCGAGGAGGAGTGTGTTGGGTTCCCGCCTCTCCCTCCAGTCTTCAGTCCACAAGAAGCATTGTAAAGCAGGTTGAAGAACAAGCTTGACTTGGTCCTGGATACTGTTGACTTGAAGATTCCATCTGTTTCACCAGGACTTTAGGGAGGCAGTTTCAGCAGTATAGAAGGAAGCAGTACTTAAGGACTTCTCTGTACTGGTCATGTGCCAAGTTACATTTTGAACAGTGGGGCAGGTGAAGGACAGCTTTGGCACCTGGATCTAAGGAGAAACCTGAATTCCCTGAGTTTACAGATGTGATGTTTGGGAAGCTATAAACTCAGCCTTTCAACCTGAACAATTTTCTGGATTCTTTCTTTCTTTCTTTCTTTCTTTCTTTCTTTCTTTCTTTCTTTCTTTCTTTCTTTCTTTTTTTGACTTAAAAAAACACAGGTTCCTTGGGAAAAAGATATAAAGCCCCCCTTTCCCCTCACTTTGAGCTAATGTGAACAATAATGTCTTGGAAAAGAAATTACTTTTCTGGAAGTCGAGGTAGCGTTCAAGGAATGTTTGCACCTCGGAGCTCAATGTCTATTGCCCCCAGCAAAGGCCTCAGCAATGAGCCAGGGCAGAACAGCTGCTTCCTCAACAGCGCCCTGCAGGTAAGCCCACCTCCTTCTTTGTGTTGGTAGTGCTGAGTTTGCAGACTTTCAAATGTCAGTCTTGATGGCTCCCAAGATCATATTTTACATTTATCTGTATGATTTTAGGCAAAGCTTTTTATCTTTTCAAATGTCAGCTACCTAATTTGTAGAATTTGAGATTAATAATGATAAAAGTATTAATTTGTTTCAAAATTCTTAGACTGTATCTTGAGAATAGTCTCTTCTCTCTCTCTTACTCTCTCTCTCCCATGCCTATGGTCTGATGTGTGTGGGTGCACATGTGAGTGTCAGCTTGCTTTGGCAATCCTCCATCTCTGCCTACCCAACACAGATCACAGGCAGGGCTGCCATGCACACCCAACATTTACTAGGTACCAGGGATCTGAACTTGGTTCCTCTTGCTTATGCAGCAAGTGATTGGCCAACTGAGACATCTCTCCAGCTACAAATGTGGTGTTGCTTTCAGTTAGCAGAAACTCTAGGTATGCTGTAGCCTAGTTTTCCAGAGCAGTTTTATTATTTTTTTCTTCAAAAGATTATTTTTATTAAACTATGTATAGGCATGTGTGTCTGGATGTGAGTATATGTACTCTTGGAGACCAGGGATCTCCTGAATTATAGAAAATGTAAGCTGTCTGGTGGGTGCTGGGAATTAAATCTGGGTCCTCTGGAAGAGTGGGAAATGCTTTTAAGTACTGCACCATCTTTCCAGATACAAACCTCCCCTCCCCCTTTTAAAGATAGCATCTCACTGTGTATTCCTGTTGGTCTAGAACTCTATGTAGACCAGGCTGGCCTTGTACTCAACAGAGATCTAACTGCTTCTACCTCCCAAATTCTGAGATTAAAGGTATATGCCCCCATAACTGGCTCTTGATTCTTTTTCCTTTTTGGTTTGTCTATATATATAATATATATATTATATATAATATGTATGTATTATATATATTTTATTTTTAATTTTTGTTCATTGGTGTTTTGCTTGCATGTATGTCTGCATGAGGGTGTCAGAAGTCCTGGAACTGGAGTTACAGACAGGTTTGAGCTGCCGTGTGGGTGCTGGGAATTAAATCTGGGTCCTCTGGAAGAACAGCCAGTGCAGTACTCTTAACTACAGAGCTATATCTTTAGCCCTTCTTTTTTTGTTTTGTCAAGACATGGTTTTTCTGTGTAGCCCTGGCTGTCCTGAAATTTTGTGTAGACCAGACTGGCCTCAGACTCAGACTGTCTTGGCTTCTGAGTGCTGGGGTTACAGACTGGCCTCAGACTCAGACTGTCTTGGCTTCTGAGTGCTGGGGTGAAAGCTGAGCACTGCCTGCCCATTTATTTGATGTATTGTGCCATTTTTTTTTTATAGCAAGGAAAACTTTCTTAAACATTAGGGTTATTTTATTTAAAAAAAATTTTTTTTGTTAATTCATTTTTATGTGTATGGATGCTTTGCCTGCCTGTATATGTGTGCACCATATAGATACAAAACTTGTGGAGACCAGATGAGGGTGTTTGATCCCTGGGACTGGTATCATAAACAATTGTGAGCTGTCTTTTGGGTGTGAGAATAGAACTTGGGTAGGTCCTCTGCAGCCAGTTCTTAATTGCTTAGTCATCTCTATAGCCCCAATATCATTTAAGTTTTTGAAAACTATTTTTGTTACATTTATTTATTTGTTTGTTTATTTACTCATATATGTGTGTTGTATGGTATAAGTGTACTTATGTGTTTGTGTATGCACCCATATATGTGTACATGGAGCCCAGGGGAGACATTAGTGTCATCCTCTATTGCTCTGTACCTTATATGTTTACAACAAGTTACTTAGTGAACCTGAAGCTTTCCATTTCAGTTAGGCTGGTTAGCCAAAAAGCTCAACACTAGGTTCATGAGCATGTGAATCATGACTAGTTTTTATGTGGGTGCTAGGGATTTGAACTCAGGTCCTCTTGATTTCATACAAAGTGTTTTTGCCCACTGAGCCATCTCCTTATCCCTATAATATTACTTAAAAAAGAGAGATGGGGGAGGGAGGGAGGGAGGGAGGGAGGGAGAGAGGGAGAGAGAGAGGGAGGGAGAGAGAGAGAGAGAAGAGAGAGAGAGAGAAGAGAGAGAGAGAGAGAGAGAGAGAAAGAAAGAAAGAGAGAAAGAGAGAAAGAGAAACAAAGACAGAGACAGAGAGAGAGACAGAGAGAGACAGAGAGAGACACCGAGACACCGACACTAGATCTTGCTGTGTAGCTCTGGCTGGCCTTGAACTTGCTATGTAAACCAATGTGGCTTCTTAACCCAGAGATCCACTTGAATCTTAGAGGTTTGTGCCACACATTCAGCTGCCCGCTATTACTTTTTATCCTATTGACTATTTAAGGAATTGTCCTATTTAATCCTATTTAAGGAACTGTCACAAAGGTAAAATTTTTACATTATGGTTTGAACTTCTTCTTTTTTTTTTTGGTTTTTTGAGACAGGGTTTCTCTGTGTAGCCCTGGCTGTCCTGGAACTCACTCTGTAGACCAGGCTGGCCTCGAACTCAG
>NW_021621003.1:6376556-6407510 GCF_004785775.1 Grammomys surdaster | reverse complement strand
TGTAGACCAGGCTGGCCTCGAACTCAGAAATCTGCCTGCCTCTGCCTCCCGAGTGCTGGGATTAAAGGCGTGCGCCACCACCGCCCGGCTTGGTTTGAACTTCTAATACAAATTTAAAGGTATTCATCCTTTTCTTGTGGAGACCATTCATTTTGTACCATTTATTGATGAGTTGTTCCTTTACATGTTCCTTTACATGGAATCTAGACCTTACATTCGCTAAAGTGCTCTATCACATGACAAATCCCCTAGTCCAATTCTACAGTTTTTAATCCCTAAATTTCTTCTTAAACATCACATTTGATTTTTGTCATAGGATATTTTCACTGGATGACTTTTATTTCCTGTTGAAATGATTGACTTTTCTAGAATATGTTTGTTTGTCATTCTTGTTAGATACTATATTCCAATTTTCTCCTTTGATTTAAAAAATGTTTTAAAAGTTCTCTTTGTGTGTGTGTGTGTGTGTGTGTGTGTGTCTTTGTGTCTTTGTGTCTTTGTGTCTGTGTATGGGTTTGTACACATGAATGCAGTATGCTTCTGGAGGCCAGATAAGGATGGTGGATCCCCTAGAACTGGAGTTATAGATTGTTGTGAATCATCTACTGTGGGTGCTAGGAACCAAACTTTGCAAGAACAGTATGTGCTCTTAACCACTGAACCTTCTCCAGCCCTGATGCTTCACCTTTTTTTTTTTTTTTTTTTTTTTGAGATTTGTTTTAATATTATAAGAATGGTCTTTTGTTCTGAGAGTAAAGATTTTTTTTTCTGCAGTCAGTTCCTGTTTGCTTGAATTCTTGACTTTAAAGTTAAAGGCAGTTAAAGGCTGTTTGTAGGATAATGAGTTTCCCCCTTTTTTGGAAGGTTTTGTGGCACTTGGACATCTTCCGCCGTAGCTTTCGGCAGCTTACAACTCACAAGTGCATGGGTGATTCCTGCATCTTCTGTGCTCTCAAGGTAAGCTCCATGAAGTTGTTTCTTCTCAGCATCTTAGGTTGCCAGATTGCTGCTACTGAGGAGATTTGGTTGATTAGGGCAATTCTTTTTTTTTTTTGGTTTTTCGAGACAGGGTTTCTCTGTGTAGCCCTGGCTGTCCTGGAACTCACTGTGTAGACCAGGGTGGCCTCGAACTCAGAAATCCACCTGCCTCTGCCTCCCAAGTGCTGGGATTAAAGGCGTGCGCCACCACTGCCTGGCGATTAGTGCAGTTCTTAAGAACTTGTTACTGAATTATCTTTTTGCAGTTTTTAGCAAACATGAGTGTGATTATTTGTTTTGAAGTCTTGCTATGCAGCTAGTACTCCGTTCTGAGACAGCTCGCCAGAAGGCTTGTACTTGACGTGAGGAGATGCTGTTCAAGTGTGCGTCTCCTTTGCCTGTTTACTTCTAAAGCCAATTCTGAATTTTCCTTTTGAAAGAAGAAACAGTTTTTAATGGAATCAGCTATTATTGTTAAAACTAAATTTAAGGAATTTGTTTCTTATGTTTCCCATTAGATTTTCAAAAATTAAATTTTATTTGTTTTGTTGGAGTATGTGCCATGACACTTGTGTGGAGGTCAGAGGACAAATTTTCCAGAGTCCATTCTCTTCTACAGTGTGGAAGCTGGAGACCTGCTGAACTCTCTCATGGCCCCCATTTGATTCCCCCCCCCTCCCTCCCTCCCTCCTTCCCTCCCTCCCTTCCTTTCTTTCTGTGTGTGCTTTTTGAAACAGGCTTTGGTTTCTCTGTGTAGCTCTGGCTGTCCTGGAACTTGCTTTGTAGACCAGGCTGCCACAAAGACAGGGATCCACCTCTTTGTCTCCTGAGGAGTTCTGGGACTAAAGGTACATACCACCATGCCTCGTTCTTTTTTCTCCTTTTTCTTTTTTCTTTTTTTCTTTTTTTCTTTTTTGATTTTTCCAGACAGGGTTTCTCTGTCCAGCCTTGGCTGTCCTGGAACTCACTCTGTAGACCAGTCTGGCCTTGAACTCAGAAATCAGAGTGCCTCTGCCTCCCAAGTGCTAGGATTAAAGGTATGCGCCACCACTGCCTGTCTCTGGTTCTTTTTTCTACCAGTTCTCTATCTCATATTTTAATGCTGTGAGTAAAATAAGTCTGGGCATTTGTATAGAGACAAAGAAGCCAGGCAGTGGTGGTGTTTGCCTTTAATCTCAGCACTTGGGAGGCAGAGGCAGGCGGATTTCTGAGTTTGAGGCCAGCCTGGTCTACAGAGTGAGTTCCAGGACAGCCAAGGCTGGACAGAGAAACCCTGTCTGGAAAAATCAAAAAATAAAAAAAAAGAAAAAGAAAAAAAAAAGAAAAAGAAAAAAAAGAGACAAAGAAAATGAGAGAAATTTCACAAGGAAAAAGAAACACCAAGGATAGTCCTTGGTTGGTGCTGTATCCTTGACCAATGTGTTAGTTCATCTGTGGATTTTTGGCTCAGATGTACAATAGATTCGTAGTATTTGAGTACATCTGTAGCATCCATCTGAGTTCAGAGCAAGATTCATTATTTTGTTCGTGAAGGTTGAAGGTTGAATTTTGTTTTTTTTGTTTGTTTGTTTGTTTTTTGAGACGGTTTCTCTCTGTAATAGCCCTGGCTACCTTGGAACTTACTTTGTAGACTGGGCCGGCCATGAATTCACCTCCTGAGTGTTGGGAATAAAGGCATGCACCACCACACCCAGCCTGAAGTCTGAATTCTTAGTTTTTTCATGACTGTATATGATCATTATATATTTAATTTAGTTTCCTTTTAGCTTAAAGTAGAAATTGTGAACTAAATAGTCTTGAATTTTCTGTTTGTTTGTTGTTTGTTTGGTTGGTTTTTTGAGACAGGGTTTCTCTGTGTAGCCCTCCCTGGCTGTCCTGGAACTCACTCTGTAGACCAGACTGGCCTCGAACTCAGAAATCCACCTGCCTCTGCCTCCCAAGTGCCTACACCACCACCGCCCGGCCTTAAATATAAATTTTTAAAAATTATTTATTTTTATTTTGTATGCATTAGTGTTTTGTCTGCATGTATGTGTGAGGTTATCAGGTCCCCGGCACCTGGAGTTACAGACACCCATAAGCTGCTATGTGGGTGCTGGAAATTAAACCCTGGTCCCCTGGAAGAACAGCCAGTGCTCTTAATGGCAAAACCATCTCTCTAGCCCCTTCTATAGGTTTTATAATCAATAAATTGATTGTAATGTTTTCCACAAGGCCCATTCAAAGAAATCCATCCAAAAGAACATTTTACCTAATTTTATAAATGATATTTTTAGATCAGTGTAGTGTCTGTTTGGTCAGTAAGTTCTAGGGAAGTCTGATTAATTAAAACCATGCTAGGCAGATATTGCTAAGGAAATACTAATCTTGGAGAGACTCTAGGTAAAGGAATTTCCTGAAACTAGAAGCTCTTATCTCACACTGTAAAACCTTCAGCTCCTCAGTGCTGGATTGCAGATATGAGCTACTATGTCTGGCTGTGTGTGTACTGTTTATTGTTTTAGGAGGGACTCTGTAGAACCAGCTAACATCTTTTTGTTATATTTCCAGAGTGACAAATTGTTACTGGAATGTAAACTGGTATCCTATAAGCCAGAGTGAAGAAAATTAGCTTTCAGCCTTTATGCTGCATACTCAAAGACATCCAAGTGCAGAAGGAAACTTGTTTTTCAATCTTTTTGTCTTGAAAAGTTCAGAAAAGATGCTTATAGATGAGTAGATACATTTAGGAGGCCAGAGGTGATGTTCCGAGACTTGGTGACTCTGAAGATATGGTGTAACTTCAGTATTTTCCTCATGTTGCCACTACTTAATCTGACCAGATTTATTTTCTTTAAGTTAGTAGAAAACATAGTGTCTTAGGCACTCAGGTTCTATAGGGAACTAACTTCATGTCATTTTGATTGTAAGTGCTGTTTTGCCCAGCAGGTAATTCTGGCATGCATTCCAAATGTACACACACACACACACACACACACACACACAGAGTAAATATAGATGTTAAAATAGCCAAGTTTTGTGTGTGGCATGTTTATAGTTTTGAAGAGAGCCTAAGTGTATTCCAATTAGCCACAGGCTACCTGTGTCAAATTTAGTTTATAAACACTTTGTTCTCCTGTTTTGGTGCCCAAGTATCTTCCAGTCTTGCTGTCACCTTCCATCCCTCCTGTCTTCTTTCCCTCCCTCCTTCCTTCCTTCCCTTTCTCCCTCCTTTCTTCCCTTCCTTTCTTCATTCCTTCTTCCAGTGTCTCACTATGCAGCTCTGTAGCTCTGACTGGCCTGAAACTCACTTTGTAGACCAGGTTGGCGTCTAACGATTTGCATGCTTCTCTATGTGCTGAGATTAAAGGTGCTCACCGTCACATTCAGTTATATTTCTTTCTTTCTTTCTTTCTTTCTTTCTTTCTTTCTTTCTTTCTTTCTTTTCTTCTTTTTCTTCTTTTTTTTTTTTTTTTTTTTTTTTTTGTTTTTTCGAGACAGGGTTTCTCTATGTAGCCCTGGCTGTACTGGAACTCACTCTGTAGACCAGGCTGGCCTCGAACTCAGAGATCCACCTGCCTCTGCCTCCCAAGTGCTGGGATCAAAGGCGTGCGCCACCACTGCCCGGCCTATATTTCTTTCTTAATTTCTTCAGATTATACTTCTCTAATCTGGGATTTGTTTGTCCTTTCTTTGGTCTCTGCAAAAATAAAGGGCTGGAATTTTTGTCAGAAAAATAGCCATCCAATATTCAGAGATTTAAATTCTATGTTATTTTGTGGCTCCATGATACTTTATAGAGAAAATTCTCTGTTTTTAAGTCCCCTCCTCACATTGTTCTTTTTTTAAAGTTAGAGGAATGTTTGGTACTGTTAATAAGAACTCATTTTTGCTAATTATTAGTAACATATTTGTATTCCTTAATGTTTTATCCTATTAAGTTTGACACACAAAATTTTTATCTCATATTTTTCAAAATAGGAAAGTCTAAAGTTTCTTTTGAAGTATGCTTTAACATTCTACAAATTACGTGAAGTCAGATTTGATTATGTTGGAACATGATTGTTCACTGTCACACACAGACAGTCAAATACAAAATAACCTTGCTCACACGCTCTTGGATGGGTTCCAGCTCCATACGCTGTGTTTAGACAAAGGAGTCACCCTCAGCGCTGGGATATGCACACTGGCTTTTCTCTGGGTAGAGAATTTTACCTTTCACCACCTTAAGTGCTCTTGCCATGGTCTTATGGGAATGCTTTAGTAGATGACTTTATTATTTTTGTTTTTTCCTTCTAGTTTCTCAGCATCTGTCAAGAGTTCTTGAGTCTCTTGAGTTCACTAAATCTATTGTATCCACAGTGAGTTCAGTTGCTTCATGGCGGTTTCTATATTTCTAGTTCCTTTTTTATTTTTTTTTTCGGTACAGTGATTTATACTTTTTCCCCCTGTGTTAATTAGTATTACATATATATATTAATTTCAACTGTTAGTTCTGGTATGCAGATACCTGGTAATTTTTGTTTGTGTCAGCAAGAGACTCTGGGGAAAGGTGCCTGGCATCAAGCTTAAGATCTGACTTTAATCACATGACCCATTCTGTGGAAGGAGAAATGAGCTCCTACAAGTTGTCCTCTGACCTCCATACATTTGCTGTGGCACAGTTGTACCTACACAGACACATATACACACATACAAATAAATTAATTGGTTTAAAAAGTTTGGTATTACTGTATCATTTTGCTTACTCTGAACCTTGATGCCTGTCAAGTTTGATTTAACAAATAGAAGATTATGTCATACCAATTGTTTCTTTTCAAAACCCAATCTATTCCCATCTATTATGATTAAAATGATTTTTCCTGACCTAAGTTGTCATTGCCCATAGCCTAGAGTCCTTTTTATTGTTCATGTTGGATTGCTCTTGTACCCTCTTTCCACAGGGGATAACTTTACTTTGGTGTTGGTGTATTCATTTGTCTCTGTTCTGGAGAGGAAATCCGTACTCTGTACTTAATATGCTACAAAGATTTTGTTCTTCTTCCAGGGATTGTACTAGAGGTTTTACAGTGCCAGCATGTAGGACAGAGTACTAGTTGTTATAGGCAAAGAAGAATGTTGCTTTTGATTGACTAAATTAAATTTTCTTCAATTAGTGACTTTTAAAAAAAAGAAAAGAATCCTGCAGTATAATGTAAGAGCTGGAGGAGAGTGCTTAGTGGGGGTGGGATGCTAGGAGGGGCAGGCTTTGTATTTTAAGATGTCCTGAAACCTCAGTATTTAGTGGCAAATTTGAGAATTTAGGGGAAAAACAATCCCTTAGTATCTTTTTTTTTTTTTTTTTTTTTTTTCGAGACAGGGTTTCTCTGTGTAGCCTTGGCTGTCCTAGAACTCACTCTGTAGACCAGGCTGGCCTCGAACTCAGAAATCTGCCTGCCTCTGCCTTCCAAGTGCTGGGATTAAAGGAGTTCGCCACCACCGCCCAGCTCTTTAGTATCTTTTGAGTAGTACTATGTGGCTATTTCCTTTTGAGTACTGAAAGATTGACACATGAAATAGTTATCTTTATTCCTAGTCTTTTCTAGACTATAGCAATGGAAGGTTTCTCATTATCCTTCATGGCAAATATCAGAGAGTAAATCTATTATCCTATACTATTTAAAGGAGAAAATTAGATTTCTAGTACGCTCCCTAGAAATTTTATCTAGTAAATAAGAGTCTACACATAAGGAAGTAAGTCTTTATGTCTGTTCAATTCATATGTGCTCGTGTTTAGCTTCCTTCTTTTTTATTTTATATATGCGAATACACTGTTGCTGCCTTCAGACACACCAGAAGAGGGCATTGAATCCCATTACAGAAGGTTGTGAGCCACCATGTGGGTGCTGGGAATTGAACTTGGGACAGTGTTCTTAACCCTTGAGCCATCTTTCCAGCCCTAGCTTCCTTCCTTTGATTACTATGAATGTGAGCATAGTCATGTTGTCCTTGGAGTAGTTGTCCTGATTCTTAGGTCCTCCTAGGCTGTGGGTAGTCTTCATCCTTTTTAGATTCTGGAGTTCAGATTGTACATGATACTCAAATAGAAGGGTTTAATTAAAAGAAAAAAATAGAAATCATGATTAACTCTTTCCTTTCTAGAATTTATGGCAGTTTAAAGCTTAGTACAGACTTAGACTGTTTGTGCATATCCACAAGGATCCATTCATTCTCTCAGTGCAGTAAGTGGATATGATATTGATCCTAATAATGTCGGTAATTTGTGACGACCCTCATCTTCTATTATGGGAAAGTTAGTAAATTACCCATTGTATTGTATAAAATCTCAATATCAGTTTATGATTTTTCACTAAAAGCAGTACTGTGTTCTGGCCCATCTTTGTATTCATTGTTTTGAAGTTTTGTCTCTCTCTACCCCTGTCTTTGAATGTATGGAAATGTCTTTCAGTGCAGAGCAGCAGGAATAAGTGTGACAAGTAACTTCATTGATCTTTATCCTTACGATTCTAAGACGAAAAGATCAAGTTATCAACTGAGTATAAATAAAGGCTTAAATTTACCAGTAGATATGATATTGATAACAATGTAAAGGAAATAATATACGATATGTGGATCCTTTTGTAATTAAGAAGTCTAGAAGGCAGCTCTTTTTAGTCATAAGGGGAGAGGATCCCAAGGGAGACAGTAGGCAGTTGTTCTTTGTATTCTTTAACACTGGGGCAAATATTTTTATACTTGGGACTGATGGTACATGCCTATAACTCCAGCATTCAGAAGCTTAGGAAGGAACAGAGCTGTGAGTTTGAGACCAGCTTGGTTATGTAGAGAGTTGGAAAATATCTTGGGTTACATAGCAAAAAGACATGCTCCTCCCAAGCTTCTATTAAACTGGATGATTATCTGATGATATTAAGGCATTATTATTACCTGTTTGGAGGATAGTATAGGCAGTCTTTAAACAAGAAGAGTTCTTATTTTTTTAGAGTTCTTTTCTGGAGTCTGCATAGGCATACTCTAAAATGTCTGGCATGTGCCTTAAATGATGGGGGCGGGGAGGCATAGGATAAGTAATACAGGCAATCAACACAAAAAAGGAATTAAATTAACTACAAACTGGTAATTGTTGAGTTGGATTATGGACACATAGAAGCTGGTCATCCTATTCTGTCTGCTCTTGATGGAGTTAAGATTTTTCTGTAACAAAATGTGAAAAATCTTTTGTTGGCATATCTGGTGGTATGTGGTTATTATGCACATGGCCTTGCCCTATCTTGAAGAACTTTCAGCATTCTTATATCACACAAAACCAATGGAAAAGAAAGATTTGTTTTCTCCATCCATCGGCAGGCCTCAAGGACTAACCCCCTTACCTCTAGAGGCTTGTATTTACAGACTAGATTGTCTACATTGAGGTTCTTTGATTTCTAGGAGGTATAGGAAAAAAATGATCATGAGAGCCAAAATAGTAAACAGATTGGGAAGCCCAGAACAGAATGGGAATTCTGAAGAACTGAGCAGAAAGCAGACGAGAGCAGAGAGCAGAGAGCAGGTAGGAGGCAGAAGGCCTTTACAGAAGGTATTGTTGGCCCGTGAGAGAGAGGAGTTGGACTGCTCTCTGGAAGACATCCTAATATCTTGGGCACTTAAGGTATCAGAATCAGTGTGAACATTTTCTTCCTGAACCTCACTGTCTCTAATACTTATGAATTATTTTAGATGTAAAGCTAGGATTTTCTGAGAAAAAAATAAAAGCTGTTCTCTGCTTAAAAGCAAGAGTATGTGTTTTTGGGGGTGCCGGGAAGAAAAGTCTTAAGGAACAGCTGCATTTCTGTATTTGCAGATGCCAAAACACAAAGATGTTCTTTCTTCATGGCACTTCTGTCTTATTTACATGGCTTTTGCTAATCCCAATAATGATTTGCTCACATGGACAGAATTGTCTGCTACTTGATCCAAGAGAGATGGGTGGGGAAGCACCTGCTTTTAGTCATTAAAGTCTTGTTGCTTTTGTACTGCATCCAGGAAAATAGTTAACAGATGAAGGTAATTTACTATTTAATGAATGATAAGGACCTTTAGTTTCCTCATGTGAGGAAGTGTAGACAGAAATCTGAAAGGTGTTCTGATTTTTGGCTTATCAAAATGGAATTGTTAGGAACCCACAAGGAAAGATGGTTCCTAGGTTTGAAGCTTTCTGTCATTTCTCCCTACTGTAGAATTCAGCAATTGGAATAATACCAGGTTTTGTTCCTTATTGGTGCTGCCACCTGTTCTTAACTGCTGAACTAAATGTTCTTGGCTTTCTTTGGTGTGAACAGGATCTCCCTCTGGGAAAGGTGGGAGGAGGGTGAAAAAGAGAACAGGAGGAGGCCCGTTCCAGCCCCTGTGCTCATGTGAGAGGGACACACAAGGGTTAGTGTGCTCCCTAACAGAGGGGCTTTGTGCTTGAGCATCTTGCAGAGTTACAGCTCCACAGATGCAAGCTAGGAAGGCTTACGCTGCTCATCCCTAATGCAGTTCTTCCTAGCAAGAGCAGAGCAAGACTGATGTTAATTAAAGTAAGAAAATAAAGACGATTCAGTCAAAGTGGATGGGGGAAGGCTGCCTATGATTAATTAAGGGATGAGAGAAGAGTACAGCATAGAGACATTGATGCTACTGGATACCAGAGCCAGATCTGTTGTTGTCCATCCACTGGGTGCAGGCAGAGCTCTGACCTCAGGCCTGCCCCCCCCCCCCCTCTCTCTTTCTTTCTTTCTTTTTTTGAGACAGGGTTTCTCTGTGTAGCCCTGGCTGTCCTGGAACTCACTGTGTAGACCAGGCTGGCCTTGAACTCAGAAATCCGCCTGCCTCTGCCTCCCAAGTGCTGGGATCAAAGGCCTGCACCACCACTGCCAGGCTTAGGCCTTTTCTTTCTGTACCCAAACCCTAATTACTTGAAGTCATGGGAAACCTGCTTTTCTTTTTTTTTCTTCCCCTTTTCTTTTTAAATTTATTTATGTATTTTGGAGACAGGGTCTTTGCTTTGTGGTCCAGGCTGGCCTCAAATTAATGGCATTCTTCCTATACCAGCTTCTAGAGTACTAGGATTATACATACTAGCCACCAAATCAGGGCCCAAATGGCTTACTGTAGTTTCCTAAGGTTGCTGTACAGTTTCTGCCATGCATTGGACAGAATGTAATTTCAGTAGGATTGCTTTAGGAATAGAAGGGCTTAATTTCCAAGGAACTCAACCAAGACTAAAAGGGGTTGACATTTGCAAATGTCTAATTTGTACAGAGTTCTCCTAGAAATAATTTCCTAGCTATTTTAGAATTAGTTTTGGAAGCTTGGGAGATAGCTCAGTTGGTAAATTGCTTGCTGCTTAAGCAGGAGAGGCTGAGTTTGGGGTCCCAGCACCCTCATAAAAAGCCAGTCATGGGCGTAAGTGCCTGTAATCCCAGTGCAGTGGAGGCTGACACAGGAGGATTCCTGGGGGTTTGCTGGGTTGTCTAACTGAATCTGTGAGATCCAGGTTCAGTGAGAGGCCCTGCCTCAATAAAAACTAATATGGAAAGCAATTGAGGATGATGTCAGACCTCTGACCTCCACATGCCCATGTGTGCCTGCACACAGGCAGGCATGCAAACCAGTTTAGACCCCAAACAAAAGCTCTAACCTCACTGGCCCTTTAGTCTGGAGGTGGAGTTTTGTCAGCACTGTGCCTTATTAGTAACAGCTGAGATGAGCCAGCTGGTGATCACAAGTCTTGCCAGGCTGGAATTTATTTATTTATTTATTTATTTTTTTGAAATCACCAGCTGTCAGGCCCAAGACACCATGTGATTTGTAGTAGTTGTCATTGCTTTCTCCTTTTTCTTTTCCCTTGTTTCTCTGCATTCCTACAAATTTTCAGTCTATAGGATAGGTATCCCTTTGTTAAACTGCAGACCTAGGTCTTCCCTTGGTCCAGTTTAAATGCTTTCTAGTAGGCATGCTTATTATTCAATAACAAATTATAGAGCAGCTTGCCACGGCTTCTCCTAGCTTTATAGTAGAGATGCAAGTAGATCCTAAACTGGTCCAAAATAACTTGGAATAATTACAGTAGACTTTCCTCAGAATTTATTAATTAATACTGAGTATGTATTGTTGGCCCTATCTCCTCCACAACATATGGAATCATTTGTAGGAACATAATAAGTTACATGGTAGTTTGTACTTGAGTGGCTTTAGAATATTTAACATGGATGAACAGAAAAGATGCCAGTGAGAGGGTGAAATGAGGAAAACAGTTTTAATTTCAAAATGAGCAGAGCCAAACTGAGCTCCATTTCCTTAACAGTTTATATTACCTCAGGGCTTTCAGTTTTTCTGTGTGATTTCGGTCTTTTCTTATAGTTTATTTTTAATTTATGTTTATTGGTGTTTTGCCTGCATGTATGTCTGTGTGAGGGTTGTCAGAAACTCTTGAACTGGAGTTACAGACAGCTGTGAGCTGCCATGTAGATGCTGGGAATTGAACCTAAGTGCTCTGGAAAAGCAGCCAGTGCTCTTAACTGCTGAGCCATCTCTCTAGTCTAATTTTCTGTATTTTTTTTTTTAAGGAGAGAGGAGAAAGTTCCTTTAATATTCTTCTTTCATGAGATCTACCCGTATCACATGATTGATTGATTCAGTTACTTAAAACATACATTTCTGTTGCTTTTTATATAGCAGTGTTGCCATAAGAGCATATCAAGCAAAAGAGTAAAACTTATTTTTTTCCTCATTTCTATACTCTAGGAAATAGAGGTAGACAATAACTAAAATAAACAATATGTTAATATTAAATACTATAGGAAAAAATAGACAATGGTGGAGATTTAGGAATAGAAAGGAGGGCTTGTGTTTTTTTTTTTTTTTTTTTTTTTTTGGTTTTTTCGAGACAGGGTTTCTCTGTGTAGCCCTGGCTGTCCTGGAACTCACTCTGTAGACCAGGCTGGCCTCGAACTCAGAAATCCGCCTGCCTCTGCCTCCCAAGTGCTGGGATTAAAGGCGTGCGCCACCACTGCCCGGCTTGTGTTTTTTTCTTTCTGTCTTTCTTTCTTTTCTATTTTTCAAGTTAGGATTTCTTTGTGTAGACTCTGGCTGCCCTGGAACTCACTTTCTCCCTTTTCCTCTTCCCTTTCCTCCTCCTCTTTCTCTTCTTTTTTAAAAGATTTATTTTTGTTTTATGTGCATTGGTAGTTTGCCTGCATATATGTTTGTGAAGGTCCCAGACCCTCTGAAATTGGAGCTACAGAGAGTTAGGTGCTGCCATTTGGGTGCTGGGAATTGAATCCAAGTTCTCCAAAAGAGCAGCCAGTGCACTCAAACCCCCGCGCTATCTCTCCAGCCCCATGGATGGAACTCACTCTTTAGACCAGGCTGGCCCAGACTTAGGGATCTGCCTGCCTCTCCCTCCAGGGTGCTGGGATTAAAGGTGTGCATGCACAGTATAGAGCTGGCAATTTAAGTACGTTGATCTAAAGTTGCTACTGTACTGAGAAGTGATATTTACATAAAATTTTGCAGGATATAAGTGAAAAAAGTTTCACAGTGAGAGAAAAGGTGATTCAAGTAAGGAATGCAAGTACAAAGTCCCTGGTCTAGAACTTGATAATAGTTGTGGAACATAGTGAGAGGCCCATATGGCTGCGGTGGTGAATCACAATTAGACTAGTTGGCCGAATAACAGATAGCATTTTCACTTTGGCTTTTACTGCATATTTGATGGGAAACCTTTGGAGGGTTTTTAACAGAAGAATGACATTTGATTCTACTACTTTTTTTTTTTTTGAGGCAGTCTTAAGTAGCCTAATCTGACCTTAAACTTGCTATTTAGCCAAGGATTACCTTGAGTTTCTGATCCTCCTGCCTATATATCTGGAGGGTTGGCATTATAGGTATGTGCTGCCTACTATACCTGATATGTGAAATGCTGAGGGTCTAACTAACCAAGGATTTTGTGCATGTTAGGCAAGCTCTCTATCAACTAATTTTATTTCATTAAAAAAAATTATTTGACTACCATTTTGAACATGTCTTGCATTTCCTTGGTGACATGGTTCAGTCAAGAAATGGTTGCAGTTGGGTTGAAAAGATAGTTCAGTGGTTCTTCTAGAGGATCCAGGTTCAGTTAGTTCCCTGAACCTATTTCAGGTGCTTTACAACTGTCTATAACTCCAACTTCAAGCTTCTAAAACCTTTGCCCTCCACTGTATATCATGGACATACCCATGCTCAAGCATAATAAAAAAAAATAAAAATAAATCTTAGCTGGGCAGTGGTGGCGCACACCTTTAATCCTGGCACTTGGGAGGCAGAGGCAGGCGGATTTCTGAGTTCCAGGCCAGCCTGGTCTACAGAGTGAGTTCCAGGACAGCCAAGGCTATTCAGAGAAACCCTGTCTTGAAAAAAGAAAAAAAAAAAAAAAAAAAAAAAAGAAAAAAAAAAAGAAAAAACCTAAAAAAAACAAAAACAAAACCAATCATCCAATGAAGAGGACAGTGGCCCACAGATGAGGAGGTGAGCAGTATGAAGTCTGAACACGTCCTGAGTGTAGAGGTATGATACAGGATGTGAGTTCTGAGACTAGGAGAGATTGGTTCAGGATTTTCAAGGTTTTTGGCCTATGAATTACAAGGCAGTAACTGGAAGTAAACATGACAGAGTGCTTTTTTCTGGGTGTGGGGTGTGGGGAATGACAACCAGAGTTTTCTATTGTTGTTTCTTCTTCTCCTCTTCTCCTTCATCCTCTTCTTCCTCCTTCTTTGTTTTTTTCTTCTTCCTTTTTCTTCTTGTATTACTGAAGGACTATGTGTGGTGAGTGAAGTCTAAAGATGTGCACTGCCACATCCAAATGGCTTCAAAATCTTGACCTTTCTGCCTCAGCCTTTTAGGTGCTGGGATTATGGACACAATACCTGACTTGGTATGTTCTTTATAAGTTTGTGAATCTTATCTGAAAAGTACAAAAGAGGGCTAAGTTTCATAGGAGGATGCTTCCCAAAGAACAATTGCCAATTCATTTGGATGTAGCTTACTTCCAGAAGCATCTACTTCTTTTCTGTATCATAGGAAGTATTGTAACTGCATTACATCACATCATGACAGTGGGCTCTCTTAGTGTGTTCTTAACAGCATGACACTCAGATGCAAGATCTACGGCAGAGATACTCTACACATCCTGATTTTAGTCTATTTTTTAAATTACTAGGTGAATATATCTTGTTTCCATGACTGTCAGCATAAGGATGACAGACTAGGATGTACAGAAGCTTAATAACAGCATTGTGCTTGTTCTCTTGTTTAACTTCTTCCCTACAGGGCATCTTCAACCAGTTTCAGTGTAGTAGTGAAAAAGTGCTTCCTTCTGACACTCTCCGCAGTGCTCTGGCCAAGACTTTCCAGGATGAGCAACGGTTCCAGCTGGGGATTATGGATGATGCTGCCGAATGCTTTGTAAGTGGACCTTCTTGTCCTCTTTGATATGGAGTAGAATGGTTCATCTCCATCAAGGACTGATATATGATGATGGCATTTACTATGTCCTGGTCTCTGCATAGGAACTGGGACTTTCTCAACTGTCTCAGAGTTCCAGAGTCTACTACTACAACATGAATTGTCTAGTGGCTTTATGACTTTTTTCCTTCAGGTTTAGGGTAGTTTAATGCTTTTCATTGCATAAAACAGTGACTTTTTACCTTTAGAGAAACCAAGGCATGTTGAAGTGCAAATTGTACTCCCAGAGCCTCTGATTCAATAATCTGGTGTAAGACTCCATGCTGTAATGGTGGTACTGCTTTGGAGAACCCATATTTTGAGCTTTTCTGTTTCTAACGATATTAAAGGGAAACTGTCATGTTCTGTATAAGCAGTTACATTGCTCTAGTGACTTTAATCCTTATCCTCCCACCTTCCAAGTGCTAAATGCATGTGCCAACACACAGAGTGCCATAGATAATCTTTTGAAGTTGGATAAATAGAACAGAATATAGAGAGATGGGGTCACTGGCTAGTTTTCATAGTGAGTTTATTTTTCTGTTTATTTCTTTTTGAGATTGGGTCTTGCAGTAAAGTCCTTGTAGGACTGGAGTCCTATCTCAAAAATCAAAAAGGGGGTTGTAGAGGATTACTATTGAATGAAAATATAATATCAAATGCTTCTTTACTGGGATTGAGGATGTAGCTCAGTTGGTAAGAGTACTTGCTTAATGTCCTTGTATCCTTGAGTCTAATCCCTAATGTATAAATTGGGCATAGTGATTGATACACACTTAGGATTCCAGCACTCATGAAACGGAAACAGGAACATCAGAAGTTCAGGGTCATTCAGTCTACATAATGAATTCAGAGTTAGCCTAGGACACAGGAGACCCTGTTCCAAAAAAAAAAAAAAAAAAGTTATGTGGTATGTGGTACCATTTTTATAATATTCTTTAGTATTGTTGAAATGACAAAAATGATAAATATGGAGGAGCAGGCTACTGCTGGGAGTTAGGAGTATAGGCAGATAGGTGAGGCTATAAAGAGGTAGGGTGGAGGAGCGCTGTGGTGATGAAACTCTTCTGTGTCTTTTTATAAAAAGATTTATTTTAAACTTACATATGTGGAGTGTTTTGCTTGCATGCATGTTTGATGGCCACAGAAATCAGAAGAGAACATCAGAGTCCCTGGAACTGGAGTTACAGGCAGTTGTAAGCTACTTTGTGGGTGCTGGGAATCAAACCCAGGTAGGTCCTCTGGAAGAGCATCATGTACTCTTAACCACTGAGCCATCTTCCTGCTCCACTCTTGTGTCTTGACTGTGGAAGTAGTTACTGACTATATATGATGAAATTGCATTAAGTTACATATAAACACAAGTTCATATAAAACTGTTAAAATATGAATGATCTATGGATTATATTAATTTCATCTATCTGTCATTTATCTGTCTATCCTTTAAAAAATATTAAAAATATTTAGAGATATTTCTGCTTTCCAGGAAGGTTGCTGTGTCTTGGTAAGTTGCTTCTCTCCTTGCTAGTTTGGGATTTAAGTGTAGTGCTTATGTGTTTTTCTGTCAGGAAAACCTCCTGATGAGAATTCACTTCCATATTGCGGACGAAACCAAAGAGGATATATGTACTGCCCAACACTGCATTTCCCACCAGAAATTTGCAATGACATTGTTTGAGCAGGTAAACCTGTATCTTGGGCTTTTTCTTTAAGAATATTTTATCTGAGGCTGTAGAGTTTCAAAACAATTCATGACTGGCTGCTTAGTTTCACTTTTTCCCTCTGGCCCAGTGTGTATGTACTAGCTGTGGCGCCACTTCTGACCCACTGCCTTTCATCCAGATGGTGCATTACATCTCTACTACTTCCCTTTGGTGAGTTTTATGCAGTTCTTTTCTTGGGGGGTGGGGGGGTTATAGATAGCCATGAGCTGACATGTGGTGCTAGGAACTGAACCTGGGTCCTCTACAAGAATAGTCACTGCTTTTAACTGTTACTTGAACCATTTTTCCAGCCCATTCTTACAGAGTTCTTTATTGTACTGTTAGGCATTCCTCCAATTGATTGGGTTTTAACTGAAGGCCACCAAATAGCCTATATCCTTATTGCTGAATTTGTGCTGTATTATAAAACTTCAGAATTTGTAGGCTTATTTGTGGTTAGCAAGTACAAAGAGAAATGGGACTTCTGAGGGTTTTGGATTTGGGGACTGTGTTTGTAGAACCCTGAGACTAGTCAGGACAGGGCAAATGGAAAAAAAAAAATCACAGATACTACACCTTTAATCCCAGCCCTTTGGAGGCAGAGGCTGGTGCATCTCTGTTTTGGAGGCCAGACTGATTGGTCTACATAGCAAGTTCCAAGACAGCCAGAGAGAGCTACACAATGAGGCTCTGTCTTAAGGAAGGAAGTGAGTTTGTATGAATGATTTTATTTTTAGTTTAGCCATCACTTGGAATAACATTTACTACCATTGCCTTCCTCCTTTCCCCATCTTGAAGTAACCAGGCTATTTGTATGCTGGAAAAGCGAGAGAAACCTTCACCAAGTATGTTTGGTGAGCTACTTCAGAATGCCAGCACCATGGGGGACCTGCGGAACTGTCCGGTGAGTTAACACTATGGAATTTAGGATAAGGAGAACAACCTTGGCTTGTAGCATTGCTGCAGAGCAGGTGGGAATGTCTGAACTAGTGCTGTGTTTGTATTTCAGAGCAACTGTGGAGAGAGAATCCGGATCCGCCGTGTGTTGATGAATGCACCACAGATTATCACAATTGGGCTGGTTTGGGACTCAGACCACTCAGACTTGGCAGAGGATGTCATTCACAGTCTGGGCACCTGCCTTAAGCTGGGTGATGTACGTATTAGTTACCTTTATTTCTGTCTCGTTCATGCACTGAACAGATAGGTAGGTTATATGTGACAATTGAGATAGCATTTTAGACAGATATACTTGTGTTTCTGTGTGCAGATTCATGAGCCTCATCAGATATATGCTCACATATCACTTTTGTGAGGATGGTAGAACCCTTCCTCTTAGAACAAGTGGCACAATTTTTACCTTGATGAACAGGATGGGCAGAACTTAGATACTGTTAAAGAAAAAAAAAAGTATCAGTTTCTATGGGATGATAATTTTTATACCAGGATGGTGTAAAGAAGTATATTCAAACATGAGAGATGGTAAGGTTAAAGGAACAAGCTTTCTTGACTTTGGCAACTGAACAAGGTACACGTTCCTGGCCTGAACCCAAGAGTAGGAAATGAGGAAGCACTATCTGTTGAGGTGATTGTATATGAGGACTCTAAAGAAACCACCAAAAACAAAATAAAAAAATAAAAATTAAAAAAAAAAAAAAGAAACCACCAACAAGGCCACTGCCTTGTGAGGGGTGAGGTTTTTATGGTAGAAGGTGGGAGGGGGACTGGCAAGCAGGATCTGGGGGAGTCTGCCTTGGCTTCCTCTAGGACAGAGAGGAACAGAGAGAAAAGGCAAGGAGAGAGGCAGACTGGCAATTGCCAGGGCTGTGGGAACAGAGAAGATAGCAAAAATAGTGGGAAAGTCTGCCAGTTCTAAGGGGTTATGTTGTAGCAGGAGGAGGGCCTGATAGCTGGAACAGCTTGGGAACTAGCATGGAGCTCTGACCTGTGGGAAGCTTGTTCAAGTTAATAGAGAACTAGGTGCCCTCTCTGGAGATTGAAGGTCTGTAGGAATGGACAGGAATGTAATGGCTTTCTCCTGACAAGCAGAAATTCACTTTACAAGGTTCCTGAGGAATGCTGAGTATTACTAGGGCAGAGTACAGCTTGAGCTGAGCCCAGGTTACCATTTTGTGGGGTTAGGACCTTGTTGTATATTATTTAAATCAGGATAGCTCTTAGCTCCAATTGGGCATCCCTCAGGGCCATGCTCCCTTGATCCTTAACCCATGGCGGCTTCTCCTTCCTCCTCTCCTGCCCATCTCCTCCTCCTTCTTCTTCTTCCTCTCTCCTCCTCTTCTTCCTCCTCCCTCTTCTGTCTACACCTCCACCTTCCTCTTCCTCTTCTTCCTCCTTCATATCCCACCACCACCACCACCACCAAGTCTGTGGAACCTAAACCCCACCTACGTCTCTTCTGCTCAGCTATTGGCTGTCAGCATCTTTGTTTACCAATCAGAATTAACTTGGCATCACAGTGGTTAAGTGTAGACTCCTGGTCTTGGGGGCCTGCGCTTTGCATTATGATAGATAATAAAAGACAAATCCTCAACAGGACAAGGCAGTAATGAAATAAATTAGATGGTAATTTAGTATTTTAGGGTTTTTTTAAAAAAATATATTTATTTTGGGGAATGGGGAAAAAATCTGAGAATAGGTCCCATTCTTATTAACTCCATGTCCTAAGGTAGGGACAGCCAGTGTTTTCCTTCCATTCAATAAGAACCAGAAAGTCCTGTTTCCTTTGTGCTGGTTTCTGTCTGGGACAGTCCTGTGACTAAGGAGAGTCTGTTCTTGTTTAAAATAGCCACTCTTGAGAATAAATGAATTGTCTGGGGGTCATATTTTGGGCCTCCTCAAGGAATCTAATTGGAATAGGTTGTGCACACCAACATCTTAAAAATAGTCTTTTTTTATTCTATTTATTGAATATTCTGGCTTGGAGTCAGAATCTCATATACTCCAAGATGGACAACAGTGAGGTATATAGCCTTGTTTACCCTTGAACCCCTTGTCCCTCTACCCCCTTTAGCCTTTACATAAAGGACAAAGGATAACAGGTGCGTTCTATTATTGCCTGATTTTGACTTAATTATTTTGATTATTTTCTCAACTAGGTAACTTTTTAGGTCAGAATCTCTTAACTCAAGTATTTCTGTCTCTTAACACTTGAGACAGACCTGAGTACCTAGAAATTGAAAAACATTGAAGCTTGACAGCTGGTTTTAGTTTGTTTTGAAATTGTTCTGGCTTTTATGCCCCTGAAAGAAAATATTGACTCATCATATTGCACAGGCTAACTTAAGGCTTACAATCCTCTCGCCTTAGCCTCTAAGTGTTAGGATTATAGGCATGTGCCACAATATGTACATTTTTAGTTCATTTCTAATGAATAATCAGGACTAGCAAAAATATTTTAGCTTGAGGGGAGAAGCAAATTGCTACCATCATTAAGAAATATTGGAGGCCACTGGACATGGTAGTACACATCTGTAATCCAGCAGTTGAGAAACAGAGGTAGAGGATCAGGAGTTCAGTCATCTGTAGCTATACAGTGAGTTCAAAGCCAGTCTGGGTTACATGAGGCTGTGTCTCTATAAAACAACAAATGTTGATGGAAGAGCTAGGTGTGGTAGTGCATGCCTATAGTCTCAGCACTCAGAAGGCTGGGGCTTAAGCATCACCATGTGTTTGTGGCCAGACTGGCCTACATAACGGGAGCACCTCCAGCAGGGGCTATATAGTGTGGTTTGGTTTGGTTTGGTTTGGGGGAAGGTGAGAGAAATGTTGGTGGAGTCTGCTGGAGGGTTATGTTAGATGGTGGACTGTCTGATGGATCTTCCCCTTCTCTCTTTTTCCTTCCCGTAGCTGTTTTTCAGAGTGACAGATGACCGGGCCAAGCAGTCTGAACTATACTTAGTAGGAATGATCTGTTACTATGGCAAGCATTACTCTACATTCTTTTTTCAAACAAAGATCCGAAAATGGATGTATTTTGATGATGCTCATGTCAAGGAGGTAGGCATATGCAAGGATCTTGAAGTGTTTGGTAACTGAAATAAAAATAAAATCATATTTATTTGTCTTCAGTTTTTATTTTGATAATTTTGAATGGTTACTCTACAATGTTGGTAAGGCATACTACTTTGTGACTGTATTGGTTGTTCTTAGTTTTCTAAAAAAATATTTAATTTTATTATTTTTAAAGCCATGTTTGTGTGTGTATATGCACATTTATGCTTGCCTACTTATGTGGGTATGTGCATGTGAGTGCAAGTACCCACAGAGTCCAGAGGAGTCAGCTCTCCCTGGGTCTGAAGTTACAGGTGTTTGTGAGACATGCGTGGTGGGAACTGAACTCCTGTCCTCTATGAGAACAATAAGTAGTCTTAACTGCCGAACCATCTCTCCAACCCCTAGTGTGTTATTTTTCTGAATCAGGGTCCTGATCTGTAGTCCAGGCTGGCCTGGAAATGGCAATGTAGTCCAGGCTGTCCTCAAACTTTTAGAAGTCCTCTTTTCTTAGGGCCCCCCCCACCAATTACAGATAAGAGCTATTACATGCCTGGCCTTTATCTGCTAAATGTAACTGCTTTAATTTTAAATTCTATAATAGATAAGAACAAGATATGTTTTATTTTCTCAGTCTCCTCTCTAGGCATTCATTATAGTTTTTTGTTTTTAAGATTTATTAATTTATTTATTTCATATATGTGAGTACACTGTCGCTGTCTTCAGACACACCAGAAGAGGGCATCAGATCCCATTACAGATGGTTGTGAGCCACCATGTGGTTGCTGGGAATTGAACTCAGGACCTCTGGAAGAGAAGTCAGTGCTCTTAACTGCTGAGCCATCTCTCCAGCCCTAGTTCTGTTTTTATAGTTGAGAAATCATCATTATTAAGTGGTTGATTTGAATGTGAACATGTAATACAACTAATTAGATTATTTGGTTAACACAGAGTTGAGGATTTTAAACCTAGCATTATCCATAGGTGATACTTTGTTTCAAGGCTATTAAAAATTATTCTTTGCTGGGCAGTGGTGGTATATGCCTTTAATCCCAGCACTCAGGAGGCAGAGGTAGAGACAGGTGTATCTCTGTGAGTTCTAGGCCTACCTTGTCTACAGAGTGAGTTCCAGCACAGCCAGAGCTACACAGAGAAACCTTGTCTCAGAAAACAAACAAAAAAGATTCATCCTTTCCATCTCATTTCCCTGTAATGACTCATCAGATATTAACATGTTTTTGGATAGATATGAAACATGGGGTTACAGTGATACTTACAGCAGGAAACTTGGTCTTGTCTAAAGCAGACTAGATGGATAAAATGTTGTAGGTGTCTGCATCAATTGGGAAGCTTCTAGTCATAAAATCAGCAGCTATGAAGACTGCAGACCATATCAATCTGTAGAGTTGAAGTAAAATCTTTCATTAATAAAGCTTTGTCAATTTCCCATATTCTTCTTTAGGGGATAACAAACTATTTGAGCATTAGTTTTTTTTTAAACCTGAAAAGTATTCTTACAAAATATTAAGATTGATATTTGAAAACATAAATTATGATTCAATTAAAATAATGACAACACTTTAAGTTTACTAAATGTCTATTATGAGTAAACTATCATACTAGCTATCTAACTGGCAACCCATAGCTTATACCCAAAAATGTCTGGTTCACACTTAAGATGGGATAAGTCTAAAGAGTTGATAGGGGTTGGGGATTTAGCTCACTGGTAGAGTGCTTGCCTAGCAAGTACAAGGACCTAGGTTTGGTCCTCAGCTCTGAAGGAAAAAAAAAAAAGAGTTGGTAAATTGTTGTTTCTATGGCTGTTACATTACTCTTCCTCTGTGATAGCTGAGCTGAATCTATCCCAAGGCTAAGAGTGAGAAGTTCAAACTGTATGTATGTCCTAGGCAGTTTGACATTTTATATCCTGCTAGGTTTGAAGTCTGAAATTGAATATCGTTTCTTCTAAGGCCCTCTGCAAGACAGTTCCTATTTTGCCTTTCAAATTTGTTAAGGTGATTTTAATATTTAGGAGAAAATCGTGGAGATGAAAATTGGAACTAAGCCGGGCGGTGGTGGCGCATGCCTTTAATCCCAGCACTTGGGAGGCAGAGGCAGGCGGATTTCTGAGTTCAAGAGTTTGAGGCTAGCCTAAGCTACAGAGTGAGTTCCAGGACAGCCAGAGCTACACAGAGAAACCCTGTCTCGAAAAAGCCAAAAAAAAAAGAAAAAAAATTGGAACTGAGCCCTCAAATCTAATGTCTGTGAAAAGAAGTTGATCACCAAAGCAACTTAGACCACACATAGCATTTCCACCTTTGTGAGGTTTTATATATATTTCCAAACTGAATTGATGTTTCACAGAAATAAAACTATTTACATTCATTGTTCTTTGCTCTGATACTATTTTAAATGCCTTTTTTTTTGTAAAAAAAAAAAAAAGGTTTAATAGGAAGTCAGTAAGTTTAGATTTCAGATCTTTTTTTGTTTTCTTTTTTTCTATCTAATTCTAAGACAACTACATTAGGAAAGGAATTGTGTTTTGAATTGTGAATATGAATTTTATTGTCATGTTCTTCTGGTGTTTGTGGTTCAGATTGGTCCAAAGTGGAAGGATGTGGTCACCAAATGCATTAAAGGGCATTATCAGCCCTTGCTGCTGCTCTATGCAGATCCCCAGGGTACTCCAGTGTCTGCCCAGGACCTGCCTCCCCACGCTCAGTTCCTGTCATACACCAAGACATGCTACGATAGTGAAGACTCAGGTGAGCAGCCTAGTTCTTCCTCCACCGCATATAGTCAAATGGTTGAGTCTCATACACAGGGTTAGCTTGTAGCTAGGAGAAAGAGGAACTATTACAGTAAGAAAGAAATACTAACTTGTACTCAAGCTGATTAGCATCCAGTTTTGTTTTCTTGAGCTTTCAAGAGTGTGTTACTCAAATCAGCTGGCCCATATCAAAAGTGAGAAGGCAACTATGTTTGTTTGCATAGAGATACTAAAATAAGATTATAAGGGATGCCTCAGTAGCCTTGAACATTCTTAACGGTTATTGATTCCTATTAGCAGTATTACAATGGCTTAAGGGAATTCTGAAAAAGATATATATTTATTTTATTTTACGTGTTTGAGTGTGTTGCCTGTATGTATGTTGCACTGTGTTTATGCCTGGTGTCTACAGGATCCAGAAAAGCTCATTGAATCCTCTGGAACTGGAATTATAGATGGTTATGATCTACCATGTGGGTGTTGGAAACTGAACCCCAAGTTCTCTGCAAGAGCAGAAAGTGCTCCTAACCACTGAGCCATCACAGCAGTCCCTGGCTTAAGTGAATTGTTAAGAAACACTACATCACTACAGTACTTATTCTTGGAGGTGGAAAAGTTTTGTTTAAATTCCAGATGCAGAAATGATGGTCCTCCGTGTATGAATCACTTGTTCCAGTATAATCCAACTGTCTGGAATTACATGATGCCTTCCTATAGAAGTAACATTGGGCTTAATGACTAACGTCCCAGTATATCCCATAGAGGCTGATAATATTGAACTATACCCCTCTTAGTTTGGGTTTGATTTCTGTAAAGATACATGGTCGGCCCTTAGTATAGTTTTGAAAGAGAAGGTACTTGCTCCATTATCTTTCCTCTTCCACTGCATCCACTCCTTCCTGTCTGGTCTGCCGTGTTTCTTCCTGCTGTTTTATTTTGATTTAGTTTGTTCTTTGAGACAGAACCTCACTGTGTAGCACAGACCAGCCTAGAACTCACTGTGTAGTAGGTTGGCCTCTATTTCATGGTGATCTCCTGCCTCAGCCTCTTGAATTCTATGCTTATACCAGGTCCAACTGCTCTTCCTGCTTTGTACCTTACCCAGGCCTGCCCTATTTCTTCCTTCAGTCAAGTGCTTGTTTGTCTGTTGTGTTTATTTTAGCTAAGGGTCCAGGAAAAGCTTTCTGTTGGGCATATTCACAGTAAAGAGTGAATAACTGCCCCATAACTTTTCAAAGATACTAAAAATGTGCATGTCAAGTTTTTAAAGCAACGTGTGTGACAGTGTAGGAGAGAGCTTCTAAGACAGGTGGCCAGCTGGCATGTGTGGCAGGTTGGCCTGGGGCTTTCATCTCTGTAGAGCTTACATCTCACAACTTTTTCATTTCTTCACTTTCCCCCATAGGTTTTCTAAAAACCCCACAGTTTTTCACAGTGGCAGGCAAAGTGAGGGCTTCAGCAAGGTAGGGACAGGGGTGGGAGGAATTGTATGTGTGTCTGGATTACCTGGAAGACGGGTGTTGGGAAGAATGGCTCTGTGGTGTATTCTTCTCACCCTTCCTTCTAGGAAGTTCTTGCTTATGGGTCTTTGTTGCATCTATCTCCTTTCCTCAGGGCTGTCACTGTTCTTTCTTTCCTTACTTTTGTGTATGTATCTCCCCCTTCCTTCAGGGAGGGAGCCTTCCATCTCAAGTGACACTCGAACAGATTCCTCAACGGAGAGCTATCTCTACAAACATTCTCACCATGAGTCTGTGGTCAGTCACTTCTCTTCCGATTCTCAGGGGACAGTCATCTATAATGTGGAGAATGACTCCATGTCTCAGAGCAGTCGGGACACAGGTAGGGACTTACACATAGAACCCTGCTGGTCTGATTCAGTTCCTACATAGAAAGTCTCCGAAGAAAAAGAAACTGGGGCAAGTAGGAAATGCTATGCAAGGCAGAAAGATAACAGAATTTGGGTAATTGAGTAGGGTACAAAAAATAAGATCGACCTGAATGAGTAATAATGCTGTATACATAGCAGTATATCAGTATATCAGCATGCGATATGATTGTCGATGTAAAGTCTACCTTTGTCCTGATATTCTTTTGATTCCATAATATCTCATTAAGCACCTTTTGCCTTGTCTTTTACCTGGTCATGTTTCATGCCATAGTTTTGAATGAAGGGGTTCAAGAGAAGGCGTACTTATGGGTGCTGAATACCTACTTAACCCAATGCAAGGTTTTTGAAGGACAGAGATGCAAATTGTACATTCCTTACATAAGAATTCTTTTTTTTTTTTTTTTGGTTGTTTTTCAAGACAGGGTTTCTCTGTGTAGCCCTAGCTGTCCTGGAACTCACTCTGTAGACCAGGCTGGCCTTGAACTCAGAAATCCGCCTGCTTCTGCCTCCCAAGTGCTGGGATTAAAGGTGTGTGCCACCACTGCCCCGCAACATAAGAATTCTTAAATGTTTTTTTTTTTTCTCATTCTGTGCTTACATCAGTGAAAGAAGTCATTACAGGATACAGAAGGAAGAATGTTGAGTGACTACTGAAATGAGAAGTTATGAGAAATAGCCCAGCTGAGGCATGAAGTAGTGTCTGGTTCCCTAAGGACTGGGAGGATGGTGAAGCTCATGGCTTCAGATCAATGCTTTATACTCTTCATGGTTCTTTTTTTTCTTTTTTAAAAAAATTTTATATGGATGGGTGTTTTTCCTGTGTGCATATCAGTGTACCATATGTGTGCCTAGTACTTACAGAGACCAAAAGAGGTCATTGGGTCCCCTGAAGCTGGAGCTACAGACAGTTGTGAGCTGCCATTGGTTACTAGGAATTGAATGCAAGTCTTCTGGGAGAGTAGTCAGTGCTATTAACTACTGGCCATTCCTTCAGTTCCCTCTATAATAACAGAATGCCTGCCCACATGTATTTATCACCTAGTTTCAATAACTGTAACCCAAGACCAATAAAATTTTACCTGTACTTTTACTGATGTCTTTTACTCCTCAATTATTTTGAAGCACATCCAAGACATTATATTACTACTTTCATAGATATTTTTATATATACTACAAAAATATAACTCATTTGTAAACATTTAAAAACAGTAATGAAGGCAGGGGATGTAGTTCAGTGTTTGCTTAATATATGTGAGTCTCTGTTTGATTCCTGCCTGGGAACAAAAGGAAGGTAATTCTGCTTACAGTTGCTGAAAACCAGTGAGTGATTTGCTATTGCATGTGCTGTCTTTACTGGTTTGTGTGTTTTTCGCAAAATCAAAAGAGATCCATACATTTTGATGAGTCTTCTGTTATTTCATAATTTTTTTAAAGATTTATTTTATTGGGCTGAGGAGATGGCTCAGTGATGAAGAGCATTGTCTGCTCTTCCAAAGAACCTAGGCTCAATTCCCAGCATGCATATAGTAACTCACACTTGTTTGTAACTCCAGTTTTAGGGGATCTGACACCCTCACACAGACAAACATGCGGGCACAAAAACCAATGCAGATAAAATACAAATAAATAAATTTTATGTGTATGAGTGTTTTGCCTACATGGATGTATGTGTACCATGTATGTATGTTCCTGGTGCTCTTAGTGGTCAGAAGAGGGTGTCAGATCCCCTGGAACTGGAGTTACAGATAGTTATAAGCCATTTTAGGTTACTTTTTTTTTTTTTTTTTTTTTTTTTTTGAGACAGGGTTTTTCTGTATAGTGCTGGCTGTCCTGGAACTCACTCTGTAGACCAGGCTGGCCTTGAACTCAGAAATCCACCTGCCTCTGCCTCCCAAGTGCTGGGATCTTTTTTTTTTTTTTTTTTTTTTTTTTGGTTTTGGTTTTGGTTTTTCGAGACAGGGTTTCTCTGTGTGTAGCCCTGGCTGTCCTGGAACTCACTCTATAGACCAGACTAGCCTCGAACTCTCGAACTCAGAAATCCGCTTGTCTCTGCCTCCCAAGTGCTGGGATCAAAGGCGTGCATCACCACTGCCTGGTGGTTACTTCTTAATTTACTTATTTATTTTTGTTTCTTACATTTCTTGACAAAATCTTGTTTTATATCATAGATGAGTTTCATATTCAAGATGCCCTAGCTGCAGCCTCCCATATGCTGGCATTACAGCTGTGTTTATAATACACCTGGCTTTATTTATTTGTTTATTTTTTAAAATTTTGAGATAGGGTCTTGATATGTTGCCTAGGCAGTTCTGAAACTCCTGAGCTCGTGTGGTCCTTCTTCCTCAGTGTCTCCATTGGTTGACTACAGGTGAATGCCACTGAATAGGTTTTTTTTTCCTTCCACTTTTCCCTTGCAATTTATGGTTCAAAACTAGGTAATTTAACTTGTGTATTTCCCAGGTTCTGAGTTTTGCTGACATCATCCTTATGGTACTTGAACATTTTCCTCCATCCTGGTTTTTGTTTTGTTTTGAGACAGATTTTCTCTTTGTACCCCTGACTATCTTGGAACTAGCTCTGTAGACTAGGCTGGTCTCAAAGATTTCTGCTTGTGTCTGCCTACTGAATGTTGAGTTTAAAGGCATGTTAAAGATTCTCCCCCATTTTCCAGGGAAGAATAATTTTTAATAGCCTTGAAACAAAGATGATGATGCCAGGTTTATGGACCTAGAAGTTTGGCTGGACTCATTGGGTTTCTCTTGAAGACTGCTGTATAGATGGTGATCCATGCAATTGTTTTTTAGGGGCTATCTTTCTGGAATTGTGGGCCAGAGAGAAGCAACTCCTGGGAGGGAGTGATGTACATATGTTATGTTTGGAGTGAGGAGAATTATACATTTGCATACTGTGGGCAGGTTGGTGGGAAAATTACACAAAATAAAAAGCTCCCTTGTTGTTTCTCAATGATTACTGATAAAGAATTATGAATTACAATATTTGAGTCAAGTCAGATTTGATGAAGCATAGGTTGGAGAGGAGAATTAATGAACATTGAAATGTATTTTAAAATTCACACTTAAAGAGGATTTAGAACTGTGTCCTGAAGCCACCATAGTGAGAACTGTTGCCAAATAAGTAGAAGCAAATTCTGTTTTCAGTTTATGAGATTGAGAGGTAATAGTAATGCATGCCTGTAATCTCAGTACTCAAGAGACTGAGGCAGGAGAATTATTGTGAGTTGGGGCCAGCCTGGACAATATAAAATAAAAACAACACCCTAACAAAAATCTGCCTCAATAAAATAAAATAAAATAAAATAAAACTCACTCACCTCAAATTTTAAAAAAAGGAAGAAAGAAAAATGGAAGAAAGAATTAAAAATATGGTCTTATGACATTTTTAGATTAGGTTTTTTTTTTTTTTTGGTTTTTCGAGACAGGGTTTCTCTGTGTAGCCCAGGCTGTCATGGAACTCACTCTGTAGACCAGGCTGGCCTTGAACTCAGAAATCTGCCTGCCTCTGCCTCCCAAGTGCTGGGATTAAAGGTGTGCACCACCACCGCCCAGCTAGATTAGTTTTTAAAAATTGTTTCTTTTGCCTTTAAAAATTACCAAGCTCTGGAGATGGAGCTCAGTGCCTATTTGTTCTTGCAGGGGATTGGTTCCTCAACACCATAGGAACAAAGAGAAGTTATTAATCAGCAGCTTTGGTTCTTCTTAGGTCAACTCGGAAATATGATGAGTGTTGTTTGAGACTGATGATTGTTCAGGATATGTTATAGATTTGACAGACGCCCCTAACTCCTCGGGGTCAGATGGTTCTGACCCCTACAGTTTCTAATCCATGTATATAATAAGTTTGTGGCACTGTTATAAGTCCCAAAGGGAGAATGGGTTCTCAGGAGGGTAGGAGTTAGTTGCAGAAAGCAGCTTACTCCTGTTTCCTTGTTCTTTCAGGACACCTGACTGATAGTGAATGTAATCAGAAACACACATCGAAGAAAGGGTCCCTGGTAGATCGAAGGAGGAGCTCTGGCCGTGTTCGGAGGAAAGGCGAAGAGCCACAGGCTTCAGGGTACCACAGTGAAGGCAAGCCATCTGCACTCCTATTTCCTCTGTTAAACTTCTGTTTTTTTTGTTTTGTTTTGTTTTTTGTTTTTTTTGTTTTTTTTCGATACAGGGTTTCTCTGTGTAGCCCGGGCTGTCCTGGAACTCACTCTGTAGACCAGGCTAGCCTCGAACTCTCGAACTCAGAAATCCGCCTGCCTCTGCCTACCAAGTGCTGGAATCAAAGGCGTGTACCACCACTGCCTGGCCTCTGATTTTCTTTCCAAATGGATTTTCCTTACTTTCTCTAGGATGAGGACATTTGTGATTATTTTAAACATCTTCATTTGTTTTATTCTCTCTGATTTTTAGGAGAAACACTGAAAGAGAAACAGGCTCCTAGGAATGCCTCCAAATCCAGCAGCACCAGCAGGCTAAAGGATTTCAAAGAGACAGTCAGCAATATGATCCACAGCAGGCCTTCCTTGGCTTCTCAGACCAATGCAGGATCTCCTTGTGTAGGCAGGGCAGGAGACCAGCCAGACAAGACACCACCAAGACACCTACCTTTACACTCTCGGGGCTGGGAAACGGAGAGTACCAGTAGTGAGGCAAAATCCAGTTCTTCCAGCAAGTACCGCCCAACATGGAGACCTAAACGAGAATCTCTGAATATCGACAGCATTTTTAGTAAGGACAAAAGGAAGCATTGTGGCTACACCCAGCTTAGGACCTTTCCTGAAGAAGCAGGTGAGCAGAGAATACGGGAACAAGTGGGCTTTCAAATACAATTGATTATGTGTTTTAAAATCTTGTGTTTTTTAGTATAGCTGGCAAGGAACATTTTTACTCTAAAGGTCATGTTTATTAAAGATGTGACTCCAGTGAATAATGTCTAGAGGGTTAGATTTTAATTTAAGCAAACAGTAAATCTACTTCAACTTGTTGTTTGATTCGGGTAGCTAAAGAATTTACACCAGATGAAGTAAACAAGCCAACTACTAACAACATTAAAGATGGTGGACCAAGCTTACAGCATAAATTCTGGGGAACAACCCGACCAGGCCCTCATCTATTAGAGCAGCATCCTCGTCTAATCCAGCGGATGGAATCTGGCTATGAGAGCAGCGAGAGGAACAGCAGCAGCCCTGTCAGTTTGGATGCTGCCCCGCCTGAGAGCTTGAATGTGTACAGGTATTGTCTGGCCTTTTGTTGTGTTTTGTTTTTTTTCTGGCCTTTGAATAGCAATAGTTTTTTGAAGCAAATGTGAGCTACCTCCTTGGAACTTTGAGCTATGAGTAAGTAAGTGAAGAGATAGGTGGTAGCACTGACCAGCTTTCCTATACCAGTAGCACCCTCTGTTGGTAGAAGGTGTAAAGGCAGTGGCTTTGTATTTCAAGCATTAGCTGTCCAGTAATAGTTGTTTAGTGCATACTTAAACACAACATAATAAAGTTGGAGTAGTACAGAGAATGCTTACAGGGCTGGTCTAGAATTCATTTGTAGCCTAGATTGACCTTAAACTCAAGCTGACGTTTTGCCTCTTTTCCAGAGTGCTGAAATAACAGAAGTACCCTACCATACACATGATGAATATTTACTATATTACATTTTTATTTTAAAAATAGTTTAGGAGGGGCTGAAAAGATTATTTAGTAGAGCAGAGAGCAGTGCAGTGCAGAGCAGAGAGCAGTGCAGAGAGCAGAGCAGAGAGCAGTGCAGAGAGCAGTGCAGAGAGCAGAGCAGAGAGCAGAGTAGTGCAGAGCAGAGAGCAGTGCAGAGAGCAGAGCAGAGAGCAGAGTAGTGCAGAGCAGAGAGCAGTGCAGAGAGCAGTGCAGAGCAGAGAGCAGTGCAGAGAGCAGTGCAGAGCAGAGAGCAGAGCAGAGAGCAGTGCAGAGAGCAGAGAGCAGTGCAGAGAGCAGTGCAGAGCAGAGAGCAGTGCAGAGCAGAGAGGAATGCAGAACAGAGAGCAGAGCAGAGCAGGGCAGAGAGCAGAGCAGAGCAGAGAGCAGTGCAGAGCAGAGCAGAGCAGAGAGCAGTGCAGAGAGCAGTGCAGAGCAGAGAGCAGTG